>NC_133648.1:151580187-152180187 GCF_009905375.1 Apium graveolens | reverse complement strand
AAATCAAACTCGAGGCATGCATTGTGTCATCATTTGTTAACGTTTAATCCTTATTTCCTTGATCAATGAGTAAACTATTAAACAAATCAGTTTTTGCGCACGACCATGCATTTTATAGTCTTAATCAATCAAGAGGCCATTGATATCACTCCTTAATATAGGAAAGCTAAATCCCATTTAGATCATTCATATTTCTCATATGATTCATAATATACCCAATGTCTACTTTTATTATTACCCGGTCAAGGATAACTTTCAATAGTATCAAAGTGTATTAATTCTCATATAGAAATATAATGACTTCAGGTCTAAAGACCAATATATCATTATCACTGTGAGATTAACTTATGTCACTATAAACATGTAGTATCTCACCATTTATCTAATTCATGTGCCTGTGTTTTGACTTTAGTATCACCATACCTATGATCAATAAGATGTGATCATCAGTCAACAAACACACTAGTCTCAATGTATTTATTATCCTCCCTTAACAATAATACTTGAATAGGGACCGTTAGGAATATCAATACTATTCTCATAATCTCATTTCTAAGTCACGTACTTAGAGATATAGATTTACTTATCATATTCCAAAGATATTTATTAATTTAACATTTTATCACATAAAATAAAGATATAATAAATTACTAAAGAATAATCCATAGAATCATAATTAATAATCCAAATGTCCCATAACATAAACATAATATTGTTGTCTCCAGGGCAAGCACACTAACAATCTCCCACTTGCACTAGAGCCAATCATCCATGTATCCAATACCCATGGAACTAGTATGACCTTTGTGCTTTTGCTGCGACAAAGCCTTAGTCAGTGAGTATGCAACATTATCATCAGTATATCTCCTCTTTCGTTAATCTCTCGAAGAAGGTGATATCTCCTAAGTATATGCTTTGCCTGGGAATGAGACCTTGGTTCTTTATCATGTGCGATGGCTCCATTATTATCACAGTAATGATCAACCGGATCTGTGATCGATGGAACCACACCAAGTCCCGTTATGAATTTTCGCATCCAAACAGCCTCCTTGGCTGCTTCACTGGCAGCAGTATACTCAACTTCCATTGTAGAATCAGCTACTGTCTCTTGCTTTGAACTCTTCCATCTTATAGCACCTCCATTAAGGAAAAACACAAAACCTGACTGAGATACTGAATCGTCTCTGTCTGTCTGGAAGCTAGCATCAATGTAACCCTTTATAACTAGCTTCTCGTCTCCTTCATACACTAAGAATGAATCTTTAGTCCTCTTTAAGTACTTAAGAATATTCTTAACAGCTGTCCAGTGACCCTCACCTGGATTAGACTGGTATCTGCTCATCATGCTCAAGGCATATGAAACATCAGAACGAGTACAAATCATCGCATAAATTATAGATCCAATTGTCGAAGCATATGGAACTTTGCTCATACGACCCTATCATCTAATGATTTAGAGCAGTTATCTTTTAAGATCAATATCCCATGAGACATTGGGACATATCCTCTTTTTGCCTCTTGCATCTAAATATGATGCAATACTTTGTCAGGAACTCCATTTTATTGAGGCATTCCAGGAGGAGTAAACTGTGATACGATACCACACTCCTTTAAGAAACCTTTAAACTCGAGGCTTAAGTATTCTCCTCCACGATCTGATCATAGAAATTTTATACTTTCACATGTTTGCTTTTCCACTTCAGCCTTGTATTCTTTGAACTTTTGAAAAGAATCGGATTTGTTCCTCAAAAGATATACATATCCATATCTACTGAATTCATCAGTAAATGTAATGAAGTAGTAAAAGCCACCTCTTGCCATCGTACGTATTGGACCACATACATCACTATGTATAAGTTCTAATCGTTCAGTGGCCCTTTCACCTTGGCCGATAAAAGGAGCTTTAGCCATTTTGCCAATGAGACAAGATTTTCATTCTTTGTATGATTAAAAATCAAACTTATGCAAGTAACCATCTTGATGTAATTTGGAAATGTGTTTCTCATTTCTGTGACCTAAACGACAATGCTAGAGGTATGTTTGATTTGAGTCTTTTATTTTAATACATTTATCATCATTATTTATGTTATAGACAGGAGTATCTAAATTAAGAACATATAAACCATTAGACAAATGTGCAACCCCATAGGTAACATTATTCAATAAAAAGGAACAACTATTATTCTGAATCAAAAATGAAAAACCTTTCTTGTCCAAACAAGAAACCAAAATAATGTTTCTGCAAATCGCAGGCAGGTAAAAATAATTATCTAGTTCTAAAACAAGCTCAGTGGACAAAGATAAATGATAAGTCCCTATACCTAAAGAAACAACCTTTGCTCCATTGCCAACACGTAGGTCGCCTTCTTCCTTCGCCAATGTCCTACTTCCCTGTAGTTCCTGCACATTTATAGAAATGTGAGAGCCACATCCAATATCTAATACCCAAGATGTAGAAGTAGACAAATTGACTTCTATAACAAAAATACCTGAATCAGAAGCGGCAACAACAGTCTTCTTCTTCTTCTTCTTCAGATCCTCCAAATAAGCATTACAGTTCCTCTTTCAATGACCTGGTTTCTTACAATAGTGACAATCACTATCCTTTTGAACACCATATTTAGGCTTCAAAGCCTTGGTCGGATCAGGTTTCGGATTGGCATTAGATTTAGATCCCATCTTCCTATTTCCTTTCCATTTACCATTTTCTTTGGTCTTCCCCTTTTTCACCATCAATATTGGAACAGGGGATGCCTTCTGAATGTTGGTCTCAGTAGTTTTCAGCATTGCCAACAATTCGGTGGGGTTCTTATCTATCTCATTCATATTGTAATTCATCATAAATTGAGAATAGTCGTTGGTTAAAGATTGCAAAATTAGATCAATATGATGCTCCATAGCAGCCGGGGCACCCAATTTGGCAAGGTACTCAATATACCCTATCATCCTTAAAACATGTGGTCCAACCAGAGCATGTTCTCCCTACTTACATGCGTTCAACAACTTAAAAGTATCAAACCTCTCCTGACGAGCCTTTCCTTCAAACATATATTTATGGTGTTCAATCATATCATAAAATTCTATATTCTCATATTGTTTCTAAAGTTCAGTACTCATGGTCGCTAACATAAGACATTGAACATTTGTTTCATCATCGATATGTTTCTGATAAATAGTATGTTAAGCACAGGATGCTCCTTGAGGGAGAGGTGCAGGGAGAGGAATATCTATTACATAGAGATTGTGCTCTTGTTTGAGGATAATCCTCAAGTTCTTCTGCCGGTCAAGAAAGTTTGTTCATGTCAGCTTGTCCTTCTCACGGACTGATCGCACAGAGAAGTTGTTTGAATTGTCTACCATTGGATATCTACAATGTTTAAAATGCATAAGATAAATTAGTCTACATATGATTATTAAAATTATTTTCAAGTGATTATTCGTATATATTCAAAATATATATCTCCCACTATTTTTATCAAATTAATAGCCTTAACTATTAATTCGGAAAAAAATATCTTCTATATACTTTATAGTGAGCCAAGATCCATATGTCATCATATCTTAGGTCAGCTTTGGTTTTTCTCCCAAAACAAGATTTTTAGGTAGACTACATTTGTCAATTATAACAACTATGTAACTCTTGGATAGTTTCTTTGAACAACATTTGTTCATATTTATCCAATAAATCTTGCCAAACTCTATGCCTCAAAGCTCAGAAACCTATTATAGTAACTTAGTTAAGTCAAACCCAAAGGTCTAAAAAGTATCATATACTTCAACATGCCTTGCCACGATAGATGGGTGTACTTCGCTCTGGCGAACCCACTCCTTATCGATCTAGGGTTAACGCGTTGGGGATATTGAAAGGACTCTAAACAACTTAATATAAATATTAGGGTTTTGTTAGTATTAAAATGATCATGATCCCATCATAAAGAGATTCCCAATTTTTCCTAGAATAAAATATTTCAAATCAATACTCATCAATAGTTTGATTTCCATGTAATGAGGGAGTCACATCAGTCTCCATTAAAACCCACAACCTTACAAGTTCAATGAACCCGTTTTTGAAAAAATCGCCCCATATCGGAAATAAACAAGATTCGTATTTTATTCCGTGTTTCATAAACACGAGAATCTCATAATTGTTTGTAAATTTTAAAATCTTGAGTCGTTAAAGATTTTATCTTGTTTAAGCAGGCATGGCATGGGCGACATATCTAATACATACATTCATGCATGATTAATCTAATTAAAGCATGCATCATTAACTATTCTACACATACATTCATACATCAATATGTAAAGTGCGGTATGTAAACATGCTTGGTTATGGCCTTTATCCTATGTTATTCTTTCAATCTAATAAAAGAATCAAGGTCAATCTATGGTGAAAAATATAAATACAATTAGAAGTCTCCATTCTTCTTGTCTCAATAGTTGCTCCACCTCTTTGATCACCCCTTCTAGAAGTATATTATAAAGAAACAACCTATACTAATATACTTACATAAGAAAACTCGAGTTAGATTCAAGGTTAAACAGTTATAAGAATAATGAAAATGACATGCAAGTCGTATTTATAAAACCAAAACCATAAACTTTAATATAAAGGTCTTAAGGCCATAACCAACACCATGCTCATGTAAACAAATAAAGAAATTAAAAAATATAGCGGGGTCTGGGGGCGGCAACGCACAGGCGGGGGTTCGGGGGTGGCAACCCCTGGGCAGGGTCCGGGGGCGGCAGTCCCATGCTGGGTCAATCTGGCCGGGGTCCGAAGACCAGTCTTATTCAGAAATTATCAATTTCAGAACTACATATCATATCTTTTCCAGTCTCTGCCACTACTACATCATATGCAGTTTCAGAAGCATGTATCATGTACATACTAGTCATTCCCCATTTAACAGATCATGTCAATACACCATCTGTCTAATAGTTTATATCACTATATATAAACCAAATATTAAGCATAACATACAAATCTCAAACTGATCAGTCATGGGAAAATATAACATGCTAGTATCATCATATACATTTATATCACGTGAATATATAGAAAAATATGTATAACATCTGATCATTAATCAAGATAACAACATGCATATTAAATCTCACACATAAACGATATCAATATACAAACATGGCGGATATAATTCATGCTTAATATATTGAAAAATTGTCAAACACGTAACAAATCATCCCATTATACACATAAATCTGATACCATTGTTAGGGATCGATAAGTGACATTTTATACCACTTAGAACGTCTTAAAATAGCTTAAATTGGTGTCTTGAAATCAAGTATTTTGTGTATTTGATGCGTTTTTCTAGTGTTTATGCATTTGAGGATTAGTTGCATTTCGGGGGAGTAATCATCAAGAATAAGCCTTGGCACGTGTTTAGTATTGCGAGAGGGAAGAGAGGAGCAGATTACAGCGAAGAAACGGAGCAAACTCAGAAAAAATCCAGTAGGGGTCTGAGCGCCCGCTCAGCTATGCTGAGCGGCCGCACAGGGTCGGGAAAAAAGAATATTTATTTTAAACTTCTATTTCTGTTTGGCTTCCAACTTCTGTGTAAACTGAGTTTTATGGGACTTCTATATAAGTAGATTCAGAGGCGTTTCACATAAGATTGGATCGTTGTATTAAGCAAGGAGAGAAGGAGATAAGGAAGAAGACCATTTTAGCACACCGCAACGAAGAGGAAGCATATTTTCTTATGATTCTTTATTTCGTTGTAACATTGGATGCTAGTTTTCTTTGCTTTGAACCTATTTACTCTTGTGACGTACTCTGGTTTAATATAATTAGTTTAGTTATTATTATTTTGTGTTTATTTATCATGTTTTCATATGAACCCATGATGACGATAAGTGCTATCGTGGGCTAATCGTGATCATGGGGTCGTAACGAATTTATTATGGAATTCTTTAGTTAATTGTTTAATACCTTAGTGTGTGATGATTGTATGATATCTAGTATTGGTTGTGCGTATTCGTCTTATGTGCGTCGCGAACATATAAGATAGGGTGTTAATCTCTTGTGAAGCGACGGTGGATCTCGAGATTTAGAACTTGCCATGCTAGCATAGGTTCATGTATGTTGTTGCATGATTAGTGGGTAACTCTAACCGTTTTATTCGTCCTGTGTAATCAAAAGGAATAACTTGTGCTTAAATCATTATGTTATCAATTTCTATAGACATATAGGGACTCAACATAATTGGTGCATATTCAATTTCTATCTTAATTGTGGATGTTTGGTAGAATGGTATTAGTACAATGAAAGTTGGCTTTTATCAGTTTTGTGTTATTCGATTAATATCATCACTATTGCATGCTAAGGGTAATAACAATGACTATTGAATGAAGTAGTAATGAAGTTGTGATCTCATGAGTGTTTTAATATTGATTAATTCGAAGTGTTAGTTAAGTGGTTAATCTTAGTATTTAATTATAGTTAATAATTAGTTAATCAAACTCTAAGCGTTATTGTCTTAACATTGAGAAATAATCATACATTGGTGAGTGAGTTTAATTGAACATAATTATTCTGAGTCTCTGTGGGAACGAACTAGAAGGTATTCTATATTACTTGCGAACACGTATACTTGCGTGTGTTATTAGCGCGTGTTTTCGCCCTAACAAGTTTTTGGCACCGCTGCCGGAGACTCGGCGTATTTGTTTAGTTTATGTACTTACCATCATTGGTCGTTAGGACTCAGTGATTAAGATGTTTTTGTTATTTATTGTTTCTGGTTGTGTTTCAGGTACTTTAGCGAGCGTTTATGCAAACTCGTTCTCGTACTCGCAAGAGGACTTTAGATACAGCTGAGGAGACAGACGAAGTTCTTGATATTCCGGAGAAGATAGATTTTGAAGATTCGGATTCAAGAAGTGAGCAGAAAGAACCAGTAATTATGGGTGATCGTATTGTTCCGGCCGATCCAGCTCTTATGGACTTTTCTCGACCTAAAATTGATGACATTCAGTCAAGCATTCTTCATCCGGCTATTCAAGCTAACACCTTTGAAATCAAGCCGGGCACTATTCAGATGGTGCAGAATTCTGTTTCTTTCGGAGGTGCTGCGACTGAAGACCCCAACATGTACAAAAGGAATTTTATCGAGATCTGCAGTACTTTCAAATATAATGGCGTAACTGATGAGGCTATCAAGCTGAGGCTTTTCCCATTCTCACTGAGGGACAAAGCTAAGGACTGGTTACATTCTGAACCAGCTGGGTCCATCACTACTTGGCAAGATCTTGCACAAAAGTTTCTGGTGAAGTTTTATCCAATAGCAAAGACTGCTGCTATGAGGAGTGCTCTTACACAGTTTGCGAAGCAACCTACAGAATCTATGTGCGAAGCTTGGGAACGCTACAAGGAAATGTTGAGAAAGTGTCCATATCATGGAATGCCCGATTGAATGGTGATCATTGGTTTCTATAATGGTTTGGGGCCAAATCTCGGCTCATGCTCGGTGCAGCAGCTCGAGGCGCCTTGTGCGCCAAAAGCTATACTGAGGCTTATAATCTTATTGAGACTATGGCTACAAATGAGCATCAAAACCCAACTCAGAGGATGATACCTGGGAAGGTAGCAGGTATTCTGGAAGTCGATGTAGCCACCGCTATTGCAGCGCAGCTCCAAGCGCTATCTATAAAGGTCGATTCTCTAGCTACCTATGGAGTCAATCAAATAGCTATGGTCTGTGAGCTTTGTGCAGATTCTCATGCTACGGATCAGTGTTCTCTCGTCAACGAAACTGTTCAGTATGTGAACAATTATCAGCGATAACAACAACCTATGCCAGCTACTTATCATCCTAACAACAGAAATCATCCAAATTTCAGCTGGGGTAATAATCAGAATGCTATTCAGCCACCATATGTAATAACCCCAATTTTTGGGAAATTTTTGAAACCCTTATGAATAGTGTTTTTGCTGAATGAGAAAACTTTTCATGCCACACTATGTAGGGGTTCTGATATGGATATTCTGAGATTTTATTAGTACTTTATATGGGATATAAGTGTATGTAAAGATCGTCAGAATCCAAATCCGAACACTTTGATTTTTCTCGGAAATTCACAAGATACGGAGAGAATTGAGTATAAGGTAACAGGATAAAAAGGATTTAAATTAAAGGATTATAGGAGAGGATCATAAAAGGAATATAATATATTGAGAAAGGTTAAGGGAACCTAAGTAATAAGATCCCGGGTATGATCCCTCAAACGATAAACGAGAACGAAAGATAAGCGAACCGTAAAACAAATAAGTGATCAAGAGACAAGCTTGTATAAGAAGCCAGGGATTGTGACATCATCAAACCACAAGGTGTGGACAAGTGGGAGCATTATGACATGTGCAAGGTGACATAAGCATGACATGGGAAGGAAGGAGGTGTGGTGGCTTTGTAACCACACAAATTCAAGGGCAAGAAGGTAATTGACTAAAGCAAGCACAAAAACCAAGCAACCAAGCCAAGCAAATCATTTTTCATCAAAATCAAAAAGAAACCAAGGCATTGTTCTTCATGCTCTCGGCCAAAACAGAATCAGAATACTAAAACTGCTGTATCTCCTTCATTTCTCACTCAAATATTGTGTTCTATAGCTCATTAGAAAGGTATTGAGATGGCCTACAACTCTTGTTCACAAGTCTCGTCCAAATAATCATGGTAAGACCCTCATTTTTACAGTTCTTTAAATCGGACTTTTAGAAACTTCAAAGCCTAACTTTGTGTTCTTGATTTCTTTGGAAAGATCAAGCTTGTAGGAGGCTCCCTAAGGCTTCCTAGCAACTTAACACCTCCCAAGGAAGGTATAAACTTCAAACCCTAGCCTTTACTTTATTTGTTAGTAAGTTTAATGGTTGGTGTTGTGAAATGAGAAGCATGGATTGTGATTATTAGTAGTTTGGTTTGATTTGGAAGTGTTTTGGTAATTGAAGCTTGATTATAGTTCATAGGTCTTGATTGTGGTTGTTTGAGTTGAAAACCTTGGAGATTATGGACTGATGTGGTATGGTTTAGGTGAAGTTTTGTTGTATTGATGGTTATGAGTTGGTTGGTGGTTAATTGGAGTAGTTTAAACATTGGTAATCGCGTAAACATAGCCGTCGTAACGTCCGATTTTCTTTGGACTGTTTTTGTGCATAACATTAGGACCCGAGAACCCCCTGCTAGATTATGACCACTGCCATGATTAGATAGCTCATGTTACGAGCTTCGTTTTGATATGTAGTTCGTTCGATTCCGATGCACGGTTTAGGAGAAACGACCGTTTCAAGTAACGGCGTTTCGCGAACGAAACTTTTCCCCTCGCCTTACTTTGAAACATAGGTTAAAGACCAAAAAGGGTTAATTAATGCATGAAACATTTATGGTAAGTGTGTTAGGCAGTTGGTAAGACACTCGCGAAGGAATCGCCTTAAAACTCGTAAAGGTTAAATTATTAAAAATGGTGGAGCCGAGGGTACTCGAGTGACTTAAGAGAATCAGTAAGCGCAAAATAAGCGTTAGAGTCTAAGTTAGTTAAAGTATAGATTTACAAGTGACTTTGGTTTAATTCCAACTTACTTGTTGTTTATAGGTTACCAGACTCGTCCCGAGCCATTCGTAACCCCAGTCGCTCAGGCAAGTATTCTATCCGTTATACTGTTGTTGTGATGTATATATGTATATGCATTATCTTGCGATAGATGCATGATGTTTATATTAGCAAATGTTGCGATATATTGTAGCATGTGATATGGTATATATGCATGCCTGTTTCATATTCTTGAAATATATATCTGTTGGTTCAAATGCTTATTCGTTGCATAATACCTATGCTAGAGATAAGCGGTATTTGTGTATACCCTTAGTATAGGGACCCAAAGGTGAAAATATTTTCTAAAACCGGGAGTCGAGGATCCCGAGTAGATTTTGTATATATATGGATATGGATATATATATATATATTTATTTATATATGGTTATAGTTTTCCAAACTATTAATCGAATAAGGTTTATTCGATAACTTTAAACTTTATTTATTATTGAATATTATTTCGAATATCATTCGAGGGCTTATGACTCTTTTATATTATTTATTGAATATTATTTGAATATTCATTCGAGGACTTATGACTCCTTTTATTTATTTATTGAATATTATTTGAATATTCATTTGAGGATGTATGACTCCTTTATTTTATTTAATGAATATTATTTATAATATTCATTCGAGATATTATGACTCAGCGTATTTTATTTATTGAATATTATCTGAATATTCATTTGAGGATCTATGACTCCGATTATTTGCTGAGGTATATTCTTTATTTTATTAAAGAATAAGGTGTAAATAATCAAACTTATTTTCGGTTATTCAAATAAAGATAATACTTTTATATAAGTATATCTTTGGTTATTTAATATTCGTTTTAAGTATAAGTTTTAAAACTTCTACTTCAATTATTTTTATAAAGATTATTCTTTATGGGAATATTAATTAAAATAATAATATTCAGTCATTTTCTAAAATATTCTGGGGACTGATTTACTTCATTAAATCAGCCTTACTCCAAACACTCTTTAAAGTGTTTTCGAGTCTTCAAAATGATTTTTAAAAGTCAGAGCGGATCCCAAAACTCATTTTTATATTTAAGATCTTCCTTTTAAGGGGATTTAAATACTCGCTCAAAACCTGGGGAATCCGGCTCTGTGGTGTATTTTATATTCGCAACAAGGTTGCAGATTTGGTAAATGAATTGATTACTTGCCCAACGTTCGGGAAGTAAGCCCCTCTCATTGAGTCGGCATAAGCGACAGGCCGGGGTACGGTCTATTATTGTGTAAGTGGCTCAGTGGGAGTCCAACAAATGCATAAGTGGCTGAGTGGCAGTCCAGCATAGGTCTTAATTATGACCAGGGTGATGACCAGTGGGGAATTCGTCCATCTACTAGTAGAAAAGGTTACTTATTGGTATCTTTGCCTGATCAGCGAGATATCGGGTTTATGCCAAAATTCTTTTCCTTTCCAAAGTTCATTGGATGTTTCAAACTCTGTTCATACTTTACATAACAGAGGTTCCAGGAAATGTTTAAGAGATATATATATGTGGATATATATATATCGGGACTAAATAAAGTATCTCGTAACTTTATTTCATTCAATAATATTTCAAAGATTGAATCTATTCAAATCTTGTCTTGTAGTCTCATCTATGTGATGAACTTTTGAAACTGATTATAACTTGAACGGTGGTAGTTCAAGTAGTATTGGGAAAGATATAAGTATATTGGGGTATTTGGTAACCTCATCTTTTAAACTTATATCTAATTAATAATTGTCTTATGAATGACAAAGATTTTCAGAAAAACGTTGAGACAAGGTTAGATATATGAGATCACCTTGCAACGATATTTTTTTTATATACAGTTATACACTGGGACTTTGTGTATATTATGCATGGAAGAGGACTTCCAATATTTTGAAAAGTATATATGTATATATACTGAATATTTTGCGACTTCATCGCATTAAGATATCAAACTTGGTTCATTTCTTTTGACCAAGACTTTCATGAGTATTATGAGTAGGCTCATATATTGTAAATCATTATACATATTATTTTGGTGGGCTTGCTGCTCACCCTTGCTTTATTTCTTCATCACACAACAACAGTTAGGAGAGATGGCCAGACCCCAGCAGACCCAGCGCAAGCGCGTGGGAAGCGTCCCGCGTCTTCCCGTTGATGTTGTAGCTGCTATAGCTGCAGAGGTAGATCTATTGTAGATCAGACCATCTACTTTTGAGAATCAATTATGTATAATTATAACTTGTGGCAGATAATGGCAATTAACTGTAAATTTATCAAGTAATCATTTTGGGTTGTAATAACTTTTAAATTGTGGATTCAAAGACTTGTACTTATTTAAATTTCATCTCTGAGACTATAACGGGTTGTGGTGTGTGTTAGTGTGGGGTCACAGCATAAGGTTATTTATTATTAATTAAGTGAAGTGATATTGTGGAAAGAAAGACCGTGACGACCCGGATCCCCGACCCCGGATCTGGGGGTGTTACAGAAATGGTATCAGAGCTAAGCGTTATAAACCTCAGAGATGATGGGACGTTAAGATAATAAGATTCACTAAGATAATAAGAACTCTTGCCAAGTTCATAGTCGGGCTACCTAACGTAGTACTGACGGTTAAAACCCTTATGGGAACCCTTATAAATGTAGCGATAGAAGCGTAGTTCGTTATCGTATAGAGTAGAGGGACTCCGAACCCTGAGGTTGAGGAGCAACAGCGCGATGATGTTTTATTACTAATTGGAGATCAGATTGTGGATCCGATAGAGTGTCCTAATGCAGGACCGGATGATGTTGATATTGAGGATGTAGCGGTTGAGGATGTTGTCCTAGATGGGATTGTTGCTGAGGAGGATCTCGTGGAGGATCCTGACAAGATTGGATAAAGGACCACTGATGAATTGATGACCATGGTTAGGTCGACTACCGGAGGTTCGTTCAAGTTTGTAAAGATAGTAGCCCCTTTAACGCGGCTTACTCGTAAGACTGAGAAGTTCGAATGGACAGAGAAATGTGAGAACAGCTTTCAAGAACTGAAGCAGAGGTTGGTGATGGCCCCTATGCTGGCGTTGCCGGATGGAAAAGGAGATTTTGTGAAGTGTAGTGACGCTTCGCACAAGGGCTTAGGGTGCGTGCTTATGCAGCACGGTAAGGTAATCGCGTACATGTCAAGACAATTAAGGTAGTATGAAATTCGATATCCCCGCTCATGAGCTTAGGCTCGTGGCAATAGTTTACCCTAAAGATTGGAGGCACTACTTGTATGGAGGGAAGTGCGAGAATTACCTAAGCCATAAGTGCTCTAGTACATTTTCACGTAGAAAGAGCTCAACATATGCCAGAGGAGGCAGTTAGAGCTAATCAAGAATAATGATTGGGAGATTCTTTATCATTCGGGGAAAGCCAATGTGGTGGCTGATGCCCTTAGTAAAAAGGAGAGACTCAAGATGATAATGTCTTTGGGAGAGTTTATAAGAGATTTTAAGAAAATGGAAATAGTAGTGAAGGTAACCGGAGCCGGTACCGAAAAGCTGTTTGAGATAGCAGTACAGCCCGAATTATTGGAAAAGATCATATTGTGCCAGAAAAAGTTATGAATGAAGGCAGAGAGCCAACAAATAGATAAGAGGTTAATATCGAGAAAGATGATAAGGGAATAATGAGGTATTCCTATAGAATTTGGGTTCCGAAAGTTCAAGAGCGTAAGGATGAGATCTTAGATGAAAGCTAGTTTGAGGAATAAGATTTAGAGCAAACCCTGAACGTGATAGTCAGGGAGGTCGCCATCAAGATAGAAGGAACCCATGACATAATGGAGTGGAAAATGAGGATTTTAAATTAAAAGATGACCCCAATTATGGGGAGTAGGATGAAACATTTCATACTAAGGAAATAGAAAGTCGAGTAAGGAAAGGAGACCCGAGACGGTACTCCTATACGGCAATTCATGGACCTGTCTAAAAAGAACTTAGACTATTATCCCCAACCACCACCTTGAGGAAATAATGCGGTGAGAAATTCTTTCAAGACGTTTAAGTTTCTAAGCTCTCAGAGTTCCAGGGAACAAGCTGACCCAGTCGAGGCAAGAGCCTGGCTAAAGGAAATATAGGAATCATTTGAGATTCTAAATGATTGATGAACCACAAAAGACTGTTTTTGTCACTTACCCTCCTAAGAGAGAGACCACCCGCTGGTGAAAGACCAAGAAAGGTACGGAGCCAGAGGTTATGATAAACTGATTAAAGTTCAACCAATTGGTTTCGGGAAAGTAATTCCCAAGGTTATGGAGATAGTGTAAAAGCTTTGGAGCTAGAACAAAAGCGGATGAGTATGATGAATTATGAATCTAAGTTGAAAAAGTTATCAAGATTCGTTCTGAGGACACGAATCCAGAATGACGGGATATTTGAAATCAATGCTTATGTTGTGTTGGTTCATGAAATAATGATAAGAGAAAGGAAAAAAAAAAAAACTGAAGTGGAAAGAAATATAAAGGCAATAGAGTTTGAGGAATGATAAGGAAGTTGGGTATGAGGAAACCCTAAAGAATCGTAGCAATAGAAATAGAAAAGTATGTAATCTTCAGGATGAGGGTGATTCACCATGAGTTAAATTGATGGTTGAAGGCATAAGAGATAAATATATTTTATCCCCTATAAGTTGGGAGGATTTGAGGAAACCTTGAGATAGTTCGAAGGATAAATATTGAGACGCGGATAGACTGAGGAGACAAGGAAGTAAGAAATTAGGAAAATTGGATGAAGGAAGTGACCTTCAAGAATGTGAAGTGTAAGACCGGTGGCTTGATACCCAGGAAGGGAGACGCCAGATATGAAAGATATCCCAACATTGAGATGACTGTTGAGATAAACAACAAAAGTAAATAAGGAATTATTAAGAAGAAGTTCACGTTGAACATGACCAATATCTTCCAGAACATCCATGTTATCATTACCAAATCAAGAAAGAAAAGTGGATGACCATTGTTATCTTTTGGAGGCCATATGGATTGACCTCAATTTGAATAAGGATGCTATTATGAAGTTAGGTATAGACTATCGAGGTGGGAATGATTGAATAAGACACCCTTATCAGGGATATATGACTTGATTTATCCATGGAAGGATGCATGTACCTTTTAAAGGTGGAATTAAGGATAGAACATCAGTAACTTAAAATGAATCCTAGGGGAATGCATAAAGGTTGGAATTTCACCCTTAATAGGGACAGTATGAGTTTTGACAGTATGATTTGGAAAGGGTTAATGTAGAAACAACCTTTAAGAATCAGTGGAGAAATTTTTCAGAAGTATATAGATAATGGTTCTAGTAATAGTAAATGGTATTTTAATATGCCCTGTATCTAGGGAATACAGGAGGAACGATTGAAGGATAACCTTAGAGGTTTTACAAGGAGAAAGGTAATATTCAAAATTTTCAAGAATAGAAATGTTGATAAAGGAAATATGACGTGATTATAATGTTGCCAAGTGGGGCACGTGTTAAACCACGAGAAAGTATGGATCGAACCAGTAATGGTCGAGATTATTCAGGGCAATTAGGACTTAAGATAAAAGATGTTCTAATTATGATTTAGAGTCAGTCATGACAGTGATTAACCTCTAAAGACTGAGGCAATAACTTATGGAAAAATGGTGATTTTTTTTTACTCATCAGATTTTAAGGAAAGCATTTTCACATAAGCTGTGATTGAAATAAGGTAGAAAATTTATTTGGAGATGGTTCAAGTGACATTGACTGTAAGGAAATTTTACTATCAGGAAAGGCCAAAGAGGTGGCCGACACTTTAAAGGTAAGAGGATAATTATAGGCGCTTGTGCCAAAAGAATACAATGATGATGGTTAAAACTGTGAAGGTTGTATTATGGTTTGGAAGATTGACATTCCTTCTGATGACTGTGCAATACCCAACCGTAATAGTAGTTCGGTAAAGGTTTAATTCGTGTAATCGCCAGGAGCGGGCTATCTATCTCAGAAGATACTATCTTGAGATAAGCCAGGACCATAGTTCAAAAAGGACTAAACAAACCTTTGAGTTAAGTCTTCTATTGAAGGCATATGATTAAGAATGGTATTAACCTGCTATCGTTGCTTTGAGCGAAACTCTTCTGCAAATTTTATCTGCTTCATGTCATGAAAGTACGTCAGAGTTTGGAGTGTTCTTCATGAATTGTGATTGGTGGTTATGTTAACTCCTTAGGAGAATTAGATACGAGATGTATGGACTCCGTATGGTTAGTTATTAAGACTTCATGGAAAATGAATGACTACAGTAGGTCAGTGGTGGACCATAGTAAGGCAGTAATGATTCTGCGATTAATGAGCTGATTACAACCGTGAGAGTTGTATTGGAATGGGTGTTGAGATTGAGTACCACTAATCGGGTAGTGGTAGTGTATAAGTTATCATTGATAGACTAATTAAGTAGAGTATCTACCTAGTGAATAATTATTCTTTCTTATCAATAGAGAGTCGTATTATTATACGGGGAAGGTTGCGGTGCAAGCATAGAATTCAAGTAACGATGATGTCTAGAATGAGATCCCAGATTCGATTTTCGATGTCGAGGGAGTTTCAAAGGTGATTATGTATAAGCTCAAGGAAGAGTGTGGGTCCATAGAATGATGGACGGGATAGCGAAAATATTTAGGCATGGGAAATGCGAGGCTATAATGCTTGATGCTGATATAAATACGTATATGTTTTGTTCTCCTATGACAAACCTCTATAGTTCAGAGGTAGGTTCCAAGCCAGATATTTTGTGGCAGTATATTTTTTTCATATATACAATTCTCTTCAGTTCGTTCTTTTCTCTTCTTTTCATTTCATGTAAGCTGAGAAGAACAACCCTTCCAGAAAGGGGAGGTATTGCCGAATGACTATCTATCTGTGTGATAGAAGCCTAGTAGGATACCAGCTATTGTTTAATTGCTTGTCAAGTACTAAAGGCTGGCCACCTTCTGTACTAACTATGCGATATAACAAGTGTTCATGATCTTAGTGATCTCTCAACAAATTCCTTTACTTCTATTTGATTGATCAAATTTTGGAAAATAGAAGCAACTGAAAAAGGAGTAATAAAGTGGTGGTAGTATGCGGAATGGGAACACATTCGTGATACTAAGGTTGACGTGGTTATTAAAAGGTTATAGAACGCTAACGAGCAAAAGTATAACCAGTATAATATTAGGAACGGAAGGTAGTAGCGATTACGAACTGGAAAAGAATGGGTTTTGAGAAGCAGAAGCTCTAATGTTAAAAGCAATAATGAGAGTCTGTGCAATAGACTTGAAAGAATTTGGAATGATCACTTAATTCGGATTGAGTTATCTTACGACAATAGATCATATGTCATTATCGAGATGTCGCCTTATGAGATCATTGAGGGAAGACAATGTCGATCTCCCTTATGTTAGGATGAAGTTGTAGAGCGCAAGATGCTCGGACCCGCAGTAGTCCAAAGGACCAAGAATATGATAGATCTAATCAGAGGACGGCTGGTAGTAGCCCAAGATGGTCATGATAAGTATGTTGATTTGACACGAAAGGATAAAGAGTATGAAATAGGGGACCTAGTAATGTTATAGGTATCCCTTGGAAAGGATTGATGAGGTTCGGAAAGAAAGGAAAGCTAAGTCTACAATTTGTTGGACCCTTGGATATATTAAGACGTTTGGGAAGTTAGCATATGAGCTAGCCCTACCCCCGAACCTGTAGCAAGTTCATAACGTGTTCCACGTATCAATGTTATGGAAGTGTAATTCGGATGCCAGACAAATAGGGGCATATGAGCGCATAGACATGCAACCAGACGTAACCTATATGGAGCAACCAGGAAGGGTATAGAGTAAAAAGGAACGAGTGCTTAGGAGAAGGGTTATCAAACTAGTAAGAGTTTGATGGTAGAACCACAATGTAGGAAAATTTACTCGAGAGTTAGAAAGTGCAATGCTAAGAGAGTATCCCTATTCACTTTCTATCTGATTCCGGGACGGAATCCTTTTAAGGAGGGGAGACTGTAATAACCCCAATTTTTGGGAAATTTTTGAAACCCTTATGAATAGTGTTTTTGCTGAATGAGAAAACTTTTCATGCCACACTATGTAGGGGTTCTGATATGGATATTCTGAGATTTTATTAGTACTTTATATGGGATATAAGTGTATGTAAAGATCGTCAGAATCCAAATCCGAACACTTTGATTTTTCTCGGAAATTCACAAGATACGGAGAGAATTGAGTATAAGGTAACAGGATAAAAAGGATTTAAATTAAAGGATTATAGGAGAGGATCATAAAAGGAATATAATATATTGAGAAAGGTTAAGGGAACCTAAGTAATAAGATCCCGGGTATGATCCCTCAAACGATAAACGAGAACGAAAGATAAGCGAACCGTAAAACAAATAAGTGATCAAGAGACAAGCTTGTATAAGAAGCCAGGGATTGTGACATCATCAAACCACAAGGTGTGGACAAGTGGGAGCATTATGACATGTGCAAGGTGACATAAGCATGACATGGGAAGGAACGAGGTGTGGTGGCTTTGTAACCACACAAATTCAAGGGCAAGAAGGTAATTGACTAAAGCAAGCACAAAAACCAAGCAACCAAGCCAAGCAAATCATTTTTCATCAAAATCAAAAAGAAACCAAGGCATTGTTCTTCATGCTCTCGGCCAAAACAGAATCAGAATACTAAAACTGCTGTATCTCCTTCATTTCTCACTCAAATATTGTGTTCTATAGCTCATTAGAAAGGTATTGAGATGGCCTACAACTCTTGTTCACAAGTCTCGTCCAAATAATCATGGTAAGACCCTCATTTTTACAGTTCTTTAAATCGGACTTTTAGAAACTTCAAAGCCTAACTTTGTGTTCTTGATTTCTTTGGAAAGATCAAGCTTGTAGGAGGCTCCCTAAGGCTTCCTAGCAACTTAACACCTCTCAAGGAAGGTATAAACTTCAAACCCTAGCCTTTACTTTATTTGTTAGTAAGTTTAATGGTTGGTGTTGTGAAATGAGAAGCATGGATTGTGATTATTAGTAGTTTGGTTTGATTTGGAAGTGTTTTGGTAATTGAAGCTTGATTATAGTTCATAGGTCTTGATTGTGGTTGTTTGAGTTGAAAACCTTGGAGATTATGGACTGATGTGGTATGGTTTAGGTGAAGTTTTGTTGTATTGATGGTTATGAGTTGGTTGGTGGTTAATTGGAGTAGTTTAAACATTGGTAATCGCGTAAACATAGCCGTCGTAACGTCCGATTTTCTTTGGACTGTTTTTGTGCATAACATTAGGACCCGAGAACCCCCTGCTAGATTATGACCACTGCCATGATTAGATAGCTCATGTTACGAGCTTCGTTTTGATATGTAGTTCGTTCGATTCCGATGCACGGTTTAGGAGAAATGACCGTTTCAAGTAACGGCGTTTCGCGAACGAAACTTTTCCCCTCGCCTTACTTTGAAACATAGGTTAAAGACCAAAAAGGGTTAATTAATGCATGAAACATTTATGGTAAGTGTGTTAGGCAGTTGGTAAGACACTCGCGAAGGAATCGCCTTAAAACTCGTAAAGGTTAAATTATTAAAAATGGTGGAGCCGAGGGTACTCGAGTGACTTAAGAGAATCAGTAAGCGCAAAATAAGCGTTAGAGTCTAAGTTAGTTAAAGTATAGATTTACAAGTGACTTTGGTTTAATTCCAACTTACTTGTTGTTTATAGGTTACCAGACTCGTCCCGAGCCATTCGTAACCCCAGTCGCTCAGGCAAGTATTCTATCCGTTATACTGTTGTTGTGATGTATATATGTATATGCATTATCTTGCGATAGATGCATGATGTTTATATTAGCAAATGTTGCGATATATTGTAGCATGTGATATGGTATATATGCATGCCTGTTTCATATTCTTGAAATATATATCTGTTGGTTCAAATGCTTATTCGTTGCATAATACCTATGCTAGAGATAAGCGGTATTTGTGTATACCCTTAGTATAGGGACCCAAAGGTGAAAATATTTTCTAAAACCGGGAGTCGAGGATCCCGAGTAGATTTTGTATATATATGGATATGGATATATATATATATATTTATTTATATATGGTTATAGTTTTCCAAACTATTAATCGAATAAGGTTTATTCGATAACTTTAAACTTTATTTATTATTGAATATTATTTCGAATATCATTCGAGGGCTTATGACTCTTTTATATTATTTATTGAATATTATTTGAATATTCATTCGAGGACTTATGACTCCTTTTATTTATTTATTGAATATTATTTGAATATTCATTTGAGGATGTATGACTCCTTTATTTTATTTAATGAATATTATTTATAATATTCATTCGAGATATTATGACTCAGCGTATTTTATTTATTGAATATTATCTGAATATTCGTTTGAGGATCTATGACTCCGATTATTTGCTGAGGTATATTCTTTATTTTATTAAAGAATAAGGTGTAAATAATCAAACTTATTTTCGGTTATTCAAATAAAGATAATACTTTTATATAAGTATATCTTTGGTTATTTAATATTCGTTTTAAGTATAAGTTTTAAAACTTCTACTTCAATTATTTTTATAAAGATTATTCTTTATGGGAATATTAATTAAAATAATAATATTCAGTCATTTTCTAAAATATTCTGGGGACTGATTTACTTCATTAAATCAGCCTTACTCCAAACACTCTTTAAAGTGTTTTCGAGTCTTCAAAATGATTTTTAAAAGTCAGAGCGGATCCCAAAACTCATTTTTATATTTAAGATCTTCCTTTTAAGGGGATTTAAATACTCGCTCAAAACCTGGGGAATCCGGCTCTGTGGTGTATTTTATATTCGCAACAAGGTTGCAGATTTGGTAAATGAATTGATTACTTGCCCAACGTTCGGGAAGTAAGCCCCTCTCATTGAGTCGGCATAAGCGACAGGCCGGGGTACGGTCTATTATTGTGTAAGTGGCTCAGTGGGAGTCCAACAAATGCATAAGTGGCTGAGTGGCAGTCCAGCATAGGTCTTAATTATGACCAGGGTGATGACCAGTGGGGAATTCGTCCATCTACTAGTAGAAAAGGTTACTTATTGGTATCTTTGCCTGATCAGCGAGATATCGGGTTTATGCCAAAATTCTTTTCCTTTCCAAAGTTCATTGGATGTTTCAAACTCTGTTCATACTTTACATAACAGAGGTTCCAGGAAATGTTTAAGAGATATATATATGTGGATATATATATATCGGGACTAAATAAAGTATCTCGTAACTTTATTTCATTCAATAATATTTCAAAGATTGAATCTATTCAAATCTTGTCTTGTAGTCTCATCTATGTGATGAACTTTTGAAACTGATTATAACTTGAACGGTGGTAGTTCAAGTAGTATTGGGAAAGATATAAGTATATTGGGGTATTTGGTAACCTCATCTTTTAAACTTATATCTAATTAATAATTGTCTTATGAATGACAAAGATTTTCAGAAAAACGTTGAGACAAGGTTAGATATATGAGATCACCTTGCAACGATATTTTTTTTATATACAGTTATACACTGGGACTTTGTGTATATTATGCATGGAAGAGGACTTCCAATATTTTGAAAAGTATATATGTATATATACTGAATATTTTGCGACTTCATCGCATTAAGATATCAAACTTGGTTCATTTCTTTTGACCAAGACTTTCATGAGTATTATGAGTAGGCTCATATATTGTAAATCATTATACATATTATTTTGGTGGGCTTGCTGCTCACCCTTGCTTTATTTCTTCATCACACAACAACAGTTAGGAGAGATGGCCAGACCCCAGCAGACCCAGCGCAAGCGCGTGGGAAGCGTCCCGCGTCTTCCCGTTGATGTTGTAGCTGCTATAGCTGCAGAGGTAGATCTATTGTAGATCAGACCATCTACTTTTGAGAATCAATTATGTATAATTATAACTTGTGGCAGATAATGGCAATTAACTGTAAATTTATCAAGTAATCATTTTGGGTTGTAATAACTTTTAAATTGTGGATTCAAAGACTTGTACTTATTTAAATTTCATCTCTGAGACTATAACGGGTTGTGGTGTGTGTTAGTGTGGGGTCACAGCATAAGGTTATTTATTATTAATTAAGTGAAGTGATATTGTGGAAAGAAAGACCGTGACGACCCGGATCCCCGACCCCGGATCTGGGGGTGTTACACCATATCAGCAAGGTGTGAGTAAACAGTTCAATCCAATGGGATTCCAGCAACCACAACAGTATGCTCAAAGGCAATCATATCCTCAACAGGGAAGTGCAGCTGCACCCACTAGTGCTGATTTTGAGGAACTTAAGTTGTTGTGCAAGAGTCACGCGGTTTCGATCAAGACCTTGGAAAATCAAATCGGTCAAATAGCTAATGCAGTGCCCAATCGTCAACCTGGAACACTTCCCAGTGATACGGAAGTACCGGGCAGGAAGGAAGCTAAAGAGAAAGTCAAGGCTATTACCTTAAGGTCTGGGAAAGTTGCTAATGCTGAAAAGGCAAAAGAAGGAGAAGCTGAAGTTAGAGATGAAGAAGCTAAGCAAAAGGAGAAAGAGGCGGAACCAAGGAAGACTACTGTTGAACACACTCTGCCTGAGGGTAATACAGGGGAGAAACAGCTCTATCCTCCACCACCTTTCCCTAAGATATTGCAACAACAGAAGCTGGATAAACAGTTCGGTAAGTTTCTGGAGGTGTTCAAGAAACTTCACATCAATATACCTTTCGCTGAGGCTTTGGAGCAAATGCCTAGTTATGCGAAGTTTATGAAGAGTATTCTTTAAAAGAAGGTGAAACTGGATGCCCTTGAGACCGTTGCTCTAACGGAAGAATGCAGCGCTGTGCTGCAGCAAAAGTTACCTCCAAAGCTTAAAGATCCAGGTAGTTTCCCCATTCCTTGCACCATTGGCAAGTTATCGTTTGACAAGTGCCTTTGTGATTTGGGAGCAAGCATCAATCTGATGCCCTTATCGATCTTTAAAAAGTTGGATTTTCCTGATCCAAAACCCACCTACATGTCTCTACAATTGGCTGATCGTTCTATTACTTACCCACGGGGCATAGTGGAGGATGTGCTAGTCAAGGTGGATAAGCTCTTCTTTCCTGCAGATTTTGTTATTCTGGATTTCGAGGAAGATAAGAAGATTCCCATAATCTTGAGAAGACCTTTCTTGGCTATTGGCCGTACCTTGATAGATGTGCAGAAAGGTGAACTTACTATGCGGGTGCAGGATCAGGATATGACCTTCAATGTATTCAAAGCAATGAAATTCCCTACAGAAGATGAGGAGTGCTTAAAAGTGGATGTGATTGATTCTGCGGTTACTTCAGAACTTGATCATATGCTAATGTCTGATGCATTAGAAAAGGCCTTAGTGGGGGATTTTGAGATGATGAAGATGGCAACGAGCAATTACAATATCTTAATGCTTCTCCTTGGAGGCGAAAGCTGGACATGCCGTTTGAATCTCTGGGTATTTCTGACCTCAAGAATGCTGAAGGAAAGCTCAAACCATCAATTGAGGAAGCACCTACCTTGGAGCTTAAGCCATTGCCTGAACACTTGAGGTATGCTTTTTTAGGTGATGCATCTACTTTACTTGTTATTATTGCATCTGACCTTTCAGGTAGTGAGGAGGACAAGCTCTTAAGGATTTTGAGAGAATTCAAATCGGCTATTGGATGGACCATAGCAGACATTAAAGGGATCAGCCCTTCATACTGCATGCATAAGATTCTGCTAGAGGAGGAGAGTAAGCTAACTGTTGAGGAACAGCGCAGACTTAATCCTATCATGAAGGAGGTGGTGAAGAAAGAAATTCTGAAATGGCTGGATGCAGGCATCATTTATCCTATTTCTAACAGTTCTTGGGTGAGCCCTGTATAATGTGTGCCTAAGAAAGGAGGTATCACTGTGGTAGCAAATGAGAAGAATGAGCTCATCCCCACTCGAACAGTTACAGGATGGAGAGTATGCATGGACTATCGAAAGTTGAACAAGGCCACGAGGAAGGATCACTTCCCTCTTCCATTTATTGGTCAAATGCTTGACAGGTTGGCTGGTCATGAGTATTATTGTCTTCTGGATGGTTACTCAGGGTATAATCAGATTTGTATTGCACTAGAGGATCAAGAAAAGACTACCATCACTTGTCCATTCGGCACGTCTGCTTTTCGCAGAGTTTCGTTTGGGTTATGTGGCGCACCAGCCACTTTTCAGAGATGTATGATGTCTATATTCTCTGACATGATTGGGAATAATGTTGAGGTGTTCATGGACGGCTTCTCCGTCTTTGGACATTCGGATGATGAATGTTTGAATAATCTTCGTGACGTGCTCAAAAGGTGTGTGGAAACTAATTTGGTGCTCAATTGGGAAAAATGTCATTTTATGGTGTATGAAGGCATAATTCTTGGGCATAAAGTCTCTAGCAAGGTCTTGAGGTGGATAAAGCCAAGGTGGGAGTCTTCTTGAAAATCTTCCACCACCTATTTCGGTAAAAGGAATCCGTAGTTTTCTTGGTCATGCGGGTTTTTATCGGCATTTCATCAAGGACTTTTCGAAGTTATCTAAGCCGCTGTGCAACTTGCTTGAGAAAGATGTGCCTTTCAAATTTGATGATGAATGTTTGACGGCATTCGAGACTCTCAAGAAGAGTTTAATCACTGCGCCAGTTATTACAACACCGGATTGGACAGAGCCGTTTGAGATGATGTGTGATGCGAGTGATTATGCGGTAGGCGCAGTTCTTGGGCAGCGCAAGAATAATCTCTTTTATGTGGTCTACTATGCTGGCAAGACCTTAAACGGGGCCCAAATGAACTACACCACTACTGGGAAGGAGCTTGGTTTTGAGAAATTTGGATCTTATCTTCTTGGCACAAAAGTGACAGTATTCACCGATCATGCGGCCATTCGCTATTTGGTTTCCAAGAAGGATTTGAAGCCGAGACTCATTCGTTGGGTGCTCTTACTACAGGAATTCGAGTTAGAGATCAAGGATCGGAAAGGTACTGAGAATCAAGTAGCTGATCATCTCTCTAGATTGGAGAATCCCGAGTCTACTTCACAAGATAAGACATTAATCAACGAGTCTTTTCCGCATGAGCAGTTGTTCGCAGTTCAAGAGGAAGAGCCATGGTTTGCAGATATTGTAAACTATCTTGTCAGCAATATTTTGCCTCCTAATTTGACCTCAGCTCAAAAGAAGAAGTTTCTGCATGAGGTGAAGTGGTATATGTGGGATGAACCATATTTGTTTAGACAGGGAGCTAACCAGATCATCAGGAGATGTATCCCGTTCTGTGAGACGGAGGGGATATTACGAGACTGCCACTCCACAGTTTATGGTGGACACTATGGTGGTGAGAAGACGTCAGCTCGTATTCTGCAAGCAGGTTTTTTCTCGCCTACATTGTTTAAGGATGCTCATCAGTTTGTTTTCAGGTTTGATCGTTGCCAACGAGTGGGAAATTTGACGAGAAAGGATGAAATACCGTTAAATGTGATGCTTGAAGTCGAGGTCTTTGATGTTTAGGGAATCGATTTCATAGGGCCTTTTGTCTCGTCCTGCAACAATAAGTACATCTTGCTGGCAGTCGATTATGTCTCAAAATGGGTAGAAGTCAAAGCTCTACCGACAAATGATGCAAAGGCAGTGTTGAATTTTCTTCATAAGCAGATCTTCACAAGGTTTGGAACGCCTCGGGTAATCATAAGTGATGAAGGGTCGCATTTCTGCAACCATAAGTTCACTTCTATGATGCAGCGTTATAATGTGAATCATCGAGTCACTACTGCCTATCATCCGCAAACAAATGGTCAAGAGGAAGTGTCTAACAGAGAGATCAAGCGCATTCTAGAGAAGGTTGTTTGTCCGTCAAGGAAGGATTGGTCTTTAAAGCTCGATGAAGCTGTTTGGGCTTACAGAACAACATACAAAACTCCACTTGGTATGTCCCTATTTTAATTGGTGTATGGTAAGGGATGTCATTTACCTGCGGAGCTTGAGCATAAGGCCTATTGGGCGTTGAAAAAGTTGAACCTCGATCTAGATGCAGCTGGAAAGAAGCGAATGCTTCAGCTTAATGAACTTCACACATTTCGACTCCAAGCGTACGAGAACAACAAAATGTACAAGGAAAAGGTGAAGAGGTGGCACGAGAGGAAGCTACATCCTAAGTTATTCGTGTCGGGGCAACAAGTTCTCTTATTCAACTCTCGTCTCTGACTTTTTCCTGGGAAGTTAAAATCAAGGTGGTCTGGGCCTTTTATTGTCAAAACTGTGTTTCCACATGGAGCGGTGGAGATTTTTGAGAATGATCCGGACCAAACATTCAAGGTTAATGGTCAGCGTTTGAAGCACTACTATAAGGACACGGCAAACCGAGAAGTGGTTAGTGCCATTTTGTTGTCAACTTGAAGAAGGAACGTAACGTCAAGCTAATGACAAGAAAGAAGCGCTGCGTGGGAGGCAACCCATGATTTGTTGTTACAGGAACCCTTAGAAGTTAATAACCTATCCAAAACCACAAAAAAAATTAGAAAAACCGGGCTTTAAAAAAAAATTCTAGTGACCCCCTGAGCGCCCGCTCAGCTTTGCTGAATGACCGCTCAGGGGTTGGCGACCAGAAATTTTTTTTAAGCCAATAAAAATCCAAAAAAAATCAGAAAATTAAAACACAAAATTCAGCCCATAAAACCCACGACCTATACCCCATTTCCCATGATTTTTACCCATAAACCCACTCCTATTCAAATTCTACCCTAATCCATTCCCTATATATACATACACCTATCCCACATCTCCCACACAACTTCTACACTCAAACTCTCTCCCAAACACAAAAACACAATTCTCAAACATTTTTATTCAGATTCAATGGCACCCAAGAGAGCAAGGACTATTGATAGCAGCAGCACTGTACCTACGGCTGATTCTTCGAGGGGTACTGCTGCGAGGCCTCGGTTGAATGACAGAGCTGCGGAGGAGGAGTACACTAGGCTTTTGGGGAAGCCGATTTTGAAGGAGAGGGGATTTTTTACCATCGGGGAGGGATGGTGAGTTGCTATCGATGATTGCTGAGAAGGGATGGATAACTTTTTGTGAGTCACCTGAAGCTGTGCAGATGAGCGTGGTTCGCGAGTTCTAAGCGAACGCGAAGGCTGAGAAGAATGGGTTCTCTGTGGTCCGGGGGATGACGGTTGATTATCACCCAGTGGCGATTCGCCGTGTGATTGGGCAGCGAGAGAGGAAGCCCACGGAGAAGAACTGGAACGAGAAGACTGCTGAGGATTTTGACTTGGATTTGATTTGTGCTACTCTCTGTAGGTCGGGCACAGTTTGGACTTTCAAGACAGGAACTAATGAGTATCATCACTTTCCGGCGATCGCAATGAACATGTATGCCCGTATATGGAATGCGTTTATTTGTTCTAATATTCTGCCTTCTTCGCATGCACATGAGGTCACAGTAAAGAGAACACAGTTGTTGTGGGAAATTTTGAATGAAGAGTACTATGTGGACCTTGGTGAGTTCATCTACCAAGGAATTCTGAAGTTTTTGAGGGCAGCTAAGCACATGAACATCCCTTATGCATCCACGGTTACGAAGCTTTGCCGAGCGGTGGGAGTGAACTGGCCGTCTCTAGGCAGTTGCAGTTGTCGGCCGCTGCTATTGATTCTGGGACTCTGAATGGGATGCAGGAGTGGACCGGTGGTGAGCCCGAGGAGCATGGGCTGGGTTATCGTCTTCCAGGAGGGCGTCAAGCACGAGGTGCTACTATGGCGAGGCCGAGGCGTGATGAGGCTGGTTCTTCGAGAGCTCAGGAGGGTGCTAGGATGGCTGATGCCCAGTATAGGAGGCTGTCACGGCGGATGGATGCTATATACGAGACGCAGAGCAGGTTTGCTCAAGAGCTCACCCTTGCGCTAGGGACTGCTTTTCGAGGCCTTGGAGCTGACATCCAGTGGCCAGTTTTTGGTGAGGACTCTGTATATCCGCCGCCTGATACTCCACCCACTGAGGGTGATGATGATGATGATGATGACTCCGAGTAGGTATACCCTGTGTTCCTTTCTACTACCTTCACTGGGGACAGTGAAGATTTTAAGTTTGGGGATGGTAGTTAAGGAATATTTTGTGTGTGTGTCATATAGCTGCATATTCATGATAGTTAGTTCATATAGTTGCATAACTTTTTGCCATATAGTTTTTTTTATTATTTTTATTTGTTTATCATATCATGTAGCTCATGCATATGCCATGATCCCTTTTGCGATGATTTACCGACTGATTTAAGATGTTGATGCGAGTGTAGTGATAGCATTAAAGTGATGTTGAGTCATCTAGGTTGATATGCATGCTAGAAACACTTGTATTTTCACTAAGTCTTAGAGAATGCTTAAGGACTAGATTGTTGTTATGATCTGATTATTTTCGAGGTTAATCTATTTATTATGCTTAGAATTTTATAATAAGTTCTTAGTGATAAAGGTATGAAAAAGAAAAAATAGAGTAAAAAAATGGAATTTGTTGCTAATTGTGGCTAGGCGTCAATTGGCTAGTAGCCGGCTCGTAGGTTTCTGCGAGTAGTCTAGGGTGAGCAAGATGGAGCGAAACGCACTTGCTCAGAAATTTTGAGAGAAAAAAGAAAAAAAGAAAAAAAAGGAAAAAAAAGGAAAAAAAAAAGTTTGTGTTTATGCATAATTGATCACGAGTGGGCTCTTTGGTATTCGAGTTATTAAGTTCTTAGGGGACTTTGTGCCTAGTGACCTAAGGGTTTTAGAGTCTGGGATCCGCTAACCTAACGCTCGCTACATGGATACCATTGTATAAGTCTTTTGTGGACCTCACTCATTGCACGGTCAAGTAAACATTGTTGTTATGAATAAAAAGCATGATTCCGTAATAAGCTCCAGAATTCTTGTAGTGTATAAGTCACTTTGTGCCTAAAATTTTTATTCTTTGTATAATCATGTGCTTGCCTTGATGATAGTTGAGTCATAATAATTGATCTAGTTCAGGAGCATATCTGTTAAGCATCTACACACACCACGTTTCTGGCTGTATGTTCGTTGCATGATTTGATTGATCTTTAGTCGCCTAACTGCATTTGTTGAGATGTTGTAAGTTGGTTGGTTTGTTCGTAGTAAGGGGGATCGCTGCATTTTATATAGATTGCATTCATGCATGTTTTTATTTGTGTTTGAGTCTGTGACGCTTGAGGACAAGCATCAATTTAAGTTTGGGGGTGTGATAAGTGGCATTTTATACCACTTAGAATGTCTTAAAATAGCTTAAATTGGTGTCTTGAAATCAAGTATTTTGTGTATTTGATGCGTTTTTCTAGTGTTTGTGCATTTTAGGGTATTAGTTGCATTTCGGGGGAGTAATCATCAAGAATAAGCCTTGGCACGTGTTTAGCATTGCGAGAGGGAAGATAGGAGCAGATTACAGCGAAGAAATGGAGCAAACTCAGAAAAATTCCAGTAGGGGTCTGGAAAAAAGAATATTTATTTTAGACTTCTATTTCTGTTTGGCTTCCAACATCTGTGTAATCTGAGTTTTATGGGACTTCTATATAAGTAGATTCAGAGATGGTTCACAGAAGGTTGGATCATTGTATTAAGTAAGGAGAGAAGAAGATAAGGAAGAAGACCGTTTTAGCACACCGCAACGAAGAGGAAGCATATTTTCTTGTGATTCTTTATTTCGTTGTAACGTTGGATGCTAGTTTTCTTTGCTTTGAACCTATTTACTCTTGTGACGTACTCTGGTTTAATATAATTAGTTTAGTTATTATTATCTTGTGTTTATTTATCATGTTTTCATATGAACCCATGATGACGATAAGTGCTATTATGGGCTAATCGTGATCATGGGGTCGTAACGGATTTACTATGGATTTCTTTAGTTAATTGTTTAATACCTTAGTGTGTGATGATTGTATGATATCTAGTATTGGTTGTGCGTATTCTTCTTATGTGCATCACGAACATATAAGATAGTGTGTTAATCTCTTGTGAAGTGACGGTGGATCTCGAGATTTAGAATTTTCCATGCTAGCATAGGTTCATGTATGTTGTTGCATGATTAGTGGGTAACTCTAACCGTTTTATTCGCCCTGTGTAATCAAAAGGAATAACTTGTGCTTAAATCATTATGTTGTCAATTTCTATAGACATATAGGGACTCAACATAATTGATGCCTATTCAATTTCTATCTTAATTGTGGATGTTTGGTAGAATGGTATTAGTACAATGAAAGTTGGCTTTTATCAGTTTTGTGTTATTTGATTAATATCATCACTATTGCATGCTATGGGTAATAACAATGAATATTGAAGGAAGTAGTAATGAAGTTGTGATCTCATGAGTGTTTTAATATTGATTAATTCGAAGTGTTAGTTAAGTGGTTAATTTTAGTAATTAATTGTAGTTAATAATTAGTTAATCAAACTCTAAGCGTTATTGTCTTAACATTGAGAAATAATCATACATTGGTGAGTGAGTTTAATTGAACATAATTAGTCTGAGTCTCTGTGAGAACGAACTAGAAAGTATTCTATTACTTGCGAACGCATATACTTGCGTGTGTTATTAGCGCGTGTTTTCGCCCTAACAAGTTTTTGGCGCCGCTGCCGGGGACTCGGCGTATTTGTTTAGTTTATGTACTTACCATCATTGGTCATTAGGACTCAGTGATTAAGACGTTTTTGTTACTTATTGTTTTCGGTTGTGTTTTAGGTACTTTATCGAGCGTTTATGCAAACTTGTTCTCGTACTCGCAAGAGGACTTTAGATACAGGTGAGGAGACAGACGAAGTTCTGCAGTACTTTCAAATATAATGGCGTAACTGATGAGGCTATCAAGCTGAGGATTTTCCCATTCTCACTGAGGGACAAAGCTAAGGAATGGTTACATTCTGAACCAGCTGGGTCCATCACTACTTGGCAAGATCTTGCACAAAAGTTTCTGGTGAAGTTTTATCCAATGGCAAAGACTTCTGCTATGAGGAGTGCTCTTACTCAGTTTGCGCAGCAACCTACAGAATCTATGTATGAAGCTTGGGAATGCTACAAGGAAATGTTGAGAAAGTGTCCACATCATGGAATGCCCGATTGGATGGTGATCACTGGTTTCTATAATGGTTTGGGGGCCCAATCTCGGCCCATGCTCGATGCAGCAGCTGAAGGCACCTTGTGGGCCAAAAGCTATACTGAGGCTTATAATCTTATTGAGACTATGGCTGCAAATGAGCATCAAAACCCAACTCAGAGGATGATACCTGGGAAGGTAGTGTTGGGAACCACGGACTTAGGGTGTTACTACTTTTTACGATAAAGATTACGAAAAGAGGATTACCTTGTTAATGGTTGATTCCACGCTCTTCTATTTTATTCCCAAATTCCCTTGAGCGAAGTGTGGCCTCCGTCTTCTCAAGTTATCCTCTCTTCTTGCTCCTTGGTGGCTACAATATGTTTACACAATTGCCAAGCAAGAAGAGAATAAGAATATATATAGGCTACAATAGGGATCATGGATAATTAGGTTGGGCCTTCTAATTACATCTTGAGCCTAGCCCAATGTAATTAAATATTAATTCAATCCACTAAAGAATTAATATTTGCACTACCTTTCCTAATACCGTAATTTAATTAATTCGGTTCCAATATTATTTGCTTATTAAATTCCCCATATTTAAAATATCATATGTCCATTAATTAAATAAATTACTGATAATTTATTTAATTAATATCTTTTATTCTTGATCATCCACTCAACCTTTATTTAATTATGCCAGAATAAATTCCACCTGCAGGGTTTCACATAATTAAATCTTTTTAAGCTTTCAAGGGGACATCATTAACCCGAATATTATCAGGACATGGATTCCTTTAATAAATAATATCCACCATGTATATAATTCCATCACCCAAAATATAATGATATAATTCAAAAGAATTATTTCATATATAAATCAAAGCATGTAAATAATATACACGTGTCAATTACTATTTCCGGATTAAGAACCTAAGCATTAATAATAACATAGAATCTTAGTTCTCCTTCTTAATCAGTATTAAGGGAACAATTCTAAATTTGATCCTGTTCAATATACACAAAGTATACTAGTATTATTTTTTAGTCAATATAAACTAATCTAAATAATACTACAGCCATACCAGTGGATTGTCCAACACCACCTGTGTTGTGAACCTTATTATATTATATAACCGTATTTAACAATCTAATATTTTGTATCCCATTTGATACTAGATTGTTCACAATATATAATATTAGACAACATGTAAACATTCAAATGATTCTCAAATAAACTGGCCAGAAATAAATGTACATACTTCAAATAAATATTTTCAGTATACACTAACAATCTCCCACTTATACTCAAAATATTCTATGTGTACATCAGTGTTTATTTAATCCACTATTACATAAAAAACTATGTGTCCATCCATCTGACTCCTATCGCTTCCACATGCTTGTCAAAAACCTTGGTTGGCAAGCTCTTTGTGTAAGGATCTGCTCGGTTGTCTTCTGATGATATGTGAGCCACAACTATATCCCCTCGCATTACGATTCCTCGTATGAGATGATACTTACGTTCAATATGTTTAGCTGCTTTGTGGTCTCGCGGTTCCTTTGAATTTGCCACAACACCAGTGTTATCACAATACACCGTCAAGCTCCTAGGCAAATTAGGTACCACATCTAAGTCCAAAAGGAAGTTCCTGAACCATACAGCCTCCTTGGCAGCCTCAGAGGCCGCCACGTACTCGGCCTCCATGGTGGAGTCTGGAATGCATTTCTGCTTTACACTCCTACATATAATGGCTCTACCTCCCAAAGTAAAAACATATCCCGAGGTTGATTTCCTCTTATCCCTATCTGATTGGAAATCTGAATCAGTATATCCCAAAGGAAATAGATCTGAGGCCTTTTAAATTAACATATACTCCTTAGTCCTTCTCAGGTACTTGAGTATAGTTTTTACTACACTCCAATGTTCCTGACCTGGGTTCGACTGATATCTACTAACCATGCCTACAGCAAAGCAGATGTCAGGCCTCGTACATAACATAGCATACATTAAGCTTCCACATGCTGAAGCATAAGGAACTGCTTTCATGCTCTCTATATCCTTAGGTGTCGAAGGATACTGCTTCTTAGATAGAGCAACTCCATGCTTAAAAGGTAAAAAACCTTTCTTGGAGTTCTGCATGTTAAAACAAGCTAATACTTCATCAATGTAGGGCTCTTGAGATAAAGCCAACATCCTTTTCTTGCGATCCCTTATAACTTTGATCCCAAGGATGTATGCCGCTTCACCTAAGTCCTTCATGTCAAATTGTTTGAACAACCATGCCTTTACTGATGACAACATCTCAACATTGTTTCTAATGATTAAAACATCATCTACATATAGTACTAGAAAAACCACTGCATTACCTTCACTTCTCTTATACACGCACGATTCGCTTGGACTTTGATCAAATCCATATGACTGGACTGCTTGATCAAAATGAATATTCCAGTCTCTAGAAGCTTGTTTAAGTCCATAAATAGACCTCTTAAGCTTACATACCAGATGCTCTTGGCCTTCCTTAATGAATCCTTTTGGTTGCTGCATATAGATGGTTTCTTCAAGACTTCCATTAAGAAAAGCTGTCTTGACATCCATTTGCCAAATCGCATAATCAAGATGAGCTGCTATAGATAAAAGAATACGGATTGACTTAAGCATGACTACCGGTGAAAAGGTTTCCTCATAATCGATACCTTCTTCCTGAGTTTACCCTTTCGTAACAAGTCTTGCTTTCCAGGCTTTCACCTTTTTATCTAATCCCCTCTTTTTCTTGTAGATCCACTTACATCCAATAGGTTTTATACCTTTGGGTGGTTCCACGAGCTCCCAGACCTGATTAAAATACATTGATTCTATCTCAAATTCCATCGCCTTTTGCCAAAGATCTGCATCTTTGTCTTGTACTACCTCTTCATATGTACGGGGATCATCATCATGTTCACCAGGGATCAAGTCTGAAGACTCTCCCAAAAACATGAATCTATGAGGCTGTTGAACAACCCTCCCACTATGATGAGGCACTGGTGCGGTATTAGTGACAGGTTGTACATTATGTTGTGGTTGGTCTATTTGTACTACAGCTTCATGGGTATTATTTGTCCCTCCCACTAGTTCCTCTAAAACGACACTACTCATGGGTTTATGATTCATTATATAGTCCTCCTCCAAGAATCTAGCATTGGTGCTAACAATGACATCCCGATTCTTCGGACTATAAAATAAATATCCTTTCGTTCCCATGGGGTAGCCTACAAACAACTTTACTTGTGTACGAGATTCTAACTTAGTCGCGTTCTTATTCAGCACATGTGCTGGACAACCCCATATTGTGCTGGACAACCCCATATTCGAATATGTCTTAGACTCGGTTTATCCCCGGTCCACAATTCTAAGGGGGTTTTAGGAACTGACTTAGAAGGTACTAAGTTCAGAAGATAAGCTGCTGTCTCTAAGGCATGTCCCCAAAATGACCTGGGTAAATCCGAATAACTCATCATCGATCTAACACTCTCTAAAAGAGTCTGGTTCCTTCTCTCTGCTACACCGTTCTGCTGGGGTGTGCCTGGTGCAGTTAACTGGGATTCTATCCCATTTTCTGATAAATATTCCCTAAATTCTCCAAGAAAGTATTCGCCACCACGATCTGATCGTAGTGACTTGATACTTTTATTAAGTCGCTTCTCCGTTTTAGCTTTGTACTCTTTGAACTTATCAAAGCACTCAGACTTACGGTGCAACAAATAAACGTACCCATATCTAGAATAATCATCAATGAAAGTGACGAAATATTCATAACCATCTCTTGCTTGGATATTCATGGGTCCACATAAATCAGAGTGAACCAATTCTAATACTTGTTTGGCTCTATTCCCCTTTTCCTTGAAAGGCCTATTAGTCATTTTACCTTCCAAGCAGGATTCACAAACTGGAAATGGCTCCACTGCCAATGAGCTTAAAGACCCGTCTACTACCGGTCTTTGGATCCTCCTCAAGTTAATATGACCTAATCTCAAGTGGCAAAGATATGTTTGGTTCAAACTAGAAGGTTCCTTTCTTTTAGTAGAGTTAGAAGATGTGTTGTTCAATTCCCTAAATTGCAGTTGTAGTGCAGGTTGACTAGACTTAATTATATACAAATTGTCTTGCAATGTACCAAAACATATAATTCATTTATTCATCATAATAGAAACATTACGATCCAAACAAACATTATAATCATCCAAAGCAAGTTTAGAAACCGAAATTAAATTCCTTCTAAAAGAAGGTACATAAAGACAATTGTTCAAAACCAAAATCCTATCAGAACCAAAAGATAAATGAATAACTCCTACTGCAACTTCTGCTACTTTCGTAGCATCTCCCATGAACATGTATATCTCACCATCTCTAAGCATTCTGGATTGTTGGAACCCCTGCATAGAATTATAAACATGATCAGTGGCTCCTGTATCTACACACCAAGTGCTCGTAGATATAGCCGCTATAAATATTTCTGTAACTAGAGAAAGAGACATACCAGTATTGTTTGTCTTCTTAGAAAGAGGACAATCCTGTTTCCAGTGACCTGACTGTTTGCATCTGAAGCACTTTCCCTTAGGCTTTTTTACACCACCCTGAACTCCCACTGCCTTCACAGCTTTCTGTGTCTGAGCCTTTTTCTTCTTCTTAATACCTTTCGGCTTAGAGGAAGAACCTTTCTCAGCCACATTCACTTGAACACTCTGCCGAAATAATCCTTCAGCTGCCTGAAGTTCTGTCAGCAGTTCCGCGAGACTATACTGCCTCTTGTTCATGTTGTAATTCAAGCGGAACTGCTCAAAACTCTTGGACAAGCTCATAAGGATAATGTCAATCTGGGTTTCCCCATCAAGTTCAGCACCAAGGATCTCAATCTCATTCAGATGCGACATCATCTTGAGAACATGATCCCTTACAGGTGTGCCTTCAGCCATCTGAGTGTTTATTAAAGCCTTCATGGCTACTTGCCTAGCAGCCCTATTCTGATCTCCAAAAAGTTCCTTGAGATTAAAGAGCATATCCGAGGTAATGGCCATAGACTGAGACTGATGCTGCAAAACACCCGACATTGCTGCCAGAATGTAACATCGCGACATTTCATCAGCCTTAATCCACCGTTTATAATACTCTTTCTCATCTTCAGGAGCATCAACAGCAGGCTGTTCAGGCTTTGGTTCATAAGTGCAAAACTTGTACTCCTCAGCAGTCAACACAATGTCCAAATTTCGTTTCCATTCAATATAGTTAGGTCCGGTAAGTTTGTTATCCTTAAGTATGGTGAATAGTGGATTAAAACCCATTTTATCCTGAGAATCATGCATAAAAACATCACATAAATAAGGGTGCATTAATTATTAAGATCTATTGATTCCTCTAACAATTATTAAAATTTAATGCACTAACATATAAACACCATAAGCTTCTGGTACGCCACGATGTGTGACATGTATACCACCTAATTTTGTTTAAATGTTACTTCGGTCCTATTACTAAACAATATGCCACGTTGGGGTGGACTATATTATTTTTCATAGCTAAGTGTATCAAATCTTAAATTATTTGAAATCTATGGAACTTGGTACGCCATGATGGGTGGCGTGTATACCTTCCAATATTCGTAATTTTGCCTTGAATAGAATACTTCAATTCAGTATTCATCAATGGTTTGATTTCCAGGTAGTGGAGGAGTCACATCGGTCTCGCTTAAAACCCACAGCCTTATAAGTTCGATGAACCCGTTTTTGACAAAATCGCCCCAAATCAGAAATAAAGAAAATCCGTATTTATTCCTTTCAAAATTTATTAATTTAAGAAGTTTGTTCTAGTAATTTCTATAACATTCTAGACACCATAAATTACATGCCACGATGGGTGACGTATATATAATTTATATTCGTCTTTATGTTAAATTACCTACAACCAATAATGGAGACCATGGGATTTAATTTCATATTAATTCCCTCTCCCACTTAGAATTTTTTTTTATTAAAATTGAGGAATTTTAAAATTAAATGGGGCCCTATGTTGTTATAATTATGTCTAATCATGCATTCAAAATACACACATAATTTTAGCAACATATAACATTTAATTAAAGCAATAAATAAAATTTATGTCCATGTCGTCCTAATTAAGTTAAACATGCAATTTTAAAAGAATTACACACATAATTAACGACACACATAATCAATAAATTAAAGAAATAATTAAAATTTAATGGAAAAAATTAAAATAAATTTTCCAATATTATGGCCCTTGAAAAAAAATCCAGCCCTCAAAAAAAATCTGCCCCAAGCGTGCCCTGACGCCCCCAGCAGCCCCAGCAGTCCCAGCTGAAAGCAGCCCTAGCAGTCCCAGCTGCCGCAGCGGCCCCAGCAGCCCCAGCTGCCGCAGCGGCCGTAGCGCGCGCGTGCCTGTTGCTTTTCTGTGAGTTTTGTTTTAATTTTGTTCGATCCAAACATCAACAGCAGCCCCTTGTAATCGCACAACGGAACAAAAAACTACCGGAATTGATTTACGATCGCACATAACTATTACAAAATACCCGGAACAATTACAAAAAAATAGATCTAATACAAAACTAATTTTGTAAAATCTATTCTAACACGATCAACCCTCGTGTAAATTACAACCACGATTAAATCACGTGGAAACCAAAACAAAAATTAATCACGATTAAACCACGTGGGATCCAAACACATAATTAAAATATACATGGCCATAATACTGGATTAACAACCTGCATCAAAACCAATACAAGCAAAACACTATATACACGCATATATAATTACGACATGGACATTATACCATAAAACGTAGAACCCATTACCAGGCTCTTGATACCAATTGTTGGGAACCACGGACTTAGGGTGTTACTACGTTTTACGATAAAGATTACGAAAAGAGAATTACCTTGTTAATGGTTGATTCCACGCTCTTCTATTGTATTCCCAAATTCCCTTGAGTGAAGTGTGGCCTCCGTCTTCTCAAGTTATCCTCTCTTCTTGCTCATTGGTGGCTACAATATGTTTTCACACAATTGCCAAGCAAGAAGAGAATAAGAATATATATAGGCTACAATAGGGACCATGGATAATTAGGTTGGGCCTTCTAATTACATCTTGATCCTAGCCCAATATAATTAAATATTAATTCAATCCACTAAAGAATTAATATTTGCACTACCTTTCCTAATACCGTAATTTAATTAATTCGGTTCCAATATTATTTGCTTATTAAATTCCCCATATTTAAAATATCATATGTCCATTAATTAAATAAATTACTGATAATTTATTTAATTAATATCTTTTATCCTTGATCATCCACTCAACCTTTATTTAATTATGCCAGAATAAATTCCACCTGCAGGATTTCACATAATTAAATCTTTTTGAGCTTTCAAGGGGACATCATTAACCCGAATATTATCAGGACATGGATTCCTTCAATAAATAATATCCACCATGTATATAATTCCATCACCCAAAATATAATGATATAATTCAAAAGAATTATTTCATATATAAATCAAAGCATGTAAATAATATACACGTGTCAATTACTATTTCCGGATTAAGAACCTAAGCATTAATAATAACATGGAATCTTAGTTCTCCTTCTTAATCAGTATTAAGGGAACAATTCTAAATTTGATCCTGTTCAATATACACAAAGTATACTAGTATTATTTATTAGTCAATATAAACTAATCTAAATAATACTACAGCCATACCAGTGGATTGTCCAACACCACCTGTGCTGTGAACCTTATTATATTATATAACCGTATTTAACAATCTAATATTCTGTATCCCATTTGATACTAGATTGTTCACAATATATAATATTAGACAACATATAAACATTCAAATGATTCTCAAATAAACTGGCCAGAAATAAATGTACATACTTCAAATAAATATTTTCAGTATACACTAACAGGTAGAATGTATTATTGAAGTCGATACGGCCACCGTTATTGCAGTGCAGCTCCAAGCGCTGTCTATGAAGGTCGATTCTCTAGCTACCTATGGAGTCAATCAAATAGCTATAGTCTGTGAGCTCTGTGCAGGTTCTCATGCTACGGATCAGTGTTCTCTCGTCAATGAAACTGTTCAGTATGTGAATAATTATCAGCGATAACAGCAACCTGTGCCAGCTACTTATCATCCTAACAACGGAAATCATCCAAATTTCAGCTGGGGTAATAATCAGAATGTTATTCAGCCACCATATCAGCAAGGTGTGAGTAAACAGTTCAATCCACCGGGATTCTAGCAACCACAACAGTATGCTCAAAGGCAATCATATCCTCAACAGGGAAGTGCAGCTGCACCCACTAGTGCTGATTTTGAGGAACTTAAGCTGTTGTGCAAGAGTCAGGCGGTTTCGATCAAGACCTTGGAAAATCAAATCGGTCAAATAGCTAATGTAGTGCCCAATCGTCAACCTGGAACACTTCCCAGTGACACGGAAGTACCGAGCAGGAAGGAAGCTAAAGAGAAAGTCAAGGCTATTACCTTAAGGTCTGGGAAAGTTGCTAATGCTGAAAAGGCAAAAGAAGGAGAAGCTGAAGTTAGAGACGAAGAAGCTAAGCAAAAAGAGAAAGAGGCGGAACCAAGGAAGACTACTGTTAAACACACTCTGCCTGAGGGTAATACAGGGGAGAAACAGCTCTATCCTCCACCACCTTTCCCTAAGAGATTGCAATAAGAGAAGCTGGATAAGTAGTTCGGTAAGTTTCTGGAGGTGTTCAAGAAACTTCACATCAATATACCTTTCGCTGAGGCTCTGGAACAAATGCCTAGTTATGCGAAGTTTATAAAGAGTATTCTTTCAAGGAAGGTGAAACTGGATGACCTTGAGACCGTTGCTCTAACGGAAGAATGCAGCGCTGTGCTGCAGCAAAAGTTACCTCCAAAGCTTAAAGATCCAGGTAGCTTCACCATTCCTTGCACCATTGGCAAGTTATCTTTTGACAAGTGCCTTTGTGATTTGGAAGCAAGCATCAATCTGATGCCGTTGTCGATCTTTAAAAGTTGGATTTTCCTGATCCAAAACCCACCTACATGTCTCTATAATTGGATGATCGTTTTATTACTTACCCACGGGGCATAGTGGATGATGTGCTAGTCAAGGTGGATAAGCTCTTCTTTCCTGCAGACTTTGTTATTCTGGATTTCGAGGAAGATAAGAAGATTCCCATAATCTTGAGAAGACCTTTCTTTACTACTGGTTGTACCTTGATAGATGTGCATAAAGGTGAACTTACTATGTGGGTGCAGGATCAGGATGTGACCTTCAATGTATTCAAAGCAATGAAATTCCCTACAGACGATGAGGAGTGCTTAAAAGTGGATGTGATTGATTCTGCGGTTACTTCAGAACTTGATCATATGCTAATGTCTGATGCATTAGAAACGGCTGGACATGCCGTTTGAATCTCTGGGTATTTCTGACCTCAAGAATGCTGAAGGAAAGCTCAAACCATCAATTGAGGAAGCACCTACCTTGGAGCTTAAGCCATTGCCTGAAAACTTAAGGTATGCTTTTTTAGGTGATGCATCTACTTTACCTGTTATTACTGCATCTGACCTTTCAGGTAGTGAGGAGGACAAGCTCTTAAGGATTTTGAGAGAATTCAAATCGGCTATTGGATGGACCATAGCAGACATCAAAGGGATCAGCCCTTCATACTGCATGCATAAGATTCTGCTAGAGGAGGGTAGTAAGCCAACTGTTGAGCAACATCACAGACTTAATCCTATCATGAAGGAGGTGGTGAAGAAAGAAATTCTGAAATGGCTGGATGCAGGCATCATTTATCCTATTTCTGACAGTTCTTGGGTGAGTCCTGTGTAATGTGTGCCTAAGAAAGGAGGTATCACTGTGGTAGCAAATGAGAAGAATGAGCTCATCCCCACTCGAACAGTTACAGGATGGAGAGTATGCATGGACTACCGAAAGTTGAACAAGGCCACGAGGAAGGATCACTTCCCTCTTCCATTTATTGATCAAATGCTTGACAGGTTGGCTGGTCATGAGTATTATTGTCTTCTGGATGATTACACAGGGTATAATCAGATTTGTATTGCACCAGAGGATCAAGAAAAGACTACATTCACTTGTCCATTCGGCACGTTTGCTTTTCACAGAGTTTCATTTGGGTTATGTGGCGCACCGGCCACTTTTCAGAGATGTATGATGGCTATATTCTCTAACATGATTGGGAATAATGTTGAGTTGTTCATGGATGACTTCTCTGTCTTTGGACATTCGGATGATGAATTTTTGAATAATCTTCGTGCCGTGCTCAAAAGGTGTGTGGAAACTAATTTGGTGCTCAATTGGGAAAAATGTCATTTTATGGTGCGTGATGGCATAATTCTTGGGCATAAGGTCTCTAGCAAGGTCTTGAGGTAGATAAAGCCAAGGTGGGAGTCTTCTTGAAAATCTTCCACCACCTATTTCGGTGAAAGGAATCCATAGTTTTCTTGGTCATGCGGGTTTTTATCGGCGTTTCATCAAGGACTTTTCGAAGTTATCTAAGCCGCTGTGCAACTTGCTTGAGAAAGATGTGCCTTTCAAATTTGATGATGAATGTTTGACGGCATTCGAGACTCTCAAGAAGAGTTTAATCACTGCGCTAGTTATTACAGCACCGGATTGGACAGAGCTGTTTGAGATGATGTGTGATGCGAGTGATTATGCGGTAGGCGCAGTTCTTGGGCAGCGCAAGAATAATCTTTTTTCATGTGGTCTACTATGCTAGCAAGACCTTAAACGGGGCCCAAATGAACTACACCACTACTGAGAAGGAGCTTGGTTTTGAGAAATTTCGATCTTATCTGCTTGGGACAAAAGTGACAGTATTCACTGATCATGCGGCCATTCGCTATTTGGTTTCCAAGAAGGATTCGAAGAAGAGACTCATTCGTTGGGTGCTCTTACTATAGGAATTCGAGTTAGAGATCAAGGATCGGAAAGGTACTGAGAATCAAGTAGCTGATCATCTCTCTAGATTGGAGAATCCCGAGTCTACTTCACAAGATAAGACATTAATCAACGAGTCTTTTCCGGATGAGCAGTTGTTCGCAGTTCAGGAGGAAGAGCCATGGTTTGCAGATATTGTAAACTATCTTGTCAGCAATATTTTGCCTCCTAATTTGACCTCAGCTCAAAAGAAGAAGTTTTTGCATGAGGTGAAGTGGTATATGTGGGATGAACCATATTTGTTTAGACAGGGAGCTGACCAGATCATTAGGAGATGTATCCCGTTCTGTGAGACGGTGGGGATATTACAAGACTGCCACTCCACAGTTTATGGTGGACACTATGGTGGTGAGAAGACGGCAGCTCGTATTCTGCAAGCAGGTTTTTTCTGGCCTACATTGTTTAAGGATGCTCATCAGTTTGTTTTAAGGTTTGATCGTTGCCAACGATTGGGAAATTTGACGAGAAAGGATGAAATGCCGTTAAATATGGTGCTTGAAGTCGAGGTCTTTGATGTTTGGGGAATCAATTTCATGGGGCCTTTTGTCTTATCCTGCAATAATCAGTACATTTTGCTGGCAGTCGATTATATCTCAAAATGGGTAGAAGTCAAAGCTCTACCGACAAATGATGCAAAGGCAGTGTTGAATTTTCTTCATAAGAAGATCTTCACAAGGTTTGGAACGCCTCGGGTAATCATAAGTGATGAAGGGTCGCATTTCTGCATCCGTAAGTTCACTTCTATGATGCAGCGTTATAATGTGAATCATCGAGTCACTACTGCCTATCATCCACAAATAAATGGTCAAGAGGAAGTGTCTAACGGAGAGATCAAGCGCATTCTAGAGAAGGTTGTTTGTCCGTCAAGGAAGGATTGGTCTTTAAAGCTCGATGAAGCTGTTTGGGCTTACAAAACAGCATACAAAACTTCACTTGGTATGTCCCTGTTTCAACTGGTATATGGTAAGGGATGTAATTTACCTGCGGAGCTTGAGCATAAGGCCAATTGGGCGTTGAAAAAGTTGAACCTGGATCTAGATGCAGCTGGAAAGAAGCGAATGCTTCAGCTTAATGAACTTGACGAATTTCGACTCCAAGCATACGAGAACAACAAAATGTACAAGGAAAAGGTGAAGAGGTGGCACGATAGGAAGCTACATCTTAAGTTATTCGTGCCGGGGCAACAAGTTCTCTTATTCAACTCTCGTCTCCGACTTTTTCCTGGGAAGTTGAAATCAAGGTGGTCTGGGCCTTTTATTGTCAAAACTGTGTTTCCACATGGAGCGGTGGAGATTTTTGAGAATGATCTGGACCAAGCATTCAAGGTTAATGGTCAGCATTTGAAGCACTACTATAGGGACACGGCAAACTGAGAAGTGGTTAGTGTCATTTTGTTGTCAACTTGAGGAAGGAACGTAACGTCAAGCTAATGACGAGAAAGAAGCGTTACGTGGGTGGCAACCCATGATTTGTTGTTACAGAAACCCTTAGAAGTTAATAACCTATCCAAAATAACAAAAAAAATCAGAAAAACCGGGCTTTATAAAAAAATTTCCAGTGACCCCCTGAGCGCCCGCTCAGCTTTGCTGAATGACCGCTCAGGGGTCGGCTGCCAGAAATTTTTTTTAAGCCAATAAAAATCCAAAGAAAATCAGAAAATTAAAACACAAAATTCAGCCCATAAAACCCACGACCTATTCCCCATTTTCCCATGATTTTTACCCATAAACCCACTCCTATTCAAATTCTACCCTAATCCATTCCCTATATATACATACACCTATCCCATATATCTCCCATACAACTTCTACACTCAAACTCTCTCCCAAACATAAAAACACAATTCTCAAGCACTTTTATTCAGATTCAATGGCACCCAAGAGAGCAAGGACTATTGATAGCAGCAACACTGTGCCTACGGCTGATTCTTCGAGGGGTACTACTGCGAGGCCTCGGTTGAATGACAAAGTTGCGGAGGAGGAGTATACTAGGCTTTTGAGGAAGCCGATTCTGAAGGAGAGGGGATTTTTACCATCGGGGAGGGATGGTGAGTTGCTACCGATGATTGTTGAGAAGGGATGGATAACTATCTGTGAGTCACCTGAAGCAGTGCCGATGAACGTGGTTCACGAGTTCTATGCGAACGCGAAGGCCGAGAAGAATGGGTTCTCTGTGGTCCGGGGGATGACGGTTGATTATCACCCAGCGGCGATTCACCGTGTGATTGGGCAACGAGAGAGGAAGTCCACGGAGGAGAACTGGAACGAGAAGACTGCTGAGGATTTTGACTTGGATTTGATTTGTGCTACTCTCTGTAGGCCGGGCACAGTTTGGACCTTCAAGACTGGAACTAATGAGTATCGTCACTTTTCGGCGATCGCAATGAACAGGTACGCCCGTGCATGGAATGCGTTTATTTGTGCTAATATTCTGCCATCTTCGCTGCACATGAGGTCATAGTAGAGAGAGCACAGTTGTTGTGGGGAATTTTGAATGAAGAGTACTATGTGGACCTTGGTGAGTTCATCTACCAAGGAATTTCTGAATTTTTTGAGGGGAGCTAAGCACATGAACATCCCTTATGCATCCACGGTTACAAAGCTTTGCCGAGCGGTGGGAGTGAACTGGCCGTCTCATGAGCAGTTGTAGTTGCCGGCCGCTCCTATTGATTCCGGGACTCTGAATGGGATGCAAGAGTGGACCGGTGGTGAGCCCGAGGAGCATGGGCTGGGTTATCGTCTTCCAGGAGGGCGTCCAGCACGAGGTGCTACTATGGCGAGGTCGAGGCGTGATGAGGCTGGTTCTTCGAGAGCTCAGGAGGGTGCTGGGATGGCTGATGCCCAGTATAGGAGGCTGTCACGGCGGATGGATGCTATGTACGAGACGCAGAGCAGGTTTGCTCAGGAGCTCACCCTTGCGTTAGGGACTGCTTTTCGAGGCCTTGGAGCTGACATCCAGTGGCCAGTTTTTAGTGAGGACTCTGCGTATCCGCCGCCTGATACTCCACCCACTGAGGGTGATGGTGATGATGATGACTCCGAGTAGGTATACCTTGTGTTCCTTTCTACTACCTTCACTGGGGACACTGAAGATTTTAAGTTTAGGGGTGGTAGTTAAGGAATATTTTGTGTGTGTGTCATATAGCTGCATATTCATGATAGTTAGTTCATATAGTTGCATAATTTTTTGCCATATAGTTTTTTTATTATTTTTATTTGTTTATCATATCATGTAGCTCATGTATATGCCATGATCCCTTTTGCGATGATTTACCGACTGATTTAAGATGTTGATGCGAGTGTAGTGATAGCATTAAAGTGATGTTGAGTCATGTAGGTTGATATGCATGCTAGAAACACTTGTATTTTCACTAAGTCTTAGAGAATGCTTAAGGACTAGATTGTTGTTATGATCTGATTATTTTCGAGGTTAATCTATTTATTATGCTTAGAATTTTATAATAGGTTCTTAGTGATAAAGGCATGAAAAAGAAAAAATGGAGTAAAAAATGGAATTTGTTGCTAATTGTGGCTAGGCGTTAATTGGCTAGTAGCCGGCTCCTTGGTTTCTGCGAGTAGTCTAGGGTTGAGCAAGATGGACCGAAACACACTTGCTCAGAAATTTTGAAAGAAAAAAGAAAAAAAATAGAAAAAGAAAAAAAAATGAAAAAAAAAGTTTGTGTTTATTCATAATTGATCACGAGTGGGCTATTTGGTATTCGAGTTATTAAGTTCTTAGGGGACTTTGTGCCTAGTGACCTAAGGCTTTTAGAGTCTGGGATCCGCTAACCTAACGCTCGCTACATGGATACCATTGTATAAGTCTTTTGTGGACCTCACTCATTGCACGGTCAAGTAAGCATTGCTGTTATGAATTAAGAGCATGATTCCGTAATAAGCTTCAGAATTCTTGTAGTATATAAGTCACTTTGTGCCTAGAATTTTTATTCTTTGTATAATCATGTGATTGCCTTGATGATAGCTGAGTCATAATAATTGATCTAGTTCAGGAGCATATCTGTTAAGCATCTGCACACACCACGCTTCTGGCTGTATGTTCGTTGCATGATTTGATTGATCTTTAGTCGCCTAACTGCATTTGTTGAGATGTTGTAAGTTGGTTGGTTTGTTCGTAGTAAGGGGGATCGCTGCATTTCATATAGATTGCATTCATGCATGTTTTTATTTGTTTTTGCGTCTGTGACGCTTGAGGACAAGCATCGATTTAAGTTTGGGGGTGTGATAAGTGGCATTTTATACCACTTAGAACGTCTTAAAATAGCTTAAATTGGTGTCTTGAAATCAAGTATTTTGTGTATTTGATGCGTTTTTCTAGTGTTTGTGCATTTGAGGGTATTAGTTGCATTTCGGGGGAGTAATCATCAAGAATAAGCCTTGGCACGTGTTTAGCATTGCGAGAGGGAAGAGAGGAGCAGATTACAGCGAAGAAACGGAGCAAACTCAGAAAAATTCCATTAGGGGTCTGAGCGCCCGCTCAGCTATGCTGAGCGGCCGCGCAGGGTCGGGAAAAAAGAATATTTATTTTAGACTTCTATTTCTGTTTGGCTTCCAACTTCTGTGTAATCTGATTTTTATGGGACTTCTATATAAGTAGATTCAGAGACGTTTCACAGAAGGTTGGATCGTTGTATTAAGCAAGGAGAGAAGGAGATAAGGAAGAAGACCGTTTTAGCACACCGCAACAAAGAAGAAGCATATTTTCTTGTGATTCTTTATTTCATTGTAACGTTGGATGTTAGTTTTCTTTGCTTTGAACCTCTTTACTCTTATGACATACTCTGGTTTAATATAATTAGTTTAGTTATTATTATCTTGTGTTTATTTATCATGTTTTCATATGAACCCATGATGACGATAAGTGCTATTGTGGGCTAATCGTGATCATGGGGTCGTAACGGATTTACTATGGAATTCTTTAGTTAATTGTTTAATACCTTAGTGTGTGATGATTGTATGATATCTAGTATTGGTTGTGCGTATTCTTCTTATGTGCGTCGCGAACATATAAGATAGGGTGTTAATCTCTTGTGAAGCGACGGTGGATCTCGAGATTTAGAACTTGCCATGCTAGCATAGGTTCATGTATGTTGTTGCATGATTAGTGAGTAACTCTAACCGTTTTATTCGCCCTGTGTAATCAAAAGGAATAACTTGTGCTTAAATCATTATGTTGTCAATTTCTATAGACATATAGGGACTCAACATAATTGATGCCTATTCAATTTCTATCTTAATTGTGGATGTTTGGTAGAATGGTATTAGTACAATGAAAGTTGGCTTTTATCAGTTTTGTGTTATTCGATTAATATCATCATTATTGCATGCTAAGGGTAATAACAATGACTATTGAAGGAAGTAGTAATGAAGTTGTGATCTCATGAGTGTTTTAATATTGATTAATTCGAAGTGTTAGTTAAGTGGTTAATTTTAGTAATTAATTGTAGTTAATAATTAGTTAATCAAACTCTAAGCGTTATAGTCTTAATATTGAGAAATAATCATACATTGGTGAGTGAGTTTAATTGAACATAATTAGTCTGAGTGTCTGTGGGAACGAACTAGAAAGTATTCTATATTACTTGCGAACGCGTATACTTGCGTGTGTTATTAGCGCGTGTTTTCGCCCTAACAAGTTTTTTGCGCCGCTGCCGGGACTCGGCGTATTTGTTTAGTTTATGTACTTACCAACATTGGTCGTTAGGACTCAGTGATTAAGGCGTTTTTGTTACTTATTGTTTCCGGTTGTGTTTCAGGTACTTTAGCGAGCATTTATGCAAACTTGTTCTCGTACTCGCAAGAGGACTTTAGATACAGCTGAGGAGACAGACGAAGTTCTTGATATTCCGGAGAAGATAGATTTTGAAGATTCGGATTCAGGAAGTGAGCAGAAAGAACCAGTAATCATGGGTGATCGTATTGTTCCGGCCGATCCAGCTCTTATGGACTTTTCTCGGCCTAAAATTGATGACATTCAGTCAAGCATTCTTCATCCGGCTATTCAAGCTAACACTTTTGAAATCAAGCCGGGCACTATTCAGATGGTGCAGAATTCTGTTTCTTTCGGAGGTGCTGCGACTGAAGACCCCAACATGCACATAAGGAATTTTGTCGAGATCTGCGGTACTTTCAAATATAATTGCATAACTGATGAGGCTATCAAGCTGAGGCTTTTCCCATTCTCAATGAGGGACAAAGCTAAGGACTGGTTACATTCTGAACCAGCTGGGTCCATCACTACTTGGCGAGATCTTGCACAAAAGTTTCTGGAGAAGTTTTATCCAATGACAAAGACCGCCTCTACGAGGAGTGCATTTACTCAGTTTGCGCAGCAACCTACATAATCTATGTGCGAAGCTTGGGAATGCTACAAGGAAATGTTGAGACAGTGTCCACATCATGGAATGCCCGATTGGATGGTGATCACTGGTTTCTATAATGGTTTGGGGGCCCAATCTCGGCCCATGCTCGATGCAGCAGCTGGAGGCGCCTTGTGGGCCAAAAGCTATACTGAGGCTTATAATCTTATTGAGACTATGGCTCCAAATGAGCATCAAAACCCAACTCAAAGGATGATACCTAGGAAGGTAGCAGGTATTCTGGAAGTCGATGCAGCCACCGCTATTGCAGCATAGTTCCAAGCTCTATCTATGAAGGTCGATTCGCTAGCTACCTATGGAGTCAATCAAATAGCTATGGTCTGTGAGCTTTGTGAAGGTTCTCATGCTACGGATCAGTGTTCTCTCGTCAACGAAACTGTTCAGTATGTGAACAATTATCAGCGATAACAGCAACCTGTGCCAGCTACTTATCATCCTAACAACAGAAATCATCCAAATTTTAGCTGGGGTAATAATCAGAATGCTATTCAGCCAACATATCAGCAAGGTGTGAGTAAACAGTTCAATCCACCGGGATTCCAGCAACCAAAGCCGTATGCTCAAAGGTAATCATATCCTCAACAGGGAAGTGCAGCTGCACCCACTAGTGCTGATTTTGAGGAACTTAAGCTGTTGTGCAAGAGTCAGGTGGTATAGATCAAGACCTTGGAAAATCAAATCGGTCAAATAGTTAATGCAGTGCTCAATCATCAACCTGGAATACCTCCCAGTGACATGGAAGTACCGGGCAGGAAGGAAGCTAAAGAGCAAGTCAAGGCTATTACCTTAAGGTCTGGGAAAGTTGCTAATACTGAAAAGGCAAAAGAAGGAGAAGCTGAAGTTAGAGATGAAGAAGCTAAGCAAAAGAAGAAAGAGGCGGAACCAAGGAAGACTACTGTTGAACACACTCTGCCTGAGGGTAATACAGGGGAGAAACAGCTCTATCCTCCTCCACCTTTCCCTAAGAGATTACAACAACAGAAGCTGGACAAGCAGTTCGGTAAGTTTTTGGAGGTGTTCAAGAAACTTCACATCAATATACCTTTCGCTGAGGCTCTGGAGCAAATGCCTAGTTATGCAAAGTTTATGAAGAGTATTCTTTCAAGGAAGGTGAAATTGGATGACCTTGAGACCGTTGCTCTAACGGAAGAATGCAGCACTGTGCTGCAGTAAAAGTTACCTCCAAAGCTTAAAGATCCAGGTAGCTTCACCATTCCTTGCACCATTGGCAAGTTGTCGTTTGGCAAGTGCCTTTGTGATTTGGGAGCAAACATCAATCTGATGCCGTTGTCAATCTTTAAAAAGTTGGATTTTCCTTATCCAAAACCCACCTATATGTCTCTACAATTGGCTGATCGTTCTATTACTTACCCAAGGGGCATAGTGGAGGATGTGCTAGTCAAGGTGGATAAGCTCTTCTTTCCTGTAGACTTTATTATTCTGAATTTCGAGGAAGATAAGAAGATTCCCATAATCTTGGGAAGACCTTTCTTGGCTACTGGCCGTACCTTGATAGATGTGCAGAAAAGTGAACTTACTATTCGGGTGCAGGATCAGGATGTGACCTTCAATGTATTCAAAGCAATGAAATTCCCTACAGAAGATGATGAGTGCTTAAAAGTGGATGTGATTAATTCTGCGGTTACTTCAGAACTCGATCATATGCTAATGTCTGATGCATTAGAAAACACCTTAGTGGGGGATTTTGACAGTGATGATGAAGATGGCAACGAGCAATTACAATATCTTAATGCTTCTCCCTGGAGGCGAAAGCTGGACGTGCCGTTTGAATCTCTGGGTATTTCTGACCTCAAGAACGCTGAAGGAAAGCTCAAACCATCAATTGAGGAAGCACCTACCTTGGAGCTTAAACCATTGCCTGAACACTTGAGGTATGCTTTTTTAGGTGATGCATCTACTTTACCTGTTATTATCACATCTGACCTTTCAGGTAGTGAGGAGGACAAGCTCTTAAGGATTTTGAGAGAATTCAAATCGGCTATTGGATGGACCATAGCAGACATCAAAGGGATCAGCCCTTCATATTGCATGCATAAGATTCTGCTAGAGGAGGGTAGTAAGCCAACTGTTGAGCAACAGCACAGACTTAATCCTATCATGAAGGAGGTGGTGAAGAAAGAAATTCTGAAATGGCTGGATGCAGGCATCATTTATCCTATTTCTGACAGTTCTTGGGTGAGCCCTGTGTAATGTGTGCCTAAGAAAGGAGGTATCACTGTGGTAGCAAATGAGAAGAATGAGCTCATCCCCACTCGAACAGTTACAGGATGGAGAGTATGCATGGACTACCGAAAGTTGAACAAGGCCACGAGGAAGGATCACTTCCCTCTTCCATTTATTGATCAAATGCCTGAAAGGTTGGCTGGTCATGAGTATTATTTTCTTCTGGATGATTACTCATGGTATAATCAGATTTTTATTGCACCAGAGGATCAAGAAAAGACTACCTTCACTTGTCCATTCGGCACGTTTGCTTTTCGCAGAGTTTCGTTTGGGTTATGTGGCGCACCGACCACTTTTCAGAGATGTATGATGGCTATATTCTCTGACGTGATTGGGAATAATGTTGAGGTGTTCATGGACAACTTCTCCATCTTTGGACATTCGTATGATGAATGTTTGAATAATCTTCGTGCCGTACTCAAAAGGTGTGTGGAAACTAATTTGGTGCTCAATTGGGAAAAATATCATTTTATGGTGCGTGAAGGCATAATTCTTGGGCATAAGGTCTCTAGCAAGGGTCTTGAGGTGGATAAAGCCAAGGTGGGAGTCATTAAAAATCTTCCACCACCTATTTCGGTGAAAGGAATCCGTAGTTTTCTTAGTCATGCGGGTTTTTATCGGCATTTCATCAAGGACTTTTCGAAGTTATCTAAGTCGCTATGCAACTTGCTTGAGAAAGATGTGCCTTTCAAATTTGATGATGAATGTTTGACGGCATTCGAGACTCTCAAGAAGAGTTTAATCACTGCGCCAGTTATTATAGCACCGGATTGGACAGAGCCGTTTGAGATGATGTGTGATGCGAGTGATTATGCGGTAGGCGCAGTTCTTGGGCAGCGCAAGAATAACCTCTTTCATGTGGTCTACTATGCTAGCAAGACCTTAAACGGGGCCCAAATGAACTACACCATTACTGAGAAGGAGCTCTTGGCTATAGTCTTTGGTTTCGAGAAATTTCGATCTTATCTGCTTGGGACAAAAGTAACAGTATTCACTGATCATGCGGCCATTCTCAATTTGGTTTCCAAGAAGGATTCGAAGCCGAGACTCATTCGTTGGGTGCTCTTACTACAGGAATTCGAGTTAGAGATCAAGGATCGGAAAGGTACTGAGAATCAAGTAGCTGATCATCTCTCTAGATTGGAGAATCCCGAGTCTACTTCACAAGATAAGACATTAATCAACGAGTCTTTTCTGGATGAGCAGTTGTTCGCAGTTGAGGAGGAAGAGCCATGGTTTGCAGATATTATAAACTATCTTGTCAGCAATATTTTGCCTCCTAATTTTACCTCAGCTAAAAAGAAGAAGTTTCTGCACGAGATGAAGTGGTATATGTGGGATGAACCATATTTGTTTAGACAGGTAGCTGACTAGATCATCAGGAGATGTATCCCGTTCTGTGAGACGGAGGGGATATTACGAGACTGCCATTCCACAGTTCATGGTGGACACTATGGTGGTGAGAAGACGGCAGCTCGTATTCTGCAAGCAGGTTTTTTCTGTCCTACATTGTTTAAGGATGCTCATCAGTTTGTTTTAAGGTGTGATCGTTGCCAACGAGTGGGAAATTTGACGAGAAAGGATGAAATGCCGTTAAATGCGATGCTTGAAGTCGAGGTCTTTGATGTTTGGGGAATCGATTTTATGGGGCCTTTTGTCTCGTCCCGCAACAATCAGTACATCTTGCTGGCAGTCGATTATGTCTCAAAATGGGTAGAAGTCAAAGCTCTACCGATAAATGATGCAAAGGCAGTGTTGAATTTTCTTCATAAGCAGATCTTCACAAGGTTTGGAACGCCTCGGGTAATCATAAGTGATGAAGGGTCGCATTTCTGCAACCGTAAGTTCACTACTATGATGCAGCGTTAAAATGTGAATCATCGATTCGCTACTGCCTATCATCCGCAAACAAATGGTCAAGCGGAAGTGTCTAATAGAGAGATCAAGCGCATTCTAGAGAAGGTTGTTTGTCCGTCAAGGAAGGATTGGTCTTTAAAGCTCGATGAAACTATTTGGGCTTACAGAACAGCATACAAAACTCCACTTGGTATGTCCCCGTTTCAACTGGTGTATGGTAAGGGATATCATTTACCTGCGGAGCTTGAGCATAAGGCCTATTGGGTGTTGAAAAAGTTGAACCTGGATCTAGATGCAGCTGGAAAGAAGCGAATGCTTCAGCTTAATGAACTTGACGAATTTCGACTCCAAGCGTACGAGAACAACAAAATGTACAAGGAAAAGGTGAAGATGTGGCACGATAGGAAGCTACATCCTAAGTTATTCGTGCCGGGGCAACAAGTTCTCTTATTCAACTCCTGTCTCCGACTTTTTCCTGGGAAGTTGAAATCAAGGTGGTCTGGGCCTTTTATTGTCAAAACTATGTTTCCACATGGAGCGGTAGAGATTTTTGAAAATGATCCGGACCAAGCATTCAAGGTTAATGGTCAGCGTTTGAAGCACTATTATGGGGGCACGGCAAACCGAGAAGTGGTTAGTGTCGTTTTGTTGTCAACTTGAGGAAGGAACGCAACGCCAAGCTAATGATGAGAAAGAAGCGCTGCGTGGGAGGCAACCCATGATTTGTTGTTACAGGAACCCTTAGAAGTTAATAACCTATCCAAAACCACAAAAAAAATCAGAAAAACCGGGCTTTAAAAAAAATTCCAGTGACCCCCTGAACGGCCGCTCAACTCTGCTGAGCGACCGCTCAGAAAGCTGAATGCCCGCTCAGCTTTTCTGAAAGACCGCTTAGGGGTCGGCTGCCAGAATTTTTTTTTAAGCCAATAAAAATCCAAAAAAATCAGAAAATTAAAACACAAAATTCAGCCCATAAAACCCACGACCTATTCCCCATTTTCCCATGATTTTTACCCATAAACCCACTCCTATTCAAATTCTACCCTAATCTATTCCCTATATATACATACACCTATCCCACATATCTCCCACACAACTTCTACACTCAAACTCTCTCCCAAACACAAAAACACAATTCTCAAGCACTTTTATTCAGATTCAATGGCACCCAAGAGAGCAAGGACTATTGATAGCAGCAGCACTGTGCCTACGGCTGACTCTTCGAGGGGTACTGCTGCGAGGCCTCGGTTGAATGACAGAGCTGCGGAGGAGGAGTACACTAGGCTTTTGGAGAAGCCGATTCTAAAAGAGAGGGGATTTTTACCATTGGGGAGGGATGGTGAGTTGCTACCGATGATTGCTGAGAAGGGATGGATAACTTTTTGTGAGTCACCTGAAGCAGTATCGATGAGCGTGGTTCGCGAGTTCTATGCGAATGCGAAGGCCGAGAAGAATGGGTTCTCTGTGGTCCGGGGGATGACGGTTGATTATCACCCAGCGGCGATTCGCCGTGTGATTGAGCAGCGAGAAAGGAAACCCACGGAGGAGAATTGGAACGAGAAGACTGCTGAGGATTTTGACTTGGATTTAATTTGTGCTACTCTCTGTAGGCCGGGCACAGTTTGGACCTTCAAGACTGGAACTAATGAGTATCGTCACTTTCCGGCGATCACAATGAACAGGTATGCCCGTGCATGGAATGCGTTTATTTGTACTAATATTCTGCCTTCTTCGCATGCACATGAGGTCACAGTAGAGAGAGCACAGTTGTTGTGGGGAATTTTGAATGAAGAGTACTATGTGGACCTTGGTGAGTTGATCTACCAAGGAATTCTGAAGTTTTTGAGGGGAGCTAAGCACATGAACATCCCTTATGCATCCACGATTACGAAGCTTTGCCGAGCGGTGGGAGTGAACTGGCCGTCTCATGAGCAGTTGCAGTTGCCCACCGCTCCTATTGATTCCGAGACTCTGAATGGGATGCAAGAGTGGACCGGTGGTGAACCCGAGGAGCACGGGCTGGGTTATCGTCTTCCAGGAGGGTGTTCAGCATAAGGTGCTACTATGGCGAGGCCGAGGCGTGATGAGGCTGGTTCTTCGAGAGCTCAGGAGGGTGCTGGGATGGCTGATGCTCAGTATAGGAGGCTATCACGACGGATGGATGCTATGTACGAGACGCAGAGCAGGTTTGCTCAGGAGCTCACCCTTGCGCTAGGGACTGCTTTTCGAGGCCTTGGAGCTGACATCCAGTGGCCAGTTTTTGGTGAGGACTCTGCGTATCCGCCGCCTGATACTTCACCCACTGAGGGTGATGATGATGATGATGACTCCGAGTAGGTATACCCTGTGTTCCTTTCTACTACCTTCACTGGGAAGAGTGAAGATTTTAAGTATGGGGGTGGTAGTTAAGGAATATTTTGTGTGTGTGTCATATAGCTGCATATTCATGATAGTTAGTTCATATAATTGCATAATTTTTTGCCATATAGTTTTTTTTATTTTTATTTGTTTACCATATCATGTAGCTCATGCATATGCCATGATCCCTTTTGCGATGATTTACCGACTGATTTATGATGTTGATGCGAGTGTAGTGATAGCATTAAAGTGATGTTGAGTCATGTAGGTTGATATGCATGCTAGAAACACTTGTATTTTCACTAAGTCTTAGAGAATGCTTAAGGACTAGATTGTTGTTATGATCTGATTGTTTTCGAGGTTAATCTATTTATTATGCTTAGAATTTTATAATAGGTTCTTAGTGATAAAGGCATGAAAAAGAAAAAATGGAGTAAAAAAATGGAATTTGTTGCTAATTGTGGCTAGGCGTCAATTGGCTAGTAGCCGGCTCGTAGGTTTCTTCGAGTAGTCTAGGGTTGAGCAAGATGGAGCGAAACGCACTTGCTCAGAAATTTTAAAAGAAAAAAGGAAAAAATAGAAAAAGAAAATAAAAGGAAAAAAAAGTTTGTGTTTATTCATAATTGATCATGAGTGGGCTCTTTGGTATTCGAGTTATTAAGTTCTTAGGGGACTTTGTTCCTAGTGACCTAAGGCTTTTAGAGTCTGGGATCCGCTAACCTAACGCTCGCTACATGGATACCATTGTATAAGTCTTTTGTGGACCTCACTCATTGCACGGTCAAGTAAGCATTGCTGTTATGAATAAAAAGCATGATTCCGTAATAAACTCCAGAATTCTTGTAGTGTATAAGTCACTTTGTGCCTAGAATTTTTATTCTTTGTATAATTATGTGATTGCCTTGATGATTGTTGAGTCATAATAATTGATCTAGTTCAGGAGCATATATGTTAAGCATCTGCACACACCACGTTTCTGGCTGTATGTTCGTTGCATGATTTGATTGATCTTTAGTCGCCTAACTGCATTTGTTGAGATGTTGTAAGTTAGTTGGTTTGTTCGTAGTACGAGGGATCGCTGCATTTCATATAGATTGCATTAATGCATGTTTTTATTTGTTTTTGAGTATGTGACGCTTGACGACAAGCAACGATTTAAGTTTGGGGGTGTGATAAGTGGCATTTTATACCACTTAAAACGTCTTAAAATAGCTTAAATTGGTGTCTTGAAATCAAGTATTTTATGTATTTGATGCGTTTTTCTAGTGTTTGTGCATTTCAGGGTATTAGTTGCATTTCGGGGGAGTAATCATCAAGAATAAGCCTTGGCACGTGTTTAGCATTGCGAGAGGGAAGATAGGAGCAGATTACAGCGAAGAAATGGAGCAAACTCAGAAAAATTCCAGTAGGGGTCTGAGCGGCCGCGCAGGAAGCTGAACGCCCGCTCAGCTATGCTGAGCGGCCGCGCAGGGTCGGGAAAAAAGAATATTTATTTTAGACTTCTATTTCTGTTTGGCTTCCAACTTCTATGTAATCTGAGTTTTATGGGACTTCTATATAAGTAGATTCAGAGACGTTTCACAGAAGGTTGGATCATTGTATTAAGCAAGGAGAGAAGGAGATAAGGAAGAAGACCGTTTTAGCACACCGCAACGAAGAGGAAGCATATTTTCTTGTGATTCTTTATTTCATGGTAACGTTCGATGCTAGTTTTCTTTGCTTTGAACCTATTTACTCTTGTGACGTACTCTGGTTTAATATAATTGGTTTAATTATTATTATCTTGTGTTTATTTATCATGTTTTCATATGAACCCATGATGACGATAAGTGCTATCGTGGGCTAATCGTGTTCATGGGGTCGTAACAGATTTACTATGGAATTCTTTCGTTAATTGTTTAATACCTTAGTGTGTGATGATTGTATGATATCTAGTATTGGTTGTACGTATTCGTCTTATGTGTGTCGCGAACATATAAGATAGGGTGTTAATCTCTTGTGAAGCGACAGTGGATCTCGAGATTTAGAACTTGCCATGCTAGCATAGGTGTTAGTGTAGGTGCCCTAGAGGCAATACATTATTCTTTTATCTTTATGTCAGTTGATCATTCAATAAATGTATTTATTATGACCTTAATTACTGCGATATTTTGTTAGCATAATAAATGTCCTTAGAATCATGATACAAATTGTATAGTTTAAGTACATGACTTGAACTTGAGATTATATAATATATCATATTCTTAAAGGTCCCTAGTCGAGTATTATTATATAGGACAATAATAATACATAGATAGACTAGTATGTTGTTTGACAAGATAACCACATCTCATTGGTTATAAGTATGGGGATACTAAAGTCAATACATAGGTACATGTGAGAGTACATGGTACTGGACAGACCCACACTGAGATTCTTCATGTTTAATAAAGTCATAAGAAAGACTCACACTGATAATGGTATAACGATCCTTTGACTTTAAATCATTATATTTCTATACGAGGATTAATATACATTGACTACATTAAAAGTTACTTTTGATCGGGTGATGATAAAAGTGGACATCGGGTATATCATGAGTCGTATGAGAAATATGAATGATAGATAAAGGATTTAACCCTCCTATAATTAGGAGAGATATTATTGGCCTCTTGATTGAGTGAGATTATAAAAGCATGGCCATGCTCAAATAATGATTTGTCTCGATAATCTACTCATGGATCAAGTAAACCCGGATTAAATGTTGAAGAGGATGACTAAATACATGCCTCGAGTTTAATCTATAATATGTATGGTTAAAGGGATTATATTACACGAAAAACATTAATCACGAAAGGTTTTATCTAATCACGATTTAATTATTGTTTAATTGGGTAACAATGATGTATTACTAGATACCGCTCATTGTTTATAATTTTATTAGAGAATAAAATTATTGCCAATTAAATAATAGCCTATAGGGTCGCACAAATAAAGCACTTAATGGAATAGTTAATTTAAATTATGGATTTAAATTAATTGATGATTATTTAAATTTTATTATAATTAAGTAAGACTTAATTGAGATAATATAAATTCGAATTAAAAGGAATGTTTTTGCCCATAATAATTAAGTATGACTTAGTTATTAATTAAATAATAGAAATTCGTTTTTATTATTTAATCCAATACCTACTAGGGTTGGGCTTTGCTATTATGGGCCTTTTTAATCAGTCATTATAAATAGATAATGAGAGGTTAAAGAGGCTTGTACATTTTTAAGAAAACCCTAGCAGCAAAGAAAGGCAGAGGCAATTCAGATCGTCAAGAAGGAGGCTAGTACATCCATTCCGTAGTCAAGTTCGTGAGACGTTCTTGAAGGTGCTTGTGTGGAGAATATGATCATGTACCTTAATAAAGATTTTCATATAATAGTAATGGAAATTCTGATCTTGATGAATCACAGCAGCCCTCCTTGCAAAGATCTGCTCTCCAAAGATATCCAATGAATGTACAATCGTCCAACGATCACCGAAGCCCCGATCTGATTCTCTATCTCTCTTTCTCTGGCCTCTGTAAAATATAGAGCTGCTAGGGTTTTTCTCAAAAACAAAATTTTAACAGGTAACCCTAAAACTGTTAGGTAATGAATTTCACACGGGGGGGGGGGGTGAATGTGTTTTTGTGTTTTTATAATTTTCTTGAATCTTTTATGGTTGTGAACAAGGTAAATCAAATCTTGTAGTGATATGTGTTTAGAATGAATTTAAACATGCAACAATGACTAGCACATATCTTTTAAAACTGACTTAATTTTTTATTAAAATTAAGAATGTTTTGTTACGAAATTTCTAGGCTCTTTGTTGATAAAGAGCTTAGGATTGTTACCACTTACAAAAGACTAGTGTTAACTTTATATCACAGTTAACTACTGGTTTACATAGTGTACAATAAGAGTTGCTTTTTGCTTTAGTAAACTGTCACTTATCATTTCCATTTTAGGAAAAGTATATCTTCCATTTCCGGCTTAGCATATCTTTTCATACTGTGTTAACTTTGATCTTCCTTTTTCAGTTAATCTCCACCCTTGATCTTGCACACTCTTCAAGCTGCTTTTTGTAGACTTGTCAATCCAACTGGGTAGGTTGTTTTTTGATTGTTAATCTTGGATATTGAAATGGTCTGCAATTTATACTTTGAGATTTTACCTCGAGATCTCCAGTTAGGAATACAGAGGACTTGACATCTCGATAAGTATATTGCTTATCGAGATCTCTAACATTCCATAGTTGATTTGACTTGTAAAGGTCTCTGAGTTCTCTATGAGAGAATTTAGCTTATCGAGATCTCTCATCTTCATGTCTTCATTTTGGCTTATCGATATCTCTGAGTTCTCTAGTGACTTATTGACTTGTCGATAACTCAGAGTTCTCTAGTCAAATTTGACTTGTCGATAACTCAGAGTTCTCTAGTGAATTTTGGCCTGTCGATATCTCTAAGTTCTCTAGTGAAATTAGACTTATCAATAACTCATAGTTCTCTAATGAATATTGACTTGTCGATAACTCTAAGTTCTTTAGTGAAGAAATGACTTACCGATATCTCCAATCTTCATGTCTTCAATTTGGCTTGTCGATATCTCTGAGTTTTCTAGTAGCTTTTCTGAGTTCTCTATAATTCATTCTAGAGTTCTCGAATGACTTCTCTATAACACTAAATTTGTGACTTGTAGAGATCTTGACTTAGAACACTTTTCCCAAAATAGATTTATTCAACTCCAAGCTTCTTCATAATTCTTCTAAGGCATGATCTTTTTGATCTTCTTCCAGATAGAATTCTTAGGCTTGATACTGTTTAAAGAAAAAGACTCCAATATGCTCTTGATCATTTTTACAGAATTTAAATGGTACAATACAAAATGCAAACTAAGATTAAAATACAACTTACTTAGGGTTGTCAATTTGACTTAGTCTTGTTAAAGTACAGGCATGTCTTACACAACAATCTCCCCTAATTTGTGAGAAGATTGCTTAACAAAAATTCATTCATGTTAACAAGACTAACCCCAAGTTATAATGGAAAATAAGACTAATATAAAAATTGACATAATTATAGCACTTGTACATTAGATGATTTTGAGTTTGAGTATTTACAAGCATCATAAAAAAATTGGAACTTCTGATTCTTTTCTCATGAGGTCTTTTAAATATACAATAATTTCAAGTTCCTCTATGATTGGATTCCCTGTTAGAGCTTCTATCAAATTGAGTCTGTCTTGCTTTGGATAACCATCTAACATTTCAATTCTGAATCTTGAAAATGAGCCAGTTTTTACATTTGGAAATCTTCCATCTTTGGAGATTCTACTCATCCCTTTTGCTTTAAGTTCTTATGATCTTTTGATATACATTTCAATCTCCTCATCATTTCGATCCGCGTGCTTAGGGTTTCGTTTTTAATTTGTGCTTATGACATATGCTTTACTTATTTATTATTCTTGATTGGATCATGATAAGTGATAAATAGTATGTCATCTTTATATGATCTATCATGTTCTTTAATGGTTACTTGAGCATGGTGCAAAGTTATGGCCTTAAGACCTTAGTTGTAATGGTTTATTCTTTTGGTTTGTAATAAATACGACTTGCATGTCGTTTTCTATTTGTAGTTGTTTTATCTCGAATGTAACTCGAGTTCTTTTGTAAGTTCATTAGTATAATTCTTAATGTAACATCCAAGAAGGACAAGGGAAAGAGGAGGCATCCTATGGAGGCCAAGGAGACAATGGAAGCAATAGAGAAGACATATGTAATAGTTATTTTTACACCATAGATTGACCTTGATCTTTTCATTAGCCTGAAAAGATCACATAGGATTGGGCCATAACTATTGCACGTTTACTTTACGTACTTTTCATATGATGTATAAATAGTATGTGTAGAGTAGAAAATGCATGTTTTAATTAGATTAATGATGCATGTATGTATTAGATACATCACCCATGCCATGCCTTTAAATAAGATAAAATCTGTAATGACTCAAGATTTAAAATTAACAAACGATCATGAGATTCTCGTGTTTATGAAACACGGAATAAAATACGAATTTTCTTTATTTCTGACATGGGGCGATTTTGTCAACAACGGGTTCATAGAACTTGTAAGGTTGTGGGTTTTAAGCGAGACCGATGTGACTCCTCCACTACCTGGAAATCAAACCATTGACGAGTAATGATTTGAAGTATTTTATTCAAGGAAAAATTGGGAATCTCTTTATGATGGGATCATGATCGTTCTAAATTAAAAATCCCTAAGTAAAAATATTAAGTTTTAATCAGATGCTTTCCAATGAATGAACACTCATTAAATCCTAGATCGATAAGGGGAAGGGCTGTCAGTGGCAGGGGACTCCTATCTATCATGGTGAAATGTGATGTATATAAACGGTTATATTCGGACGTTGTATCATTTGGTCTAACTTAACTGAGTCATCATAATAAGGTGAATATAAACGGTTATATTCAACTATTATGAACTTAGAAGCATAGAGTTTGGTTAAAAATCTATTAGATAGATAAGATCAATTGTTGTTCACCAAATTATCCAAGAATTATATATGATATAATTGACAATTGTTGTCTACCTAATTAATCATGTTTTAAGGATACCAGTGGTTGACTTAGAACATGACGAAATATGGATCTTGGCTCACTAGAAAGATTTATGGGATATACTTTCCGAATTAATAGTTAGGGCTATTAATTTGATAAAAAAATAGTGGGAGATATATTATGAATATATCATAATCATATGAACATAAAATTTTAACTCAGACAATCTAATGTTTATTTTGCGCTTTTATTATTGTAGATACTGAGTGATGGCAAACAACACAAACACACTATCCGTACGTTCAGTCCTTGAGAAGGACAAACTGACAGGAGGAAACAACTTCCTAGACTGGCAGAGGAATTTGAGGATTGTCCTCAGGCAGGAGCGCAAGCTTCATGTCATTGATATTCCTCCTCCAGGCCCCCTTCCTGAGGGTGCTACTGCTGATGAATGAGCAGCACGCACAAGGGATGAGAATGATGCAAATGATGTTGCATGTCTTATGTTGGCAACTATGAGTGCTGAGCTTCAAAGACAGCATGTGCATATGGATGCATATACTATCAATGAGCACTTGCAAAGCATGTTTGCAAGCCAAACTCGTCAAGAAAGGTTCAACACGAGTAAGTCACTTTTTAATTGCAAACAAGGGGCGAGTGAACCAGTTGGCCCACATGTTCTGAAGATGATTGGTTACATTGAGTACCTTGAAACTTTGGGTTTCCCGATTGGTCCGGAAACTGGTATTGACCTAATCATGAATTCTTTGAACAACAAATTCACTCAGTTTGTTGTGAACTACAATATGAATGAATTTGACAAAACACCTACTGAATTGTTGCATATGTTGAGAACATATGAGACCAACATAAAGACAGCTGAACCTGCTCCCATACTGATGGTGGGAAATAAAGGTAAGGCCAAAGGGAAGGGCAAATGGAAGGGTAAGAAGAAGATTGGATCTGATTCTACACCCAAGCCAAAGTCAGGTCCCAAACAGGCTTTAAAGCCTAAAGGTGGTGTGGCCAAGGGTGAATGTCACTACTGTAAGAAAGATGGTCACTGGAAGAGAAACTGTCCAATTTACTTGGAGGATCTGAAGAAAAAGAAAGTAGTTCAGATTTCTGGATCAGGTATTTATGTTATAGAAGTCAATTTGTCTATTTCTACATCTTGGGTATTTGATACTGGATGTGCTTCTCACATTTGTATAAATGTGCAGGGCCTGCAGAGAAGTAGAACTTTGGCTAAGGGAGAAGTGGACCTAAGAGTAGGCAATGGAGCAAAAGTTGCTGCTTTAGCTGTAGGGACTTATTATTTATCTATGCCCTCTGGGCTTGTTTTAGAACTAGAAGACTATTTTTACGTGTCTGCGATTCGCAGAAACATTATTTTTGTTTCTTGTTTGGACAAGAAAGGTTTTTCATTTACAATAAAGAACAACAGTCGCTCTTTTGCTTTGAATGATTTAACCTATGGTGTTGCGCGTTTATTTAATGGTTTATATGTTCTTGATTTAGATAACCCTGTCTGTAATATAGAAAACAAACGACTAAAAATGAATGACTCAAATCAAACATACCTCTGGCATTGTCGTCTAGGCCACATAAATGAGAAACGCATATCCAAATTACATAAGGATGGATACTTGGATAAGTTTGATTTTGAATCATACCAAGAATGCGAATCTTGTTTGCTTGGTAAGATGACTAAAGCCTCTTTCACTGGTAAGGGTCAAAGGGCCACTAAACGTCTGGAGCTAATACATAGTGATGTATGTGGCCCAATGCGTGTAATGGCTAGAGGAGGCTACTACTACTTCATAACATTTACTGATGATTTCAGTAGATATGGATATGTATATCTTATGAAGAACAAATCCGATTCTTTTGAAAACTTTAAAGAATACAAGGTTGAAGTAGAGAAGCAAATTGGCGGAGATGCAAGTATTAAGATCTTACGATCCGATCGTGGGGGTGAATACTTAAGCACCGAATTTAGAGAGTATTTGAAAGAGTGTGGTATTGTATCACAACTCACTCCGCCAGGAACACCTCAATGGAATGGAGTTTCAGAGAGGAGAAATCGCACCTTGTTGCACATGGTGCGATCGATGATGAGTCATGCAGATCTTCCAATTAGTTTCTGGGGTTACGCTCTAGAAACAGCGGCTTTCACACTTAACCGTGTTCCTACTAAGAAGGTTCAAAAGACTCCATATGAGATATGGAAAGAGAAACGGTCAGGCATGAACTTTATGAAAGTTTGGGGATGTAAGGCGTTTGTGAAACGTCAAGAATCTGACAAGCTTGGACCTAAATCCGAAGAGTGCATTTTTGTAGGATACCCTAATGAAAGAAAGGTGTATTATTTTTATAGTCCTTCTGAGCAGAAAGTGTTTATTGCTCGAGATGCTGTCTTCATGGAAAGAGATTTTGTTTCCAAAAGAAACAGTGGGAGAACTATAGATCTCGATGAAGATCGAGAACCGCAAAATAACATTGAACCTGAAGTGGAACAAGAGCAGAATAATGATAATGCTCAATAAACACAGGTTGTTCATAGATCTGGTAGATTTCGCCATGAGCCAGAGAGATATGGATTTCTCATGACTCAGTGTGGTGATTTGATGCTCATAGATGAAGATGAGCCTCTCACATACCAAGATGCTATGAACAGTCCAGACTCTAAGAGATGGCTTGAATCCATGAAATCCGAGATAGATTCCATGTATGAAAACCAAGTATGGACTTTGGTTGATCCACCTGAAGGGGTAAAACCCATAGGGTGCAAATGGGTTTTTAAGAAGAAAAAGGGCATGGATGGAAATGTTCAGACCTATAAAGCTAGGCTGGTTGCAAAAGGTTTCAAACAAATTCATGGTATTGACTATGATGAAACTTTCTCACCAGTGGCTATGGTGAAGTCTATAAGGATTTTACTTGCCATTGCAGCATTCCATGATTATGAAATCTGGCAAATGGATGTCAAAACAGCCTTCCTTAATGGAAGCCTTGAAGAGGATGTGTACATGACACAACCTAAGGGTTTTGTCGATCCAAGGAATGCTGGCAAGGTATGTAAATTGCGTCGATCCATTTATGGATTGAAGCAATCCTCTAGGAGATGGAATATCCGTTTTGATGAAATAGTCACAGAGTATGGTTTTGTTCAAAACGAAGATGAACCGTGTGTTTACAAGAAGGTTAGTGGGAGCTATGTGGCATTCATAGTACTATATGTTGATGATATACTACTAATGGGGAATGACATACCTTCTCTAAAGGCTGTTAAGATTTGGTTAGGGAGCAATTTCTCCATTAAAGACTTAGGAGAGGCATCCTACATTCTAGGAATGAGGATCTATAGAGAAAGATCTAGAAGGATGATCGGTCTAAGTCAGAGCACATACATTGATAAGGTTTTGCATCGTTTTGAATGCAAAATGCAAAAAGGGGATATGTCCCCGTGTCTTAAGGGATAACGATCTCTAAGGACCAGTGTCCAAAATCATTGGATGAGAAGGACCACATGAATAAAGTTCCATATGCTTCAGCAATTGGATCTATCATATATGCAATGGTATGTACTCGCCCAGATGTCTCGTATGCTTTGAGCATGACGAGCAGATACTAGTCTAATCCGGGTGAAGGTCACTGGACGGCAGTTAAGAATATTCTTAAGTACCTGAAAAGAACTAAAGATTCATTCTTGGTGTAGGGAGCAGAAGAGAAACTCGTTGTAAAAGGTTACACCGATGCAAGTTTCCAAACAGACAGAGATGATACTGTATCACAGTCTGGTTTTGTGTTTTGTCTAAACGGAGGTGCTGTAAGCTGGAAGAGTTCAAAGCAAGAAACAGTAGCTGATTCTACAATGGAGGCTGAGTACATTGCAGCTTGTGAAGCAGCTAAGGAGGCCGTTTGGATTCGAAAGTTCATTTCTGATTTGGGAGTGGTTCCATCAATCGCAGATCCCATTGATCTATACTGCGATAATAATGGAGCCATTGCACAGGCTAAAGAACCTAGATCACACTCCCGGGCTAAACATATACTCAGGAGATTTCACCTTATTCGAGAGATTAATGAAAGAGGTGATATACACATATGTAAAGTGCACACAAATGATAACATTGCAGACCCACTGACCAAAGGCTTGTCACAGCAGAAGCACGATGGTCATACTAGTTCCATGGGTATTAGATATATGGGTGATTGGCTCTAGTGCAAGTGGGAGATTGTTAGTGTAGGTGCCCTAGAGGCAATACATTATTCTTTTATCTTTATGTCAGTTATACATTCAATAAATATATTTATTATGACCTTAATTACTGCGATATTTTGTTAGCATAATAAATGTCCTTAGAATCATGATACAAATTGTATAGTTTAAGTACATGACTTGAACTTGAGATTATATAATATATCATATTCTTAAAGGTCCCTAGTCGAGTATTATTATATAGGACAATAATAATACATAGATAGACTAGTATGTTGTTTGACAAGATAACCACATCTCATTGGTTATAAGTATGGGGATACTAAAGTCAATACATAGGTACATGTGAGAGTACATGGTACTGGACAGACCCACAGTGAGATTCTTCATGTTTAATAAAGTCATAAGAAAGACTCACACTGATAATGGTGTAACGATCCTTTGACTTGAAATCATTATATTTCTATACGAGGATTAATATACTTTGACTACATTAAAAGTTACTTTTGATCGGGTGATGATAAAAGTGGACATCGGGTATATCATGAGTCGTATGAGAAATATGAATGATAGATAAAGGATTTAACCCTCCTATAATTAGGAGATATATTATTGGCCTCTTGATTGAGTGAGATTATAAAAGCATGGCCATGCTCAAATAATGATTTGTCTCGATAATCTACTCATGGATCAAGTAAACCCGGATTAAATGTTGAAGAGGATGACTAAATACATGCCTCAAGTTTAATCTATAATATGTATGGTTAAAGGGATTATATTACACGAAAAACATTAATCACGAAAGGTTTTATCTAATCACGATTTAATTATTGTTTAATTGGGTAACAATGATGTATTACTAGATACCGCTCATTGTTTATAATTTTATTAGAGAATAAAATTATTGCCAATTAAATAATAGCCTATAGGGTCGCACAAATAAAGCACTTAATGGAATAGTTAATTTAAATTATGGATTTAAATTAATTGATGATTATTTGAATTTTATTATAATTAAGTAAGACTTAATTGAGATAATATAAATTCAAATTAAAAGGAATGTTTTTGCCCATAATAATTAAGTATGACTTAGTTATTAATTAAATAATAGAAATTCGTTTTTATTATTTAATCCAATACCTACTAGGGTTGGGCTTTGCTATTATGGGCCTTTTTAATCAGTCATTATAAATAGATAATGAGAGGTTAAAGAGGCTTGTACGTTTTTAAGAAAACCCTAGCAGCAAAGAAAGGCAGAGGCAATTCAGATCGTCAAGAAGGAGGCTAGTACATCCATTCCGTAGTCAAGTTCGTGAGACGTTCTTGAAGGTGCTTGTGTGGATACCATAGAGGTGTTTCTCCGAGAGGTAGACACAAAGCGTGATAGCTAGGATCTCCGTTAAATTCGTGAAAGTTAATCTCTTGAAAGGTATGATTCGTTATCTCCATAATCTGCCCATAATTATACATGGATCCTGTTTTTGGGTTTCGAAATTTTGTTTTATTTACTTTTATCCGCTGCGTTTTATGCCTTCGGAACCCAACAATAGGTTCATGTATGTTGTTGCATGATTAGTGGGTAACTCTAACCGTTTTATTCGCTCTGCGTAATCAAAAGGAATAACTTGTGCTTAAATCATTATGTTATCAATTTCTATAGACATATAGGGACTCAACATAATTGATGCATATTCAACGTCTATCTTAATTGTGGATGCTTGGTAGAATGATATTAGTACAATGAAAGTTGGCTTTTATCAGTTTTGTGTTATTCGATTAATAACATCACTATTGCATGCTAAGGGTAATAACAATGACTATTGAAGGAAATAGTAATGAAGTTGTGATCTCATAAGTGTTTTAATATTGATTAATTCGAAGTGTTAGTTAAGTGGTTAGTTTTAGTAATTAATTGTAGTTAATAATTAGTTAATCAAACTCTAAGCGTTATTGTCTTAACATTGAGAAATAATCATACATTGGTGAGTGAGTTTAATTGAACATAATTAGTCTGAGTCTCTGTGGGAATGAACTAGAAAGTATTCTATATTACTTGTGAACGCGTATACTTGCGTGTGTTATTAGCGCGTATTTTCGCCCTAGCAGGGATCAAGGCACAAAACGCAACGGAAAATAAAAAATTGAATCCCTATAGCTATGTATAATGAATGGATAATTATGGAGAATAGGATCATGTACCTTAATAAAGATTTTCATATAATAGTAATGGAAATTCTGATCTTGATGAATCACAGCAGCCCTCCTTGCAAAGATCTGCTCTCCAAAGATATCCAATGAATGTACAATCGTCCAACGATCACCGAAGCCCCGATCTGATTCTCTATCTCTCTTTCTCTGGCCTCTGTAAAATATAGAGCTGCTAGGGTTTTTCTCAAAAAGAAAATTTTAACAGGTAACCCTAAAAATGTTAGGTAATGAATTTCACACGGGGGGGGGGGGTGAATGTGTTTTTGTGTTTTTATAATTTTCTTGAATCTTTTATGGTTGTGAACAAGGTAAATCAAATCTTGTAGTGATATGTGTTTAGAATGAATTTAAACATGCAACAATGACTAACACATATCTTTTAAAACTGACTTAATTTTTTATTAAAATTAAGAATGTTTTGTTACAAAATTTCTAGGCTCTTTGTTGATAAAGAGCTTAGCATTGTTACCACTTACAAAAGACTAGTGTTAACTTTATATCACAGTTAACTACTGGTTTACATAGTGTACAATAAGAGTTGCTTTTTGCTTTAGTAAACTGTCACTTATCATTTCCATTTTAGGAAAAGTATATCTTCCATTTCCGGCTTAGCATATCTTTGCATACTGTGTTAACTTTGATCTTCCTTTTTCAGTTAATCTCCACCCTTGATCTTGCACACTCTTCAAGCTGCTTTTTGTAGACTTGTCAATCCAACTGGGTAGATTGTTTGTTGATTGTTAATCTTGGATATTGAAATGGTCTGCAATTTGTACTTTAAGATTTTACCTCGAGATCTCCAGTTAGGAATATAGAGGACTTGACATCTCGATAAGTATATTGCTTATCGAGATCTCTAACATTCCATAGTTGATTTGACTTGTAAAGGTCTCTGAGTTCTCTATGAGAGAATTTAGCTTATCGAGATCTCTCATCTTCATTTCTTCATCTTGGCTTATCGATATCTCTGAGTTCTCTAGTGACTTATTGACTTGTCGATAACTCAGAGTTCTCTAGTCAAATTTGACTTGTCGATAACTCAAAGTTCTCTAGTGAGTTTTGGCTTGTCGATATCTCTGAGTTCTCTAGTGAAATTAGACTTATCAATAACTCATAGTTCTCTAATCAATGTTGACTTGTCGATAACTCTAAGTTCTCTAGTGAAGAAATGACTTACCGATATCTCCAATCTTCATGTCTTCAATTTGGCTTGTCGATATCTCTGAGTTTTCTAGTAGCTTTTCTGAGTTCTCTATAATTCATTCTGGAGTTCTCGAATGACTTCTCTATAACACTAAATTTGTGACTTGTAGAGATTTTGACTTAGAACACTTTTCCCAAAATAGATTTATTCAACTCCAAGCTTCTTCATAATTCTTCTAAGGCATGATCTTTTTGATCTTCTTCCAGATAGAATTCTTAGGCTTGATACTATTTAAAGAAAAAGACTCCAATATGCTCTTGATCATTTTTACAGAATTTAAATGGTACAATACAAAATGCAAACTAAGATTACAATACAACTTACTTAGGGTTGTCAATTTGACTTAGTCTTGTTAAAGTAGAGGCATGTCTTACACAACAATCTCCCCTAATTTATGAGAAGATTGCTTAACAAAAATTCATTCATGTTAACAAGACTAACCCCAAGTTATAATGGAAAATAAGACTAATATAAAAATTGACATAATTATAGCACTTGTACATTAGATGATTTTGAGTTTGAGTATTTACAAGCATCAGAAAAAGATTGGAACTTCTGATTCTTTTCTCATGAGGTCTTTTAAATAAACAATAATTTCAAGTTCCTCTATGATTGGATTCCCTGTTAGAGCTTCTATCAAATTGAGTATGTCTTGCTTTGGATAACCATCTAACATTTCAATTCTGAATCTTGAAAATGAGCCAGTTTTTACATTTGGAAATCTTCCATCTTTGGAGATTCTACTCATCCCTTTTGCTTTAAGTTCTTATGATCTTTTGATATACATTTCAATCTCCTCATCATACTTTCTCCTTTTCTCCTCATATTCTGCTTTACTCCTTGCTCTTCTTTCCTCCCTTGCAATCAACCATTCAGCTAGAATAGATCTTCATGCTCTTGTAGCAGTATCCTTGTCCTTGAACAAACTTATCACTCTCTTGATTTCTATTGGAGAGAGAGTGTCCATCAAATTACTGCCTAGAAAAGTGAAGGACCCATCTTGAAAGTAGATTCTCACTTCCTTTAGAGTAACGACTCAGACTCTAACTATTTCCTTAGCCAGTTGTTGAAAATATTCTTCATCTGAACTACACTAGTTTAATGGTAGAAAATCATTCTGCTTGAAATAATTCCAGATGGCCCTTTCAGTAACTTCAACTTTTTCAATAGGCTTAGCTTTCTTAGGTTTTCTCCCAACAGACTTGAAATATGTTTTGTCTGATGGTTTGACAGAAGGTAAAGTTGAGATTTTCTTAAGTGATGTTTGGCTTATGGTGATTGGAATTTTTAGAAAAGATTTAGCAGTTTTTTTGTATAGAAATTTGGGCTTAGAGGTTTGAGGTGGTTTGATGTTTGACATTGTTGACTTTGAAGGTTGAGCTAAAGGTTGAGCTAGAGTTGTTTAGATTTTTAGGGTTTGTTGTGGTTGATATGGTTCTGAGCCATCATGATTCTTCTTGCTTCACCTCTCACTTCCTATCTTCCTCTCATCATTCTTCTTCTCATCACCCTTCTTCTCCCCTTGACTTTTTCTTCCAGCTGCCTTAGAGGATTGACTTGGATTTAAGCCAGAAGGTTTTCTTTTGTCATCCTTCTGCTCATCATCATCCATGTCTTTCCTTAAATTATATTGAGTGTTGGGCAGCATGGTGTCAAGATTTACCAAATATTTATCCAAGATCTTTATCATCTCCACATCTTCCTGCTTCTTGCTCTTTTTGAGCTTTAAATCAGTCTGTAGAGTCATGATCAACTTCATGTTTGATCTGACACAATGTTTAGGAACAAGGAGATGTCTGGCTTGTTTGGTTATTGGACAGACATAAATTACTTCTTGATTTTGATATAGATAAGCTTCTGGAAAAGCTGTTATCTGTGCCTTTTTGAGCTCTTGGAGAAGTTGAGTATCTTCTGGAATAACTTAACGCACTCTGTCAGTCAATACATCCAGTTCAGATGCTCTTAAAGTTTGGAGATTTTCAAGAGTAACCTGAAAACACCTTTCCACACCACCATCATTTATGTTCATGACAATCTTTTTCTCCAAAAAGTTATTGATTTTCACCACCACTGCCCTTATGAAGTTTATGTTCTTGGCCAAAGATTTCTTGCAGGTCAAATAGTTGTTTTAAAGAGACACTCTTAGTGCTGCAAGAAGGTCATTGAATTCCTGATCTTGATTAGGTCCTTCTGCAGCTCTTTGAAGTCTTTACTTTCCAACATCAATTTGATCACTTGAGCTTTGACCAACCTGAATAGGATCTTTAGATTTTTCCTTAGCATCCCTACATCATTGAATCCTAGCCTCAATCTCCCCCTTAGTCTTGGAAACAGGCATGAGCAGGGGAGTTGGAATTTTTGGCCTAATTTGTTCAGGTAAAGAGGGCAGTGGTATGTCAAGCTTCCCCATGATGGCCCCCAAAGCAACAAAATTCTTCATTTGAAGATGCTTGTGAGAGTCCACCAGGATCTAGATATCTGATTGTTGAATTTGGACTAGAGAAGTCAAGGCTTGAACCTGAGCAGTAAGAGAGACATTTGAAGCTTGCAAGTCTGAGACTTGTTGTTGAAGAGACTGGATTTGAGTATTAGTAGACGAGGAGCTGGTGGATGTTGAGGAGCCAAAAGTTTCTTCCACAACCTGTTTGATGCCTTCTATAAGCAAGGCATAAGGCTCATATCTACTCTGCTGAAGCTGTTCCAATTCAACCTTTGAGTCATTTATATTTGTGATTTGTTTTTGAACAACTTCATGAAGAGCAATGAAGGATTTTTTTGAGACTTTTGACTTCTTTTTCAATGGTACTCAGATCCATCCTAGTCATTTGATCAGCAAAATGCTTGAACTTAGAGGTGATATGCACTTGAGATGGAATGATCTTATCCATTTTCTCCTTCACCAGCTTCCTTATCTTGTCTTCATGACCAGTCAACTTGAGATCTAGAGCTTTACCAAATACGTGAAAAGCCTTGAGTTGAGCTTTGTAGACCTCAGTTACTGCATCATAGACATTCTATGGAGTCAAGACCTTAGCATTGCTTCCAAAAATAGTGACATATTCATCCTTAAACCTAGCCAAGACTTGATCCATCTCCAATACAAAGTCCTCAGACAGCCATGCATCTACATTACCATCTTGTTCTGCATCATTGACAATTTTCTCCTTTTATTCTCAACTTCTTTATTGTTTGTAAGCAAAATAGCTTGATAGTCTTGATTGCTCATATTTGAAGTGAGTAGATGCTGTGAGATATTTTCCAATCCAAAAATTTGCTCAACTAGAAGATCATCTATAGATGTAGGTTGAGAGTCAGATTCTTGTAGCCATTGAGAAAAGGTGAGGTTATTAAGGTTGTGAGATTGAGGGTTGGTGTGAGGGAGTAGAAACACCTGTGACTGAACTCACAGTTTTAATAACAGATTGCTCTATATTTATGATAATGTGTTATCCTCCACTTATAGTGGAAAACTCCAATTGAATTGGAGGGGATTTGACTAGGATACTGTCATGTACACCAGTCTCAAAACCTTGTGCTTCATGCAAAACACTGTCACATGAATGTGATAAACTTGCCTCCCCCCATAGCAGGATCATTGGCAATTGGACTCCTAGCATCAACAGCTAATGCAATTTCTGCTAGGGTTTTGAGGAGAGTTATTCCTACATGAGGAACATCCAATTAGATTGGAGAAGATTTGGATAACTCCCCCTCAGGAGTACTACCCTCAAACCTAACAGTCTGTGAAGACTAATTTGCACATGAAGGTGCATTTGTGACATCCATGGGGTCTTCAGTAAAAACTGATGAATCCCCCATGGATTTAGCTTGCACTTCAGAATTGGATTCAAGTATTGTAGGTGGAGAAGAAATTTGTGATATTAGAAGTTGTTGTTCAGAACTGAGTGTTGGCAGCTCCCCCTAAATGGATGAGGGAGCTTTAAAAGATGTGCCCTTAATGTATGTTCCATCCTTATTTCTTCTACCATACACTTGGATTTGATCAAGTACAGGCTGTGCAAACTCTATACATGATGCATTGGAGTGAATGTTCTTTTCAATAGACACGCCCTATTGAGAGGATGTATCTAGAGTCTATTTAGTCCCCAGTTTTACAACTGCATCTTTTTGGGAGGATACAGAGGTGGCTTGAGTGGTCAGCTCAGATTTCTTACTCTTCTTCGATCTCTTGACCAATGGTGACTCAGCTCCTGTTTGGTCCTCACCACTCTGAGTCAAAACAGTTAATGTGATCTTCTTTCTCTTCTTTTTACTCACCTCATCATTTTGGGAAGATGAGTTAGTTCGTTTCCTAGCTGTTATTGGTTGGTTTGAAGAAATGATTTTAGCTTGGGAAGGTCCTTGTAGGTATTCCTGTGTTTGTACTTCCACAGGTATAATAACCATAGATGTGTTAGATTGTGCATTGGATCTCATGTCAGGCATTGGGTAAGGGTAAGTCCTATATATCTCCATCATAAATGGAGTGATTTTCATACTTACATTTACCTTATTCTTTGTAGTAAGTGAACCAAATATTATTTTGGAAACTTGCTTACAATTGCCTATTTTGGTGTTATCTATACCATTCAACAAATGTATGTCGGTTACTTTATGATTTAAAATAGACATAATGAATCTAGGAAAAAAGATTTCCTAACTCCAGCAGACAGGGGCATGGTCAGCCTGGTTGCAAGTTCTTCCAGGATTAATAGACCAACATTCAAGTGTCTGTTGTGGGCTATTGAGTACACCAGTTTCTGCACCACACTTGAAATGTTGTCATACCTTGTCTTCCTACATGTGAAGGCCCTCACTAATGAATCAAACACAAAGGACCAGTTTTTCCTTAAATTTTTCATGTTCAATCTTGATAAGTTAATTCTCCCACCATAGTTGATGAATTCCATAAACTCAGTTAATTCATCCTGGGTTGGCACCTCCACCAAATTTGCAGTTGGAAGACCCAAGGCTATGTTCACATCTTTCTCATTAAACTATATTTGTTGGCCTCCAACTGAGCAAGTTACCACCAGAGATACAGAGTTTTCATTCATAACAGTCCTTACCACAGCTGTTGTCCAAAACTCATACAGAACATCCAAGTACAACACTGGGTTAGCAGTTAAGCTCCTGCAAGATAAGATTCAGACAAAAAATATACAAACCCCTTGAAACTATCAGGGGCTTGGTTAGCATCAGTAAAAGCTAGGTAGTTTGTTCCTTTCTCTAACAAGATTGAGTGCCATTTTTGTTTAGTAAGAGTAAATGGGTAAGAAAAATTAGTGAGAAAGGAGTAAAAACGAGAGAGAAATTGGTTTTGGATTGAAAAGCTAGGTCACTTGAGATCTCGAACATGTAAGTATGTATATGTATCGAGATGTCTGGGTATTTATAGTAAAAGCAAATGACTTATCGAGAAGTCAAAAATAGACGTTTGGGTTATACTTATCGAGAAGTCAATTTGAAAAGGAATTACATATCGAGAAGTCATTTTAAATTTCTCTTATAGAGAACTAAAAATTGTCTTATCGAGATGTCAAATAAATACCCAGTTTGTCTAAAAATGGACTGAAGTTGATTCTAATTTTTATTTGAATAAATTTAAAATAAAATCAGAATAATTTTGCCAAAAGTATTTGACTAAAATAATTTATGAAATTAAATTATTTCAGTTCTGAGTTATTTATAAGTCTAAAGAGATACTTGTAGAGAACTCTGTAAGTTTACACTACTAGAGAACTCTACAATGACCATCGCTAAGTCATAATTAAGCTTATCGAGATGTCAGTAAATTGACTTATCGAGAACTCACTCGAGAAGTCTAAAAATGACTTGTCGATAAGTCAGTTAGACTTATCGAGAATTTAGTTCTCTATATACTTTTGATCAGTTTAAGTCTGCCTTGTGTTAATTTTACATATTAAAGATGTAAATTAACAACATAACAGTTTACTTAAAATTTTGAAAAATTCCAAGTTAAATTTTTGTTTTTGAAAAATAAATATGCAGAGATTTATGAAATTTTTATAATTCATATTTCAATTAATTTCTAATTAAATCAAATTAATTTTGATTTACTAGAAATTAATCTGCTACAACACATTAGATGAGTTCTTTGTGGCGCCCTCCAAACCCGGGTCAGAAGTTTGGGGTCCACACACACACCTTATTAATAACCTGCTTATGCCAATGATAAAAATAATAATAATATGCAGTGACCCTACTTACCAACTACCACGGACTGCAACAGATTAAAGTATGCACACAAGCCAAACACACCTACTTATATTACAAACGTTCAAATCCCAACTATTCCAAACTCAGAACTGAGTATTAAACATTATTACAAACTTTTACAAACTCAAATTATCCCAAAAGAAGCCTACTTGTAATAACCCCAATTTTTGAGAAATTTTGAAACCCTTATGAATAGTGTTTTTGCTGAACGAGAAAACTTTTCATGCCACACTATGTAGGGGTTCTGATATGGATATTCTGAGATTTTATTAGTACTTTATATGGGATATAACTGTATGTAAAGATCGTCAGAATCCAATTCCGAACACTTTGATTTTTCCCGGAAATTCACAAGATACGGAGAGAATTGAGTATAAGGTAACAGGATAAAAAGGATTTAAATTAAAGGATTATAGGAGAGGATCATAAAAGGAATATAATATATTGAGAAAGGTTAAGGGAACCTAAGTAATAAGATCCCGGGTATGATCCCTCAAACGATAAACGAGAACGAAAGATAAGCGAACCGTAAAACAAATAAGTGACCAAGAGACAAGCTTGTACAAGAAGTCAGGGATTGTGACATCATCAAACCACAAGGTGTGGACAAGTGGGAGCATTATGACATGTGCAAGGTGACATAAGCATGACATGGGAAGGAAGGAGGTGTGGTGGCTTTGTAACCACACAAATTCAAGGGCAAGAAGGTAATTGACTAAAGCAAGCACAAAAACCAAGCAACCAAGCCAAGCAAATCATTTTTCATCAAAATCAAAAAGAAACCAAGGCATTGTTCTTCATGCTCTCGGCCAAAACAGAATCAGAACACTAAAACTGCTGTATCTCCTTCATTTCTCACTCAAATATTGTGTTCTATAGCTCATTGGAAAGGTATTGAGATGGCCTACAACTCTTGTTCACAAGTCTCGTCCAAATAATCATGGTAAGACCCTCATTTTTACAGTTCTTTAAATCGGACTTTTAGAAACTTCAAAGCCTAACTTTGTGTTCTTGATTTCTTTGGAAAGATCAAGCTTGTAGGAGGCTCCCTAAGGCTTCCTAGCAACTTAACACCTCCCAAGGAAGGTATAAACTTCAAACCCTAGCCTTTACTTTATTTGTTAGTAAGTTTAATGGTTGGTGTTGTGAAATGAGAAGCATGGATTGTGATTATTAGTAGTTTGGTTTGATTTGGAAGTGTTTTGGTAATTGAAGCTTGATTATAGTTCATAGGTCTTGATTGTGGTTGTTTGAGTTGAAAACCTTGGAGATTATGGACTGATGTGGTATGGTTTAGGTGAAGTTTTGTTGTATTGATGGTTATGAGTTGGTTGGTGGTTAATTGGAGTAGTTTAAACATTGGTAATCGCGTAAACATAGCCGTCGTAACGTCCGATTTTCTTTGGACTGTTTTTGTGCATAATATTAGGACCCGAGAACCCCCTGCTAGATTATGACCACTGCCATGTTTAGATAGCTCATGTTACGAGCTTCGTTTTGATATGTAGTTCGTTCGATTCCGATGCACGGTTTAGGAGAAACGACCGTTTCAAGTAACGGCGTTTCGCGAACGAAACTTTTCCCCTCGCCTTACTTTGAAATGTAGGTTAAAGACCGAAAAGGGTTAATTAATGCATGAAACATTTATGGTAAGTGTTTTAGGCAGTTGGTAAGTCACTCGCGAAGGAATCGCTTTAAAACTCGTAAAGGTTAAATTATTAAAAATGATGGAGCCGAGGGTACCCGAGTGACTTAAGCGAATCAGTGAGCGCAAAACAAGCGTTAGAGTCTAAGTTAGTTAAAGTATAGATTTACAAGTGACTTTGGTTTAATTCCAACTTACTTGTTGCTTATAGGTTACCAGACTCGTCCCGAGCCATTCGTAACCCCCAGTCGCTCAGGCAAGTATTCTATCCGTTATACTGTTGTTGTGATGTATACATTTGTATATGCATGATCTTGCGATAAATGCATATTGGTTATTTAGCAAATTCTTGCGATATATTGTAGCATGTGATATGGTATATATGCATGCCTGTTTCATATTCTTGAAATATATCTGTTGGTTCAGTTGATAATACCTATGCTAGAGGATAGCGGTAACTTGCATATACCCTTAGTATAGGGACCCAAAGGTGAAAATATTTTCTAAAACCGGGAGTCGAGGATCCCGAGTAGATTTTGTATATATGGATATGGATATATATATATATATATATTTATATATATATATGGTTATAGTTTTCCAAACTATTAATCGAATAAGGTTTATTCGATAACTTTAACTTTATTTATTTATTTGAATATTATTTCGAATATTATTTGAGGGCTTATGACTCTTTTATATTATTATTGAATATTATTTGAATATTCATTCGAGGGCTTATGACTCTTTTATATATTATTATTGAATATTATTTGAATATTCATTCGAGGGCTTATGACTCAGTTTATATTATTTAATGAATATTATTTGAATATTCATTTGAGGATCTATGACTCCGATTATTTGCTGAAATATATTCTTTATTTCATTAGAGAATAAACTGTTAATAATCAAACTTATTTTCGATTATTCAAATAAAGATAATACTTTCATATAAGTATATCTTTGGTTATTTAATACTCGTTTCAAGTATAAATTTTAATACTTCTACTTCAATTATTTTTTTATAAAGATTATTCTTTATGGGAATATTATTTAACTAATAATATTCAGATATTTTCTAATATTCTGGGGACTGATTTACTTCATTAAATCAGCTTTACTCCAAACACTCTTTAAAGTGTTTTCGAGTCTTCAAAATGATTTTTAAAGTCAGAGCGGATCCCAAAACTCATTTTTATATTTAAGATCTTCCTTTTTAAGGGGATTTAAATACTCGCTCAAAACCTGGGGAATCCGGCTCTGTGGTGTATTTTATATTCGCAACGAGGTTGCAGTTTTGGTAAATGAATTGATTACTTGCCCAACGTTCGGGAAGTAAGCCCATCTAATTGAGTCGGCATAAGCGACAGGCCGGGGTACGGTCTATTATTGTGTAAGTGGCTGGGTGGCAGTCCATCAACGCGTGAGGGGCCGGGGTACGGTCTAGCGCGAGGTCCTAATGCGGCCAGGGTGATGACCGGTGAGGAATTCATCCATCTACAGTAGAAAAGGTTACTTATTGGTATCTTTGCCTGATCAGCAAGATATCGGGTTTATGCCAAAATTCTTTTCCTTTCCAAAATTCATTGGATGTTTCAAACTCTGTTCATACTTTGCATAACAGAGGTTCCAGGAAATGTTTAAAGGGATATATATATGTGGATATATATATATATCGGGGCTAAATAAAGTATCTCATAACTTTTTCATTCAATAATATTTCAAAGATTGAATCTATTCAAGTCTTATCTTGTGGTCTCATCAGTGGGATGAACTTTTGAAATTGATTATAACTTGAACGGTGGTAGTTCAAGTAGTATTTGGGAATGATATAAGTGTAGTGAAGTATTTGGTAACTTCATCTTTTAAACTTATATCTAATTAATAATCGTCTTATGAATGACAAAGATTTTCAGAAAAACGTTGAAACAAGGTTAGATATATGAGATCACCTTGCAACGATATTTTTTTTATACAGTTATACACTGGGACTTTGTGTATATTATGCATGGAAGAGGACTTCCATTACTTTGAAAAGTATATATGTATATATACTGAATATTTTGCGACTTCATCGCATTAAGATATCAAACTTGGTTCATTTCTTTTGACCAAGATTTTCATGAGTATTATGAGTAGACTCATATACTATTAATCATTATACATATTATTTTGGTGGGCTTGCTGCTCACCCTTGCTTTCTTCTTTCATCACACAACATCAGATAGATAAGATGAACAGGACCAAGCTCCCAATTCGCGATCGGATAGGAAGCGTTTCGCAGCTTCCTATAGGCATTGAAGTCACTGTAGCTGAGGTAGGGAACTACCAATAGACTAGGCTTCAACTTTTGATGTACCAGATTTATGAATTGTAATAATGGCAATGAAATGTAAATTTATTCAGAACCTTTTTAAGGTGTATTGACATATAATTGTGGAATAAAATGACTTGTGATTATTTTTGGATGTTCATCTCTGAGACTATAACGTGTGGTGTGTGTGTTTATTGTGGGGTCACAGTACAGAGTAGTTGAGAAATTATTAAGATTGGGTGTTAATAAGGGAAATGGAACTCGTGACAACCCGGATCCCCGACCCCGGATCTGGGGGTGTTACAGAAATGGTATCAGAGCTAAGCGTTATAAACCTCAGAGATGATGGGACGTTAAGATAATAAGTTCACTAAGATAATAAGAACTCTTGCCAAGTTCATAGTCGGACTACCTAACGTAGTACTGACAGTTAAAACCCTTATGGGAACCCTTATAAATGTAGCGATAGAAGCGTAGTTCGTTATCGTATATGGTAGCGAGACTCCGAACCCTGAAGTTGAGGAACATCAACGCGATGATGTTTTATTACTAATTGGAGATCAGATTGTGGATCCAATAGAGCGTCCTAACGCAGGACCGGATGATGTTGATATTGAGGATGTAGCGGTTGAGGATGTTGTCCTAGAAGGGATAGTTGCTGAGGAGGATCCCATGGAGGATTCTGACAAGATTGGATAAAGGACCACTGATGAATTGATGACCCTGGTTGGGTCGACTACCAGAGGTAGGATTGGCCGGTCACTACCAGAGGTTCGTTCAAGTTTGTAAAGATAGTAGCCCCTTTAACGTGGCTTACTCATAAGACTGAGAAGTTTGAATAGACAGAGAAATGCGAGAACAGCTTTTAAGAACTGAAGCAAAGGTTGGTGACGGCCCCTATGTTGGCGTTGCCGGATGGAAAAAGGAGATTTTGTGATTTGTAAGTGACGCTTCGCATAAGGAATTAGGGTGCTTCTTAGCACAGCAAGATAATCGCGTCTGCGTCAAGACAATTTAGGTAATATGAAATTTGATATCCCCGCCCATGAGCTTAGGCTCGTGGCAATAGTTTTACCCTAAAGATTGGAGGCACTACTTGTATGGAGAGAAGTGCGAGAATTACCTAAGCCATAAGTGCTCTAGTACATTCTTACGTAGAAAGAGCTCAACATACGCCAGAGGAGGCGGTTAGAGCTAATCAAGAATTATGATTGGGAGATTCTTTATCATTCGGGGAAAGCCAATATGGTGGCTGATGCCATTAGTAAAAAGGAGAGACTCAAGATGATAATGTCTTTGGGAGAGTTGATAAGAGATTTTGAGAAAATGGAAATAGTAGTGAAGGTAACCGGAGCCGGTACCGAAAAGCTGTTTGAGATTGTAATAGAGACCGAATTATTGGAAAAGAGCATATTGTGCCAGAAAAAGGTGATGAATGAAGGCAGAGAGCCAACAAATAAATATGAGATTAATACTGAGAAAGATGATAAGGGAATAATGAGGTATTCCTATAGAATTTGGGTTCCGAAAGTTCAAGAGCTTAAGGATGAGAACTTAGATGAGAGCCATAGTTTGAGGAATAGGATTTAGGGCAAACCCAGAGTGTGATAGTCAGGGAGGTTGCCATCAAGAAAGAAAGAACCCATAACATAATAGAGTGGAAAACAAGGTTTTTAATGTATAAGATAACCCCGATTATGGGAGAAGGTTGAAACATTTCATACTAAGGAAACAGAAAGTCGAGTAAGGAAAGGAGACCCGAGACGGTACTCCTATATGGCAATTTATGGACCTGTCTAGACATAACTTAGACTATTATCCCCAACCACCACCTTGAGGAAACAATGCGGTAGGAAATTCTTTCATGACCTTTAAGTCGCTAAGCTCTCAGAGTTCCAAGGAACAGGTTGACCCAGTCGAGGCAAGAGCCTGGCTAAAGGAAATAGAGGAATCATTTGAGATTCTAAATGATTGACGAATCACAAAAGACTATTTTTATCACTTACCCTCCTAAGAGAGAGGCCACCCGCTGGTGAAAGGCCAAGGAAGGCACGAAGCAAGAGATTATAATAAACTGATTAAAGTTCAGTCAATTGTTTTCAGGAAGGTACTGCCCAAAGTTATGGAGATAGCGTAAAAGCTTTAGAGCCAGAACAAAGGCGGACGAGTATGATGAATTGTGAATCTAAGTTGTAAAAAGTTGTCAAGATTCGTTCTAAGGACACGAATCCAGAATGACGGGACGTTTGAAATCTATGCTTATGTTGTGTTGGTTCATGAATTAATGATAAGAGAAAGGAAAATAAAAAGGAATTGAAGTGGAAAGGAATATAAAGGCATTAGAGTTTAAGGAATGATAAGGGAGTTGGGTATGAGGAAACCCTAAAGACTCGTAGCAATAGAAATAGAAAAGTATGCCTTCGTCAGGATGAGGGTGATTCACCATGAGTTAAATTGATGGTTGAAGGAATAAGAGATACATATATTTTATCCCCTGTAAGTTGGGAGGATTTGAGGAAAACTTGAGATAGTTCGAAGGTTAAATATGAGACGCGGATAGGCTGAGGAGACAAGGAAGTAAGAAATTAGGAAAATTGGATGAAGGAAGTAACCTTCAAGAATGTGAAGTGTAAGATCGGTGGCTTGATACCCAGAAAGGGAGACGCCAGATATGAGAGATATCCCAACATTGAGGTGACTGTTGAGAAACAACAAAAGTAAATAAGGAATTATTAAGAAGAAGTTCACGTTGAACACGACCAATATCTTCCAGAACATCCTTGTTATCGTTACCAAATTAGGCAAGATAAGCGGATGACCATTGTTATCTTTTGGAGGCCATATGGATTGACCTCAATTTGAATAAGGATGCTATTATGAAATTAGGTATCGACTATCGAGGTGGGAATGATGAATAAGATAATCTGTCAAGGATATATGACTTGATTTATCCATGGATGGATGCAGGTACCTTTTAAAGGTGGAATTAAGGCTAGAACATCGGTAACTTAAAATGAATCCTAGGGGAATGCATAAAGGTTTGCATTTCACCCTTAATAGGGATAGTATGAGTTTTGACAGTATGAATTGGAAAGGATTAAGGTAATAATAACCTTTAAGGATCAGTGGAGAAATTTTTCAGAAGTATATAGACAATGGTTCTAGTATCAGTAAATGGTATTTTGATATGCCCTGTATATAGGGAATACAGGAGGAACGATTGAAGGATAACCTTAGAGGTTTTACAAGGAGAAAGGAAATATTCGAAATTCTCAAGAATAAAAATGTTGATAAAGGAAATATGACATAATTATAATGATGCCAAGTGGGGCACGTGTTAAACCACGAGAAAGTATGGATCGAACCAGTAAAGGTCGAAATTATTCAGGGCAATTAAGACTTAAGATAAAAGATGTTCTAAGTATGATTGAGAGTCAGTCGTGACAGTGATTAACCTCTAACGACTGAGGCAATAACATATGGAAAAATGGTGATATTTTTTTTTTACTCATCTAATTTTAAGGAATACATCTTCACAAAAGCAGTGATTGAAATAAGGTAGAAAATTTATTTGGAGGTGGTTAAAATGACATTGACTATAAGGAAATTTTAATATCAGGAAAGGCCAAAGAGGTGGCCGACACTTTAAAGGTAAGAGGATAATTATAGGCGCTTGTGCCAGAGGAATACAGTGATGATGGTTAAAACTGTGAAGGTTGTATTATGGTTTGGAAGATTGACATTCCTTCTGATGACTGTGCAATACCCAACCATAATAGTAGTTGGTAAAAGTTTAATTCGTGTAATCGCCATGAACGGGCTATCTATCTTAGGAGGTCCTATCTTGGGATAAGCCAGGACCATGTTTCCAAAAGGACTAGACGAACCTTTGAGTTAAGTCTTCTATTTAAGACATATGATTAAGAATCGTATTAACCTGCTATCGTTGCTTTGAGTGAAACTCTTCTGCAATTTTATCTGCTTCATGTCATGTATGTATGTCAGAATCAGGAGTGTACTCCATGAATCAAGAATGGTGATTATGTTAACTCCTTAGAAGAATTAGATACGACATATATGGACTCCGTATGGTTAGATATTAAGATTTCATGGAAAGTGAATGATGACAGTAGGTCAGTGGTGGACCATAGTAAGGCAGCAATGATTCTGCGAGTAATGAGCTGATTACAACCATGAGAGTTGTATTGGAATGGGTGTTGAGATTGAGCACCACTAATCGGGTCGTGGTAGTGTATAAGTTATCATTGATAGACTAATTAAGTAGAGTATCTACCTAGTGAATTATTATTCTTTCTTATCAATAGAGAGTCGTATTATTATACGAGGAAGGTTGCGGTGCAAGCATAGAATTCAAGTAACGATGATGTCTAGAATGAGATCCCAGATTCGATTTTCGATGTCGAGGGAGTTTCAAAGGTGATTGTGTATAAGCTCGAGGAAGAGCATGGGTCCATAGAATGATGGACGGGATAGCGAAAATATTTAGGCACGTGAAATGCGATGCTATAATACTTGATGTTGATATAAATACATATATGTTTTGTTCTTCTATGACAAACCTCTATAGTTCAGAGGTAGATTCCAAGCCAGATATTTTATGGTAATAATTTTTTTTTATGAATATACAATTCTCTTCAGTTCGTTCTTTTCTCTTCTTTTCATTTCATGTAAGCTGAGAAGAACAACCCTTCCAGAAGGGGAGGTATTTCCGAATGACTATCTATCTGTGTGATAGAAGCCGAGTAGGATACCAGCTATTGTTTAATTGCTTGTCAAGTACTAAAGGCTGGCCACCTTCTGTACTAACTATGCGATATAACAAGTGTTCATGATCATAGTGATCTCTCAACAAATTCCTTTACTTCTATTTGATTGATCAAATTTTAGAAAATAGAAACAACTGAAAAAGGAGTAATAAAGTGGTGGTAGTATGCGGAATGGGAACACGTTCGTGATACTAAGGTTGACGTGGTTATTAAAAGGTTATAGAACGCTAACGAGCAAAAGTATAACCAGTATAATATTAGGAACGGAAGGTGATAGCGATTACGAACTGGAAAAGAATGGGTATTGAGAAGCAAGAGCTCTAATGATTGGAAGCTATGATGAGAGTCTGTGTAATAGACTTGAAAGAATTTGGAATGATCACTTAATTCGGATTGAGTTATCTTACGACAATAGATCATATGTCATTATCGAGATGTCGCCTTATGAGATCCTTGAAGGAAGACAATGTCGATCTCCCTTATGTTAGGATGAAGTTGTAGAGCGCAAGATGCTCGGACCCGCAGTAGTCCAAAGGACCAAGGGTATGATAGATCTAATCAGAGGACGGCTGGTAGTAGCCCAAGATGGACATGATAAGTATGTTGATTTGACACGAAAGGATAAAGAGTATGAAATAGGGGACCTATAATGTTATAGGTATCCCTTGGAAAGGATTGATGAGGTTCGGAAAGGAAGGAAAGCTAAGTCTACAATTTGTTGGACCCTTGGATATATTAAGACGTTTGGGAAGTTAGCATATGAGCTAGCCCTAACCCCGAACATGTAGCAGGTCGTAACGTGTTTCACGTATCAATGTTAAGGAAGTGAAATTCAGATGCCAGATAAATAGAGGCATATGAGCGCATAGATATGTAACCCGACGTAACCTATATGGAGCAACCAGGAAGGGTTATAGAGTGAAAAGGGAACAAGTGCTTTGGAGAAGGGTTATCAAACTATTCAGAGTTTGATGGAAGAACCACAATGTGGGAAAATTTACTTGAGAGTTAGAAAATGTAATGCTAAGAAAGTATCCCCATTTGTTTTCTATCTGATTCCGGGACGGAATCCTTTTAAGGAGGGGAGACTGTAATAACCCCAATTTTTGAGAAATTTTGAAACCCTTATGAATAGTGTTTTTGCTGAACGAGAAAACTTTTCATGCCACACTATGTAGGGGTTCTGATATGGATATTCTGAGATTTTATTAGTACTTTATATGGGATATAAGTGTATGTAAAGATCGTCAGAATCCAATTCCGAACACTTTGATTTTTCCCGGAAATTCACAAGATACGGAGAGAATTGAGTATAAGGTAACAGGATAAAAAGGATTTAAATTAAAGGATTATAGGAGAGGATCATAAAAGGAATATAATATATTGAGAAAGGTTAAGGGAACCTAAGTAATAAGATCCCGGGTATGATCCCTCAAACGATAAACGAGAACGAAAGATAAGCGAACCGTAAAACAAATAAGTGACCAAGAGACAAGCTTGTACAAGAAGTCAGGGATTGTGACATCATCAAACCACAAGGTGTGGACAAGTGGGAGCATTATGACATGTGCAAGGTGACATAAGCATGACATGGGAAGGAAGGAGGTGTGGTGGCTTTGTAACCACACAAATTCAAGGGCAAGAAGGTAATTGACTAAAGCAAGCACAAAAACCAAGCAACCAAGCCAAGCAAATCATTTTTCATCAAAATCAAAAAGAAACCAAGGCATTGTTCTTCATGCTCTCGGCCAAAACAGAATCAGAACACTAAAACTGCTGTATCTCCTTCATTTCTCACTCAAATATTGTGTTCTATAGCTCATTGGAAAGGTATTGAGATGGCCTACAACTCTTGTTCACAAGTCTCGTCCAAATAATCATGGTAAGACCCTCATTTTTACAGTTCTTTAAATCGGACTTTTAGAAACTTCAAAGCCTAACTTTGTGTTCTTGATTTCTTTGGAAAGATCAAGCTTGTAGGAGGCTCCCTAAGGCTTCCTAGCAACTTAACACCTCCCAAGGAAGGTATAAACTTCAAACCCTAGCCTTTACTTTATTTGTTAGTAAGTTTAATGGTTGGTGTTGTGAAATGAGAAGCATGGATTGTGATTATTAGTAGTTTGGTTTGATTTGGAAGTGTTTTGGTAATTGAAGCTTGATTATAGTTCATAGGTCTTGATTGTGGTTGTTTGAGTTGAAAACCTTGGAGATTATGGACTGATGTGGTATGGTTTAGGTGAAGTTTTGTTGTATTGATGGTTATGAGTTGGTTGGTGGTTAATTGGAGTAGTTTAAACATTGGTAATCGCGTAAACATAGCCGTCGTAACGTCCGATTTTCTTTGGACTGTTTTTGTGCATAATATTAGGACCCGAGAACCCCCTGCTAGATTATGACCACTGCCATGTTTAGATAGCTCATGTTACGAGCTTCGTTTTGATATGTAGTTCGTTCGATTCCGATGCACGGTTTAGGAGAAACGACCGTTTCAAGTAACGGCGTTTCGCGAACGAAACTTTTCCCCTCGCCTTACTTTGAAATGTAGGTTAAAGACCGAAAAGGGTTAATTAATGCATGAAACATTTATGGTAAGTGTTTTAGGCAGTTGGTAAGTCACTCGCGAAGGAATCGCTTTAAAACTCGTAAAGGTTAAATTATTAAAAATGGTGGAGCCGAGGGTACCCGAGTGACTTAAGCGAATCAGTGAGCGCAAAACAAGCGTTAGAGTCTAAGTTAGTTAAAGTATAGATTTACAAGTGACTTTGGTTTAATTCCAACTTACTTGTTGCTTATAGGTTACTAGACTCGTCCCGAGCCATTCGTAACCCCCAGTCGCTCAGGCAAGTATTCTATCCGTTATACTGTTGTTGTGATGTATACATTTGTATATGCATGATCTTGCGATAAATGCATATTGGTTATTTAGCAAATTCTTGCGATATATTGTAGCATGTGATATGGTATATATGCATGCCTGTTTCATATTCTTGAAATATATCTGTTGGTTCAGTTGATAATACCTATGCCAGAGGATAGCGGTAACTTGCATATACCCTTAGTATAGGGACCCAAAGGTGAAAATATTTTCTAAAACCGGGAGTCGAGGATCCCGAGTAGATTTTGTATATATGGATATGGATATATATATATATATATTTATATATATATATGGTTATAGTTTTCCAAACTATTAATCGAATAAGGTTTATTCGATAACTTTAACTTTATTTATTTATTTGAATATTATTTCGAATATTATTTGAGGGCTTATGACTCTTTTATATTATTATTGAATATTATTTGAATATTCATTCGAGGGCTTATGACTCTTTTATATATTATTATTGAATATTATTTGAATATTCATTCGAGGGCTTATGACTCAGTTTATATTATTTAATGAATATTATTTGAATATTCATTTGAGGATCTATGACTCCGATTATTTGCTGAAATATATTCTTTATTTCATTAGAGAATAAACTGTTAATAATCAAACTTATTTTCGATTATTCAAATAAAGATAATACTTTCATATAAGTATATCTTTGGTTATTTAATACTCGTTTCAAGTATAAATTTTAATACTTCTACTTCAATTATTTTTTTATAAAGATTATTCTTTATGGGAATATTATTTAATTAATAATATTCAGATATTTTCTAATATTCTGGGGACTGATTTACTTCATTAAATCAGCTTTACTCCAAACACTCTTTAAAGTGTTTTCGAGTCTTCAAAATGATTTTTAAAGTCAGAGCGGATCCCAAAACTCATTTTTATATTTAAGATCTTCCTTTTTAAGGGGATTTAAATACTCGCTCAAAACCTGGGGAATCCGGCTCTGTGGTGTATTTTATATTCGCAACGAGGTTGCAGTTTTGGTAAATGAATTGATTACTTGCCCAACGTTCGGGAAGTAAGCCCATCTAATTGAGTCGGCATAAGCGACAGGCCGGGGTACGGTCTATTATTGTGTAAGTGGCTGGGTGGCAGTCCATCAACGCGTGAGGGGCCGGGGTACGGTCTAGCGCGAGGTCCTAATGCGGCCAGGGTGATGACCGGTGAGGAATTCATCCATCTACAGTAGAAAAGGTTACTTATTGGTATCTTTGCCTGATCAGCAAGATATCGGGTTTATGCCAAAATTCTTTTCCTTTCCAAAATTCATTGGATGTTTCAAACTCTGTTCATACTTTGCATAACAGAGGTTCTAGGAAATGTTTAAAGGGATATATATATGTGGATATATATATATATCGGGGCTAAATAAAGTATCTCATAACTTTTTCATTCAATAATATTTCAAAGATTGAATCTATTCAAGTCTTATCTTGTGGTCTCATCAGTGGGATGAACTTTTGAAATTGATTATAACTTGAACGGTGGTAGTTCAAGTAGTATTTGGGAATGATATAAGTGTAGTGAAGTATTTGGTAACTTCATCTTTTAAACTTATATCTAATTAATAATCGTCTTATGAATGACAAAGATTTTCAGAAAAACGTTGAAACAAGGTTAGATATATGAGATCACCTTGCAACGATATTTTTTTTATACAGTTATACACTGGGACTTTGTGTATATTATGCATGGAAGAGGACTTCCATTACTTTGAAAAGTATATATGTATATATACTGAATATTTTGCGACTTCATCGCATTAAGATATCAAACTTGGTTCATTTCTTTTGACCAAGATTTTCATGAGTATTATGAGTAGACTCATATACTATTAATCATTATACATATTATTTTGGTGGGCTTGCTGCTCACCCTTGCTTTCTTCTTTCATCACACAACATCAGATAGATAAGATGAACAGGACCAAGCTCCCAATTCGCGATCGGATAGGAAGCGTTTTGCAGCTTCCTATAGGCATTGAAGTCACTGTAGCTGAGGTAGGGAACTACCAATAGACTAGGCTTCAACTTTTGATGTACCAGATTTATGAATTGTAATAATGGCAATGAAATGTAAATTTATTCAGAACCTTTTTAAGGTGTATTGACATATAATTGTGGAATAAAATGACTTGTGATTATTTTTGGATGTTCATCTCTGAGACTATAACGTGTGGTGTGTGTGTTTATTGTGGGGTCACAGTACAGAGTAGTTGAGAAATTATTAAGATTGGGTGTTAATAAGGGAAATGGAACTCGTGACAACCCGGATCCCCGACCCCGGATCTGGGGGTGTTACACTACTAGCTTAGCTCGATCAACCTAAACCCCTAGCTCTCGCGCTGGACTGCGGATCCTCGGTACCAACTGGTTCCTTTTTAACTGAAAAGAACATAAACAACCTCGCACAAATGAGCTATCTAGCTCAGCAAGTCACAATGATAAAACTGAGAATAATGATCATCAGTTAAATATGGTTATGATATCAAGTGAACAATGGATTATGATTTAGAATTGGATATTATATTTTCATTTTAAAAACCAAGGTTAGGCTGCTGATCAGTCACGCACTAACCCCGAGAAAAGCACACAGCACTGCTCTAACTACTGGATCCAAGGCACACATTGGCCTAACTTGACCATTATATGGTCTGACCACGAATCTGGTCCATAATTTTTATAAAAACAATCCAATTCTACCATAATAACAGAATAAGCAGTAATAAACAATAAACAGGATCATTAACAACATTGGACGTTCAATAATGAAAATGGTTTTAATCTGTGTAAAGATCAATATGGCGTTTCCAAAGCTTGGCTGTTAGGTAATGAAAGAATTGGATAACAAAGGAATCAATATTTCAGGGTTCCAAGAATTTGATCTTTCAAAGCATAAGATATAATGGTTTGAATGTGTAAGCAATTTGGTTCAGTATTTAATATTTAGTTTGTATGTATTTGTGGAGTAGTATCGTATATTTGAGGTTCGTATTTGGGTATACAACAATCAATGGTCTAGAAAGAATCAGGTTTACGGCGCAAGATCAATAATTAGAATCAAGGTTTAGGGTTCAGTGCTTCAAAGCACTCTCAATGTAAAACCACAATATCAATCAATACAATATCTCGAGAAAGTTCAGAACACTTGCCTGGTACTAGCTTACTACACTGCACTCGCTTCCAATCACAACCGTCTTATTCCTCAACTACCTGTTTCCATTTTCTACGTCTTGCCTCTTCTGCTCACATATCATAAGCATCTATCAATATTTAACTCATACGATTCTATTCAACACATAATTCTATTTACCCTTCGTTTTACCCAAATCCGATTAATGGATTGAAAGTTACGCAATAAACAAGTAAATATCGAATATACAGACCGACAGTCAATCAACAAGTCACATATAATATATAGGACGTCACATAATCAATAATATATCATTTATAAATAAGTCTCGGGTTATAAGCAAGCTTTCTGGTATTTAAAATGATTTTTAAAACATTTTACGGAATTAAAACGAGTCATTGGATCAATTTCGAAGCAGTAAATAGGGTTCGGTTGGCCAATTCTGGCTTCAAAACAATTTCATAATAATGATCGAGCCTTAAAAACAATTTAAAATAGTATTTTAAAGCTCAAAACTATTTTTTTCGAAATTTTTAAATCATTTTTAAATAATTAAATCTAATTAAATAAATAATTAAATCAATTAATAATTAATTAAGTCAATTAATCAATTAATTTCCAAATTAATTGACCAATTAATCAATTAAAAATTAACTAAAATTAATTAACTAATTAATTCAGATTTATTTTTGAATTAAAAATAATTTTTAGAATTAAAATAATAATTTTTAGAATTTTCAGAAATTAAAAATGATTTTTTATTATAAAAATAAATAGGAAATATGATTTTTGAATATTTTTAAAACAGGAATCCTAAATTTGCAAACTCTGGAAACTTCAGGGACCAAACTGCATCGTCCCCAAAAGTCCAGGTACCAAACTGCAATTTTACAACCCCTGTCGCCGGAAAATACAGGGGTGGCCGGAAAACACGATTCCGGCACCCTCACCTTACCACAAGCTCCAGATCACATATACAGACAACCAGGAACTTATTCATGCAATCAAATCATTCAAATAACCCCAGACTTGGCCGAAAATTGGCCAAGAACATCGCCGATTTCCGGCGAACTTCGGAAATTTTCAAAACACAACTCCCTTCGATTCAGACATCCTCCGTTAACGAGCTATATACCAATCGATTGCAAATTTCATAAGGAACATAATCCACTATAAATCAACAGCTAATAACCCCTAAATCAAAAAGCCCCAAATTTCAATTGAAAACATTCATACGGGCTATAAACCCTAATTTCAAAATTCGAAAATCAAACTCAATTTTGAACATGTTATTGAACTCCAAATCAGACGCATGACATATGAAAATCATCAGGAAAACAAGCTCTACAATATTCAATCATCAAATCATACAAACAATCATCCGAACAAAAAAAATCATATTTTTAATAAAAATAATTTGAAAATAAATAAATTTTCAGAAAATAAACCTTGATTTTTGTAGTGATTTGGAACACAGAATCTGATAGAAACCTCAAGACTTTTGGATTGAGTACTCGAGCTTTGAAAACAGAGATCAATAACACCTTCGTTTTGCTGTTTGATTCTTGGAAGATTATATGAATATAGGGTTTTTCTCTGGAAAATTATATAATTAACTGTCTGCAAATGATTTTGATACGAAATAAAATACGTGGAAAGGCTATTTATAATTACGGAAAATTAGTATCCCGTTGGATCATTCCGGATATAAAACGGTACATTTATTTGTAAAAACTGATCCAAACGGTATCAGTTTTCGGGACAGTTATCCAGATCAGTACAATTTGTACTGCGGTCTTGGTCTCAGCGCCTGGTTACACGTACTACGAGGTGATAATTGGGATAGTTTAATAAAAATCTCCCGTTTATCGAAAATATGAGTTTTATTGATTTATCGAAATGAATTTTGTAACGAAAATGTTGCGCCGGGACCCGCGCAGGACAAACCGTACACCGGATCGAAAAAGTCGAAACATGGAATATGCTCGGAATATTAAAATTAGGTTAGGAAGGAGTTCTCGGAAGAGTTTCGGGTTCCAAAAATGTAACAACGGATGACGTCGGTTGGTTCCCGTTTTTATAAAATAGATTTTAAATACCTGGAAAAAGATTTTATAAATTTCATGTGATCCTTATAAATCCATAAATCAACGTAAAAATAATTAGGAAGATATGACAATTATCTATATTTTATTTTGGACATATAAAAATTAAAATACTCAATTAATCATATTTTTAAACATCCAAACACATTTAACACTTAACAATTAGTTCATAGAATAGATAATGAACACATATATTAATTATTTATTAGCAAAAATAATTACACGATATATCCCGGATATTACATCCTTCCCCACTTAAAAGGATTCTATCCTCAGAATCTCCTAAGAAAACAAATGAGGGTACTTTTCTCTCATATCACTTTCCAACTCCCAGGTTGACTCTTCAACCTTTGGGTTTCTCCATAACACTCTTACTAGCTTCACCACTTTATTTCTCAATACCTTTTCTCTTTTCTCTAAAATTTCTATCGGACTCTCTACATATGACAAATCTGCCTGAAGCTCTATTGGCTCATATTTTATTACATGCCTGGAGTCTGGATTATACTTCTTAAGCATCGATACGTGAAAAACATTGTGAATGTGCTCCATGTACGGAGGTAACACCAATTCTAAGCTACTATTCCAACGCGCTTTAGAATCTCAAAAGGTCCGACATATCTTGGGCTAAGCTTTCCTTTCTTTCCAAACCTCGTTAGTCCCTTCCACGGTGATACTTTCAGTAATACCAAGCTTCCTTCTTCGAGTTCCGTGTCTTTCCTTGACTGGTCTGCATATTTCCTTTGACGGTCTTGTGCTGCTATCAATCTTTTCTGGATTACTTTAACAACTTCCTTTATCTACTGTACCAATTTATGTCCAAGTATTTTACATTCTCCTACCTCGTCCCAATATACTGGAGATCTACATTAGCGTCCATAAAGGGCTTCATAGGGTGGCATCCCAATACTGGCGTGATAACTGTTGTTATAAGCAAACTCTACGAGAGGTAAATGCTCGTCCCAACTTCCTTTGAAATCAATAGCACAAACACGTAACATGTCCTCGATTGTCTGGATCGTTCTTTCACTTTGGCCGTCCGTCTGGGGGTGATAAGCCGTACTCATATTCAATCTCGTTCCCTAACATTCTTGAAAACTTTTCCAAAATCTTGAATTAAATCTTGGATCTCGATCAGATACGATAGACACAGGAACTCCATGACGAACTACAATTTCCTTTAGGTACATATGGACCAACTTGTCGAGCGAAAATCTTTCATTTATAGGCAGAAAATGAGCTGACTTGGTAAGTCTATCCACTATAACCCAAATGACATCATGATTAGCCCTTGTCCTTGGTAATCCAACTATGAAGTCCATGGCAATATGTTCCCACTTCCACTCTGGAATTTCCAATGGCTGTAGCAATCCACTTGGTCTTTGATGTTCGGATTTAACTCTATGACATGTATAACATCTACTAACCCATTCCGCAATTTCCCTCTTCATATCTGGCCACCAATAACTTTCCTTTAAATCTCTGTACATTTTGGTACTCCCTAGATGGATAGAATATCTTGAATTATGTGCTTCCTGTAAAATTTCATTCTTCAGCTCCGTCACCGGTGGAATCCAAATTCTAGAAGAATACCTTGATCGTCCTTCTGCGTGCACAATTCCTCACCTACCAAACGATTTATATCTTGATCCATTACATCTTCCTGACACTTCTTTATTTTCTCTAGCAACTCCGGCTGAAAAGTCATACTCTACACTTTTGCTTCATTAGGCTTGCAAACTTTAATCTCCAATTCCAGTTTCTGAAATTCCTTATATATCTCTTCAGGTACTGATAACACATTTAACTTTTCCTTTCGACTTAACGCGTCTGCTACAACATTCGCTTTACCGGGATGATAATTAATCGAGCAATCGTAATCCTTGATCAATTCTAACCATCTCCTTTGCGTCATATTAAGTTCCTTTTATGTGAATATGTACTTTAAGCTTTTGTGATCCGTGAAAATCTCACACTTTTCTCCATACAGATAATGTCTCCAAATTTTCTAGGCGAAAACTATGGCTGCTAGTTCCAAATCATGAGTAGGATATTTCTGTTCGTGTGGTTTCAATTGCCTTGATGCATACGCAATCACCTTATCGTGCTGCATTAGAACGCATCATATTCCTTTATGAGAAGCATCGCTATAAATTACAGAATTCCCTTGATCGTTGGGAAGTGACAAAACAGGTGTTGTGATTAATCGTTGCTTTAGTTTCTGAAAACTTTCTTCGCACTTGTCGTTCCATATAAACTTTTCATTCTTCCGTGTAAGCTTTGTCAATGGTATTGCAATCCTTGAAAAATTTTGAACGAATTGACGATAATATCCCGCTAATCCCAAGAAACTTCTTACCTCGGTAGGTATTTTCGGTCTTTCCCAATTTGTAATTGCCTCGATCTTTGCTGGGTCCACTTTGATCCCTTCATTACTGACTATGTGTCCTAAGAACTAAACCTCCTGTAACCAAAACTCACACTTCGAGAATTTAGCATATAATTTCTTTTTCCTTAAAATCTCCAAATAATGTTCTGCATGATCCTCTTCCGTTTTTGAATAAATTAAAATATCGTCTATAAACACAATAACGAACTTGTCCAAATACTCCTTGAAAATTCTATTCATCAGATCCATAAACGCTGCCGGGGCATTGGTCAATCCAAAAGACATTACTAAAAACTCGTAATGCCCATACCTATTCTGAAAGCTGTCTTTGGTATATCTTCTGGCTTGATCTTCAGTTGATGATATCCCGATCTCAAATCAATCTTAGAGAAATACTTTGCTCCCTTCAGTTGGTCAAACAGATCGTCAATTCTAGGTAACAGATACTTTTTCTTGATTGTAAGCTTGTTGAGCTCCCTATAATCGATACACAGTCTCATGCTTCCATCTTTCTTCTTGATAAATAATACCGGGGCTCCCCACGGGGATACACTAGGTCTGATTACTCCTTTCTCTAACAGCTCTTGCAATTACTTCGCTAGCTCTTTCATTTCAACGGGCGCCATTCTATACGGGTCCTTGGATACCGGTTCCGTTCCAGGTGCTAAATCGATTGCAAACTCAATTTCTCTATTTGGAGGAAGTCCTGGTAACTCGTCGGGAAACACGTCTGGAAATTCATTCACTACTGGAATATCTTCAAGTTTTACTGGCTCCTGACTCCTATCAATCACATATGCCACAAAATGCTCGCATCCTTGAATCATCATTAAGAACTTTTTTACTTGTTTCTGACCCTTGAACGTTACTATTCTTTTGTCTGGCGTTTTCACCATTACCTTCTTATTTCGACAATCTATCTGAGCATCATGCTTAGATAACCAATCCATTCCTAGGATAACGTCAAATTCTCCTAACTTAAATGGTATCAAATCTACACAAAACTTATTACCAGAAATCTCAATCTCACAATTCCCACAAACTTGATTAACAGATACACATTCTTGATTTGTGAATTCCACAGTCATTATTTCATTTAAATACTCAACTGGACAATTTAACTTACTAACAAAATCTTGTGAAACAAACGATCGAGTTGCTCCCGAATCTATTAACACTTTGGCACATAAAGAATTCACATTAAGCGTACCTGCCACGACATCCCTATCCTGGATAGCATCCTTCACAGACATGTCAAAAACTCTTGTAACACCCCCAGATCCGGGGTCGGGGATCCGGGTCGTCACGGTCTTTCTTTCCACAATATCACTTCACTTAATTAATAATAAATAACCTTATGCTGTGACCCCACACTAACACACACCACAACCCGTTATAGTCTCAGAGATGAAATTTAAATAAGTACAAGTCTTTGAATCCACAATTTAAAAGTTATTACAACCCAAAATGATTACTTGATAAATTTACAGTTAATTGCCATTATCTGCCACAAGTTATAATTATACATAATTGATTCTCAAAAGTAGATGGTCTGATCTACAATAGATCTACCTCTGCAGCTATAGCAGCTACAACATCAACGGGAAGACGCGGGACGCTTCCCACGCGCTTGCGCTGGGTCTGCTGGGGTCTGGCCATCTCTCCTAACTGTTGTTGTGTGATGAAGAAATAAAGCAAGGGTGAGCAGCAAGCCCACCAAAATAATATGTATAATGATTTACAATATATGAGCCTACTCATAATACTCATGAAAGTCTTGGTCAAAAGAAATGAACCAAGTTTGATATCTTAATGCGATGAAGTCGCAAAATATTCAGTATATATACATATATACTTTTCAAAATATTGGAAGTCCTCTTCCATGCATAATATACACAAAGTCCCAGTGTATAACTGTATATAAAAAAAATATCGTTGCAAGGTGATCTCATATATCTAACCTTGTCTCAACGTTTTTCTGAAAATCTTTGTCATTCATAAGACAATTATTAATTAGATATAAGTTTAAAAGATGAGGTTACCAAATACCCCAATATACTTATATCTTTCCCAATACTACTTGAACTACCACCGTTCAAGTTATAATCAGTTTCAAAAGTTCATCACATAGATGAGACTACAAGACAAGATTTGAATAGATTCAATCTTTGAAATATTATTGAATGAAATAAAGTTACGAGATACTTTATTTAGTCCCGATATATATATATCCACATATATATATCTCTTAAACATTTCCTGGAACCTCTGTTATGTAAAGTATGAACAGAGTTTGAAACATCCAATGAACTTTGGAAAGGAAAAGAATTTTGGCATAAACCCGATATCTCGCTGATCAGGCAAAGATACCAATAAGTAACCTTTTCTACTAGTAGATGGACGAATTCCCCACTGGTCATCACCCTGGTCATAATTAAGACCTATGCTGGACTGCCACTCAGCCACTTATGCATTTGATGGACTCCCACTGAGCCACTTACACAATAATAGACCGTACCCCGGCCTGTCGCTTATGCCGACTCAATGAGAGGGGCTTACTTCCCGAACGTTGGGCAAGTAATCAATTCATTTACCAAATCTGCAACCTTGTTGCGAATATAAAATACACCACAGAGCCGGATTCCCCAGGTTTTGAGCGAGTATTTAAATCCCCTTAAAAGGAAGATCTTAAATATAAAAATGAGTTTTGGGATCCGCTCTGACTTTTAAAAATCATTTTGAAGACTCGAAAACACTTTAAAGAGTGTTTGGAGTAAGGCTGATTTAATGAAGTAAATCAGTCCCCAGAATATTTTAGAAAATGACTGAATATTATTATTTTAATTAATATTCCCATAAAGAATAATCTTTATAAAAATAATTGAAGTAGAAGTTTTAAAACTTATACTTAAAACGAATATTAAATAACCAAAGATATACTTATATAAAAGTATTATCTTTATTTGAATAACCGAAAATAAGTTTGATTATTTACACCTTATTCTTTAATAAAATAAAGAATATACCTCAGCAAATAATCGGAGTCATAGATCCTCAAATGAATATTCAGATAATATTCAATAAATAAAATACGCTGAGTCATAATACCTCGAATGAATATTATAAATAATATTCATTAAATAAAATAAAGGAGTCATACATCCTCAAATGAATATTCAAATAATATTCAATAAATAAATAAAAGGAGTCATAAGTCCTCGAATGAATATTCAAATAATATTCAATAAATAGTATAAAAGAGTCATAAGCCCTCGAATGATATTCGAAATAATATTCAATAATAAATAAAGTTTAAAGTTATCGAATAAACCTTATTCGATTAATAGTTTGGAAAACTATAACCATATATAAATAAATATATATATATATCCATATCCATATATATACAAAATCTACTCGGGATCCTCGACTCCCGGTTTTAGAAAATATTTTCACCTCTGGGTCCCTATACTAAGGGTATACGCAAATACCGCTTATCTCTAGCATAGGTATTATGCAACGAATAAGCATTTGAACCAACAGATATATATTTCAAGAATATGAAACAGGCATGCATATATACCATATCACATGCTGCAATATATCGCAACATTTGCTAATATAAACATCATGCATCTATCGCAAGATAATGCATATACATATATACATCACAACAACAGTATAACGGATAGAATACTTGCCTGAGCGACTGGGGTTACGAATGGCTCGAGACGAGTCTGGTAACCTATAAACAACAAGTAAGTTGGAATTAAACCAAAGTCACTTGTAAATCTATACTTTAACTAACTTAGACTCTAACGCTTATTCTGCGCTTACTGATTCGCTTAAGTCACTCGGGTACCCTCGGCTCCACCATTTTTAATAATTTAACCTTTACGAGTTTTAAAGCGATTCCTTCGCGAATGTCTTACCAACTGCCTAACACACTTACCATAAATGTTTCATACATTAATTAACCCTTTTTGGTCTTTAACCTATGTTTCAAAGTAAGGCGAGGGAAAAAGTTTCGTTCGCGAAATGCCGTTACTTGAAACGGTCGTTTCTCCTAAACCGTGCATCGGAATCGAACGAACTACATATCAAAACGAAGCTCGTAACATGAGCTACCTAAACATGGCAGTGGTCACAATCTAGCAGGGGGTCCTCGGGTCCTAATGTTATGCACAAAACAGTCTAAAGAAAATCGGACGTTACGACGGCTATGTTTACGCGATTACCAATATTTATACCACTCCAATTCTTTACCAATTCACTACAAACCACCCAACCATCATCAATACCTCAAACACAACTTATATCAAGGCAAGGTCAGTCCATAATCTCAAGGTTTTCCAACTTATTCAACCACAAACATGATCTACTAACCATAACTTAAGATTCATTAACCATTAACCAAGATTCATATCCAAAATCACCACAAATCCAACCAAACCATCTATCATACATGGATCTTGCTATTCATACATGGATATTTCTATATATACATTAATCCATCCATAAACTCATCAAAACTCAAAGTTCAAACTATAAGTTAAAGGTGAAAGTTGTTTATACCTCCTTGAAGCTTCCTAACACAACCCAAGAGCTTTGAATGCCTAAAAGAACCTTGATCCTTGCTTGTATAACCTTAATCTTTCATAAAAATTCAAGAAAACTAAAGTTATTTCTTGAAGGTTACTATTCACCATCTTCTTCCTTGATTTATAGAAAAAGATTGGCTTGGAATTAGAAGCTTAAACTTATAGGAAGTATGTAACTATCCATGGGGAAGCTTAGATAATTACCTTGCTAAATAGTAAGTGGTGGAGCTTGGATCTTCAAATTTTAAGAAATGGGCCGAGAGCTAGCTTGGGAAGAAGATATTTTTGTGTTTTGTTGGATGAAAATGAAATGATTTGCTTGGTTGGTTGATTTTTGTGTTGTTTTTGGTTAATGACTTAATTAACCTTGATTTTGTGTGGTTATAATTCAACCACACTTCCTTCCCTTCTATGTCATGCTTGTGTCACCTTGCACATGTCATTATGCTCCCACTTGTCCACACCTTGTGGTTTGATGATGTCACAATCCCTGGCTTCTTGTACAAGCTTGTCTCTTGGTCACTTATTTGTTTTACGGTTCGCTTATCTTTCGTTCTCGTTTATCGTTTGAGGGATCATACCCGGGATCTTATTACTTAGGTTCCCTTAACCTTTCTCAATATATTATATTCCTTTTATGATCCTCTCCTATAATCCTTTAATTTCAATCCTTTTTATCCTGTTACCTTATACTCAATTCTCTCCGTATCTTGTGGATTTCCGGGAAAAATCAAAGTGTTCGGAATTGGATTCTGACGATCTTTACATACACTTATATACCACATAGAGTACTAATAATATCCCATAAGATCAATAACAGAACCCCTACATAGCGTGGCATGAAAAGTTTTCTCGTTCAGCAAAAACACTATTCATAAGGGTTTCAAAATTTCTCAAAAATTGGGGTTATTACAGTCTCCCCTCCTTAAAAGGATTCCGTCCCGGAATCAGATAGAAAACAAATGGGGATACTTTCTTAGCATTACACTTTCTAACTCTCGAGTCAATTTTCCACATTGTGGTTCTACCACCAAACTCTGCCTAGTTTGATAATCCTTCTCCTAAGCACTTGTTCCTTTTCACTCTATAACCCTTCCTGGTTGCTCCATATAGGTTACGTCGGGTTGCATATCTATGCGCTCATATGCCCCTATTTGACTGGCATCCGAATTACACTTCCTTAACATTGATACGTGGAACACGTTATGAACTTGCTACATATTCGGGGTTAGGGCTAGCTTATATGCTAACTTCCCAAACGTCTTAATATATCCAAGGGTCCAACAAATTGTAGACTTAGCTTTCCTTTCTTTCCGAACCTCATCAATCCTTTCCAAGGGATACCTATAACATTACTAGGTCCCCTATTTCATACTCTTTATCCTTTCGTGTCAAATCAACATACTTATCATGTCCATCTTGGGCTACTACCAGCCGTCCTCTGATTAGATCTATCATATCCTTGGTCCTTTGGACTACTGCGGGTCCGAGCATCTTGCGCTCTACAACTTCATCCTAACATAAGGGAGATCGACATTATCTTCCCTCAAGGATCTCATAAGGCGACATCTCGATAATGACATATGATCTATTGTCGTAAGATAACTCAATCCGAATTAAGTGATCATTCCAAATTCTTTCAAGTCTATTGCACAGACTCTCATTATAGCTTTTATCATTAGAGCTTCTGCTTCTCAATACCCATTCTTTTCCAGTTCGTAATCGCTACTACCTTCCGTTCCTAATATTATACTGGTTATACTTTTGCTCGTTAGCGTTCTATAACCTTTTAATAACCACGTCAACCTTAGTATCACGAATGTGTTCCCATTCCGCATACTACCACCACTTTATTACTCCTTTTTCAGTTGTTTCTATTTTCCAAAATTTGATCAATCAAATAGAAGTAAAGGAATTTGTTGAGAGATCACTATGATCATGAACACTTGTTATATTGCATAGTTAGTACAGAAGGTGGCCAGCCTTTAGTACTTGACAAGCAATTAAACAATAGCTGGTATCCTACTCGGCTTCTATCACACAGATAGATAGTCATTCGGCAATACCTCCCCTTCTGGAAGGGTTGTTCTTCTCAGCTTACATGAAATGAAAAGAAGAGAAAAGAACGAATTGAAGAGAATTGTATATATGAAAAAAATATACTGCCACAAAATATCTGGCTTGGAACCTACCTCTGAACTATAGAGGTTTGTCATAGGAGAACAAAATATATACGTATTTATATCAGCATCAAGCATTATAGCCTCGTATTTCCCATGCCTAAATATTTTCGCTATCCTGTCCATCATTCTATGGACCCACACTCTTCCTTGAGCTTATACATAATCACCTTTGAAACTCCCTCGACATCGAAAATCGAATCTGGGATCTCATTCTAGACATCATCGTTACTTGAATTCTATGCTTGCACCGCAACCTTCCCCGTATAATAATACGACTCTCTATTGATAAGAAAGAATAATTATTCACTAGGTAGATACTCTACTTAATTAGTCTATCAATGATAACTTATACACTACCACTACCCGATTAGTGGTACTCAATCTCAACACCCATTCCAATACAACTCTCACGGTTGTAATCAGCTCATTAATCGCAGAATCATTACTGCCTTACTATGGTCCACCACTGACCTACTGTAGTCATTCATTTTCCATGAAGTCTTAATAACTAACCATACGGAGTCCATACATCTCGTATCTAATTCTCCTAAGGAGTTAACATAACCACCAATCACAATTCATGAAGAACACTCCAAACTCTGACGTACTTTCATGACATGAAGCAGATAAAATTTGCAGAAGAGTTTCGCTCAAAGCAACGATAGCAGGTTAATACCATTCTTAATCATATGCCTTCAATAGAAGACTTAACTCAAAGGTTTGTTTAGTCCTTTTTGAACTATGGTCCTGGCTTATCTCAAGATAGTATCTTCTGAGATAGATAGCCCGCTCATGGCGATTACACGAATTAAACCTTTACTAACTACTATTACGGTTGGGTATTGCACAGTCATCAGAAGGAATGTCAATCTTCCAAACCATAATACAACCTTCACAGTTTTAACCATCATCACTGTATTCCTTTGGCACAAGTGCCTATAATTATCCTCTTACCTTTAAAGTGTCGGCCACCTCTTTGGCCTTTCCTGATAGTACAATTTCCTTACAGTCAATGTCATTTTAACCACCTCCAAATAATTTTCTACCTCATTTCAATCACAGCTTATGTGAAGATGTATTCCTTAAAATCTGATGAATAAAAAAAAAATCACCATTTTTCCATAAGTTATTGCCTCAGTCTTTAGAGGTTAATCACTGTCACGACTGACTCTCAACTATACTTAGAACATCTTTTATCTTAAGTCCTAATTGCCTAGAACAATTTCAACCTTTACTGGTTTGATCCATACTTTCTCGTGGTTTAACACGTGCCCCACTTGGCATCATTATAATTACGTCATATTTCCTTTATCCCCATTTCCATTCTTGAGAATTTTGAATATTACCTTTTTTCCTTATAAAACCTCTAAGGTTATCCTTCAATCGTTCCTCCTGTATTCCCTAGATACAGGGCATATCACAATACCATTTACTAATAGTAGAACCATTGTCTATATACTTCTGAAGAATTTCTCCACTGATCCTTAAAGGTTATTATTACCTTAATCCTTTCCAATTCATACTGTCAAAACTCATACTATCCCTATTAAGGGTGAAATGCCAACCTTTATGCATTCCCCTAGGATTCGTTTTAAGTTACCGATGTTCTATCCTTAATTCCACCTTTAAAAAGGTACAAGCATCCTTCCATGGATAAATAAAGTCATATATCCCTGATATGGGTATCTTATTCAATCATTCCCACCTCGATAGTAAATGCCTAATTTCACAATAACATCTGTATACAAAATGAGGTTAATCAAAATGGCCTCCAAAAGATAACAACGGTTATCTGCTTTTCTTGCCTAATCTGGTAACGATAACATGGATGTTCTGGAAGATATTGGTCGTGTTCAACGTGAACTTCTTCTTAATAATTCCTTATTTACTTTTGTTGTTTATCTCAACAGTCACCTCAATGTTGGGATATCTTTCATATCTGGCGTCTCCCTTTCTGGGTATCATGCCACCGGTCTTACATTTCACCTTCTTGAAGGTCACTTCCTTCATCCAATTTTCTTAATTTCTTACTTTCTTATCCCCTTAGTCTATCCGCGTCTCATTATTTATCCTTCGAATTATCTCAAGGTTTCCTCGAATCCTCCCAACTTACAGGGGATAAACTATATGCATCTCTTATGCCTTCAACCGTCAACTTTAACTCATGGTGAATCACCCTCATCCTGACGATCATATACTTTTCTATTTCTATTAATAGGAGTCTTTAGGGTTTCCTCATACCCAACTCCCTTATCATTCCTCAAACTCTGTTGCCTTTTTATTCCTTTCCACTTCAATTCCTTTTTATTTTCCTTTCTCTTATCATTATTTCATGAACCAACACAACATAAGCATTGATTTCAAATATCCCGTCATTCTGGATTCGCGTCTTCAGAACGAATCTTAACAACTTTTACAGCTTAGATTCATAATTCATCATACTCGTCTGCCTTTGTTCTGGCTCTAAAGCTTTTACACTATTCCATAACCTTGGGAATTACGATCCCGAAAACAATTGGCTGAACTTTAATCAGTTTATTATAATCTCTTGCTCCGTGCCTTCCTTGGCCTTTCACCAGCGGGTGGTCTCTCTCTTGGGAGGGTAAGTGACAAAACAGTCTTTTGTGGTTCGTCAATCATTTAGAATCTCAAATGATTCATCTATTTCCTTTAGCCAGGCTCTTCCCTCGACTGGGTCAGCTTGTTCCTTGGAACTCTGAGAGCTTAGCGACTTAAAGGTCATGAAAGAATTTCCCACCGCACTGTCTCCTCAGAGTGGTGGTTGGGGATAATAGTCTAAGTTCTGTCTAGACAGGTCTATGAATTGCCGTATAGGAGTACCGTCTCGGGTCTCCTTTCCTTACTCGACTTTCTGTTTCCTTATTATGAAATGTTTCATCCTACTCCCCATAATCGGGGTCATCTTTTAATTTAAAATCCTCATTTTCCACTCCATTATGTCATGGGTTCCTTCTATCTTGATGGAGACCTCCCTGACTATCGCGTTCAGGGTTTGCTCTAAATCTTATTCCTCAACTATGGCTCTCATCTAAGTTCTCATCCTTACACTCTTAAACTTTCGGAACCCAAATTCTATAGGAATACCTCATTATTCCCTTATCATCTTTCTCTATATTAATCTTTTATCTAATTGTTGGCTCTCTACCTTCATTCATAACTTTTTCTGGCACAATATGATCTTTTCCAATAATTCGGGCTATATTGCAATCTCAAACAGCTTTTCGGTACCGGCTCCGGTTACCTTCACTTCTATTTCCATTTTCTCAAAATCTCTTATAAACTCTCCAAAAGGCATTATCATCTTGAGTCTCTCCTTTTTACTAAGGGCATCAGCCACCATATTGGCTTTCCCCGAATGATAAAGAATCTCCCAATCATTATTCTTGGTTAGCTCTAACTGCCTCTTCTGGCATATGTTGAGCTCTTTGTGACGTGAAAATGTACTAGAGCACTTATGGCTTAGGTAATTCTCGCACTTCTCTCCATACAAGTAGTGCCTCCAATCTTTAGGGTAAAACTATTGCAACGAGCCTAAGCTCATGGGTGGGGATATCGAATTTCATATTACCTTAATTGTCTTGACGCAGACGCGATTATCTTGCTGCGCTAAGAAGCACCCTAATTCCTTATGCGAAGCGTCACTTACAAATCACAAAATCTCCTTTTTCCATCCGGCAACGCCAACATAGGGGCCGTCACCAACCTTTGCTTCAGTTCTTAAAAGCTGTTCTCGCATTTCTCTGTCTATTCGAACTTCTCAGTCTTATGAGTAAGCCGCGTTAAAGGGGGCTACTATCTTTACAAATTTGAACGAACCTCCGGTAGTGATCGACCAATCCTACCTCTGGTAGTTGACCTAACCATGGTCATCAATTCATCAGTGGCCCTTTATCCATTCTTGTCAGGATCCTCCATGGGATCCTCCTCAGCAACTATCCCTTCTAGGACAACATCCTTAATATCAACATCATCCGGTCCTGCATTAGGACACTCTATCGGATCCACAATCCGATCTCCAATTAGTAATAAAATATCATCGCGCTGTTGCTCCTCAACCTCAGGGTTCGGAGTCCCGCTACTCTATACGATAACGAACTACGCTTCTATCGCTACATTTATAAGGGTTCCCATAAGGGTTTTAACTGTCAGTACTACGTTAGGTAGTCCGACTATGAACTTGGCAAGAGTTCTTATTATCTTAGTGAACTTATTATCTTTACGTCCCATCATCTCTGAGGTTTATAACGCTTAGCTCTGATACCATTTCTGTAACACCCCCAGATCCGGGGTCGGGGATCCGGGTCGTCACGGTCTTTCTTTCCACAATATCACTTCACTTAATTAATAATAAATAACCTTATGCTGTGACCCCACACTAACACACACCACAACCCGTTATAGTCTCAGAGATGAAATTTAAATAAGTACAAGTCTTTGAATCCACAATTTAAAAGTTATTACAACCCAAAATGATTACTTGATAAATTTACAGTTAATTGCCATTATCTGCCACAAGTTATAATTATACATAATTGATTCTCAAAAGTAGATGGTCTGATCTACAATAGATCTACCTCTGCAGCTATAGCAGCTACAACATCAACGGGAAGACGCGGGACGCTTCCCACGCGCTTGCGCTGGGTCTGCTGGGGTCTGGCCATCTCTCCTAACTGTTGTTGTGTGATGAAGAAATAAAGCAAGGGTGAGCAGCAAGCCCACCAAAATAATATGTATAATGATTTACAATATATGAGCCTACTCATAATACTCATGAAAGTCTTGGTCAAAAGAAATGAACCAAGTTTGATATCTTAATGCGATGAAGTCGCAAAATATTCAGTATATATACATATATACTTTTCAAAATATTGGAAGTCCTCTTCCATGCATAATATACACAAAGTCCCAGTGTATAACTGTATATAAAAAAAATATCGTTGCAAGGTGATCTCATATATCTAACCTTGTCTCAACGTTTTTCTGAAAATCTTTGTCATTCATAAGACAATTATTAATTAGATATAAGTTTAAAAGATGAGGTTACCAAATACCCCAATATACTTATATCTTTCCCAATACTACTTGAACTACCACCGTTCAAGTTATAATCAGTTTCAAAAGTTCATCACATAGATGAGACTACAAGACAAGATTTGAATAGATTCAATCTTTGAAATATTATTGAATGAAATAAAGTTACGAGATACTTTATTTAGTCCCGATATATATATATCCACATATATATATCTCTTAAACATTTCCTGGAACCTCTGTTATGTAAAGTATGAACAGAGTTTGAAACATCCAATGAACTTTGGAAAGGAAAAGAATTTTGGCATAAACCCGATATCTCGCTGATCAGGCAAAGATACCAATAAGTAACCTTTTCTACTAGTAGATGGACGAATTCCCCACTGGTCATCACCCTGGTCATAATTAAGACCTATGCTGGACTGCCACTCAGCCACTTATGCATTTGATGGACTCCCACTGAGCCACTTACACAATAATAGACCGTACCCCGGCCTGTCGCTTATGCCGACTCAATGAGAGGGGCTTACTTCCCGAACGTTGGGCAAGTAATCAATTCATTTACCAAATCTGCAACCTTGTTGCGAATATAAAATACACCACAGAGCCGGATTCCCCAGGTTTTGAGCGAGTATTTAAATCCCCTTAAAAGGAAGATCTTAAATATAAAAATGAGTTTTGGGATCCGCTCTGACTTTTAAAAATCATTTTGAAGACTCGAAAACACTTTAAAGAGTGTTTGGAGTAAGGCTGATTTAATGAAGTAAATCAGTCCCCAGAATATTTTAGAAAATGACTGAATATTATTATTTTAATTAATATTCCCATAAAGAATAATCTTTATAAAAATAATTGAAGTAGAAGTTTTAAAACTTATACTTAAAACGAATATTAAATAACCAAAGATATACTTATATAAAAGTATTATCTTTATTTGAATAACCGAAAATAAGTTTGATTATTTACACCTTATTCTTTAATAAAATAAAGAATATACCTCAGCAAATAATCGGAGTCATAGATCCTCAAATGAATATTCAGATAATATTCAATAAATAAAATACGCTGAGTCATAATACCTCGAATGAATATTATAAATAATATTCATTAAATAAAATAAAGGAGTCATACATCCTCAAATGAATATTCAAATAATATTCAATAAATAAATAAAAGGAGTCATAAGTCCTCGAATGAATATTCAAATAATATTCAATAAATAATATAAAAGAGTCATAAGCCCTCGAATGATATTCGAAATAATATTCAATAATAAATAAAGTTTAAAGTTATCGAATAAACCTTATTCGATTAATAGTTTGGAAAACTATAACCATATATAAATAAATATATATATATATCCATATCCATATATATACAAAATCTACTCGGGATCCTCGACTCCCGGTTTTAGAAAATATTTTCACCTCTGGGTCCCTATACTAAGGGTATACGCAAATACCGCTTATCTCTAGCATAGGTATTATGCAACGAATAAGCATTTGAACCAACAGATATATATTTCAAGAATATGAAACAGGCATGCATATATACCATATCACATGCTGCAATATATCGCAACATTTGCTAATATAAACATCATGCATCTATCGTAAGATAATGCATATACATATATACATCACAACAACAGTATAACGGATAGAATACTTGCCTGAGCGACTGGGGTTACGAATGGCTCGAGATGAGTCTGGTAACCTATAAACAACAAGTAAGTTGGAATTAAACCAAAGTCACTTGTAAATCTATACTTTAACTAACTTAGACTCTAACGCTTATTCTGCGCTTACTGATTCGCTTAAGTCACTCGGGTACCCTCGGCTCCACCATTTTTAATAATTTAACCTTTACGAGTTTTAAAGCGATTCCTTCGCGAATGTCTTACCAACTGCCTAACACACTTACCATAAATGTTTCATACATTAATTAACCCTTTTTGGTCTTTAACCTATGTTTCAAAGTAAGGCGAGGGAAAAAGTTTCGTTCGCGAAACGCCGTTACTTGAAACGGTCGTTTCTCCTAAACCGTGCATCGGAATCGAACGAACTACATATCAAAACGAAGCTCGTAACATGAGCTACCTAAACATGGCAGTGGTCACAATCTAGCAGGGGGTCCTCGGGTCCTAATGTTATGCACAAAACAGTCTAAAGAAAATCGGACGTTACGACGGCTATGTTTACGCGATTACCAATATTTATACCACTCCAATTCTTTACCAATTCACTACAAACCACCCAACCATCATCAATACCTCAAACACAACTTATATCAAGGCAAGGTCAGTCCATAATCTCAAGGTTTTCCAACTTATTCAACCACAAACATGATCTACTAACCATAACTTAAGATTCATTAACCATTAACCAAGATTCATATCCAAAATCACCACAAATCCAACCAAACCATCTATCATACATGGATCTTGCTATTCATACATGGATATTTCTATATATACATTAATCCATCCATAAACTCATCAAAACTCAAAGTTCAAACTATAAGTTAAAGGTGAAAGTTGTTTATACCTCCTTGAAGCTTCCTAACACAACCCAAGAGCTTTGAATGCCTAAAAGAACCTTGATCCTTGCTTGTATAACCTTAATCTTTCATAAAAATTCAAGAAAACTAAAGTTATTTCTTGAAGGTTACTATTCACCATCTTCTTCCTTGATTTATAGAAAAAGATTGGCTTGGAATTAGAAGCTTAAACTTATAGGAAGTATGTAACTATCCATGGGGAAGCTTAGATAATTACCTTGCTAAATAGTAAGTGGTGGAGCTTGGATCTTCAAATTTTAAGAAATGGGCCGAGAGCTAGCTTGGGAAGAAGATATTTTTGTGTTTTGTTTGATGAAAATGAAATGATTTGCTTGGTTGGTTGATTTTTGTGTTGTTTTTGGTTAATGACTTAATTAACCTTGATTTTGTGTGGTTATAATTCAACCACACTTCCTTCCCTTCTATGTCATGCTTGTGTCACCTTGCACATGTCATTATGCTCCCACTTGTCCACACCTTGTGGTTTGATGATGTCACAATCCCTGGCTTCTTGTACAAGCTTGTCTCTTGGTCACTTATTTGTTTTACGGTTCGCTTATCTTTCGTTCTCGTTTATCGTTTGAGGGATCATACCCGGGATCTTATTACTTAGGTTCCCTTAACCTTTCTCAATATATTATATTCCTTTTATGATCCTCTCCTATAATCCTTTAATTTCAATCCTTTTTATCCTGTTACCTTATACTCAATTCTCTCCGTATCTTGTGGATTTCCGGGAAAAATCAAAGTGTTCGGAATTGGATTCTGACGATCTTTACATACACTTATATACCACATAGAGTACTAATAATATCCCATAAGATCAATAACAGAACCCCTACATAGCGTGGCATGAAAAGTTTTCTCGTTCAGCAAAAACACTATTCATAAGGGTTTCAAAATTTCTCAAAAATTGGGGTTATTACAACTCTAGCCCTTGGAGTCTCATTCACTGGTGGGGTAGATCCCATAATCCTCAATGCATTACTGATTGGGGCTAGTGTCTTGCAATCCCTGGCTATATGTCCTGGTTTTCCATATTTAAAACACGTAAATCCAATGGCTGGAACCTTCACTGCTGGATTCCGGATAGGCTGATCCTTATTTGTTGGCTCTCTTGCTGGCTCATTTCGGCACTCCCTTGAATAGTGCCCTTTCTGATTGCACTTGAAACAAACTACATTCAACTTATTACAAACTCCCCCATGCTTCTTCCCACATACTTGACAATCTAGAAAAGTTAATCTCAACTGATTTGGCTGATTCGTATTAACTGGACGGTTGCCCTGACTTCCGTCGCTTGCATTCTGTCTCCTGAAATTAAAATTCTTCCCTGGCTGAAACTTGCCCTTCTTAAAATTTGGAAACTTCCCTGGTTGTGACTGAACTTCATTCCTTTCAAATTTCCTTTTCTTGCTTTCTTTCTCGTTCTGTGACATCTCACTCTCTGTCTCTGCGATCATAGCCTTCTGTACAACTCCTGCATAGGTATCCAATTCAAAAATGGCTATCTTCCCTCTGATCCATTGTTTCAAACCTTGCTGGAATCTTTTAGCCTTCTTCCTGTCAGTATCCACATACGATGGCACATACCTTGACAATTCCTCAAACTTGCTCTCATAATCTATCACCGACATGTTTCCTTGCTTTAATTCTAAAAACTTCAACTCTATCTGATCCTGGACAAATTGAGGAAAATACTTTTCTAAAAATAATTCCTTAAACCTCTCCCAAGTAATAACATATGTACCTTCCAATGTCTTCACCATCTCCCACCAATAGGTGGCCTCATTCTTTAAATAGTAACTTGCAAACTCAACCTTCTGTTTGTCCTTTACTTTTACTAAGGCAAATGCCTTCTCTATCTCCTTTAACCAAACATTTGCTTCAATCGGTTCTAAGGAACCCTTTGAATTCTGGTGGGTTTACTGCCTGAAAAGTTTTGAAAGTTACCTGGAGATTGGTCTGTCTTTGTTGTTGTTGTGCCATGTGAACTGTTTGTTGGGCCAAGATTTGAAGAATCTGCACTATTGTTGGGTCTATGGGTCCTGGGTTTGCATTCTGGTTTGTATCATCTTGGTTGTTATTGTTGTTGTTGTTGGTTTCTTCATTTTGGGTGTTGGTGCGGGTATTTCTTCTGGGAGGCATTTTCAAGTAAAGAATCAAACAACTTATTTAGCTTTTAAATCAAATTCTTTGTAGAAAAGAAAAGTTTTGTAATACAGAAATATCTCCTTTTTGAAAACAGTTATAACTAAGTAAATTGCATGCTTCTTTACAGAATATAAACAGTTACGGAAAATAGGGTACATGGTATCACAAGGGTATAACTGGTGCAATAAATAAGGTAAAGTAAAACAGGTGCAGTAAAATGAATGACAATACTGGAAAGGAAAGGTGCTGATATATAGATTAAAAGTTTTGTGTAGTACAAACGTAATGACGCTTCGAAAGTAAAAGCAAAAAGGGTACAACAACCTACTCACTAGTCAGCATAGCTAGTCTATAAATAAAACTCAAAAGTCTACTAATACACACTAGACACTACTGTACATGCTACACAACCATAACAACACTGCTCAGCATCTCCATTTCTGGATCAGTGACTCAACTCCAAGGAAACTCTGGTCCTGCCAGTCTCTCAAAGTCCTCCATCACCTCAGTAGCCCAGCCCATTAGTACATCAGGACCTCTTCCAGGTAGTGTAGCTCCATGTAGCCTAGCCTCAAGTACCCTCCGTGTCACATGAATCTCCTCTCGAAGCTCCCTCACACCACGATCAACATCAGTAGTCCTAATAATATGCTGTAGCTCTCTGATCTAGGCCAACAAGGAATCACGCTCCAATAGAAGAGCCTCATACTGGTAGTAAGGAACTGGGGGCAATGTAGACTGGAATGGGGCACTCGCAAATGAATGCCTAGTGGAATCTGAATCAGCTGGTTGGGGTCCTCTAATAGGTGGCCTCATGCCTGGGGGTGGAATAGCTTGCAATGGTACGGGCTGCAACACAGGTGGAGGTAGTATAGCCAACACTGGTGGAACAACAGGACGTGGATCCGAAGACGGTCCTCCAACTGAAGGCTCTGAGTGATCAGCGCATACGGGGATAAAAGAGTCGGCCATCACTGTTATCTGAAATCTTATCATAATATAAGAATCTCGAACCACAACACGAATCATACTAATACCTGTTATACCGAAGCACTCAACCTCTCGACGTTCTATCTTTCTATTCATTACTTCTAATCCTAACCCTCTACCCATTCCCGTCAACCTAGGCTTGTGTCAGTGACTTATAACCTGTAGCTCTGATACCAAACCCGTGGCGCCCTCCAAACCCGGGTCAGAAGTTTGGGGTCCACACATACACACCTTATTAATAACCTGCTTATGCCAATGATAAAAATAATAATAATATGCAGTGACCCTACTTACCAACTACCACGGACCGCAACAGGTTAAAGTATGCACACAAGCCAAACATGCCTACTTATATTATAAACGTTCAAATCCCAGCTATTCCAAACTTAGAACTGAGTATTAAACATTATTACAAACTTTTACAAACTCAAATTATCCCAAAAGAAGCCTACTAGCTTAGCTCGATCAAGCTGAACCCCTAGCTCTCGCGCTGGACTACGGATCCTCGGTACCAACTGGTTCCTTTTTAACTGGAAAGAACATAAACAACATCGCACAAATGAGCTATCTAGCTCAGCAAGTCACAATGATAAAACTGAGAATAATGATCATCAGGTAAATATGGTTATGATATCAAGTGAACAATGGATTATGATTTAGAATTGGATATTATATTTTCATTTTAAAAACCAAGGTTAGGCTGCTGATCAGTCACGCACTAACCCCGAGCAAAGCACACAACACTGCTCTAACTACTGGATCCAAGGCACACATTGGCCTAACTTGACCATTATATGGTCTGACCACGAATCTGGTCCACAATTTTTATAAAAACAATCCAATTCTACCATAATAACAGAATAAGCAGTAATAAACAATAAACAGGATCATTAACAACATTGGACGTTCAATAATGAAAATGGTTTTAATCTGTGTAAAGATCAATATGGCGTTTCCAAAGCTTGGCTGTTAGATAATGAAAGAATTGGATAACAAAGGAATCAATATTTCAGGGTTCCAAGAATTTGATCTTTCAAAGCATAAGATACAATGGTTTGAATGTGTAAGCAATTTGGTTCAGTATTTAATATTTAGTTTGTATGTATTTATGGAGTAGTATCGTATATTTGAGGTTCGTATTTGGGTATACAACAATCAATGGTCTAGAAAGAATCAGGTTTATGGCTCAAGATCAATAACTAGAATCAAGGTTTAGGGTTCAGTGCTTCAAAGCACTCTCAATGTAAAACCACAATATCAATCAATACAATATCTCGAGAAAGTTCAGAACACTTGCCTGGTACTAGCTTACTACACTGCACTCGCTTCCAATCACAACCGTCTTATTCCTCAACAACCTGTTTCCCTTTCCTACGTCTTGCCTCTTCTGCTCACATATTATAAGCATCTATCAATATTTAACTCATACGATTCTATTCAACACATAATTCTATTTACCCTTCGTTTTACCCAAATCCGATTAATGGATTGAAAGTTACGCAATAAATAAGTAAATATCGAATACACAGACCGACAGTCAATCAACAAGTTCACATATAATATATAGCACGTCACATAATCAATAATATATCATTTATAAATAAGTCTCGGGTTATAAGCAAGCTTTCTGGTATTTAAAATGATTTTTAAAATATTTTTCAGAATTAAAACGTGTCGTTGGATCAATTTCGAAGCAGTAAATAGGGTTCGGTTGGCCAATTCTGGCTTCAAAACAATTTCATAATAATGATCGAGCCTTAAAAACAATTTAAAATAGTATTTTAAAGCTAGAAACTATTTTTTTGGAATTTTTAAATCATTTTTAAATAATTAAATCTAATTAAATAATTAATTAAAATCAATTAATAATTAATTAAGTCAATTAATCAATTAATTGACCAATTAATCAATTAAAAATTAACTGAAATTAATTAACTAATTAATTCAGATTTATTTTTGAATTAAAAATAATTTTTGGAATTAAAATAATAATTTTTAGAATTTTCAGAATTTAAAAACGATTTTTTACAATAAAAATAAATAAGAAATATGATTTTTGAATATTTTTAAAACAGGAATCCTAAATTTGCAAACTCTGGAAACTTCAGGGACCAAACTGCATCGTCCCCAAAAGTCCAGGTACCAAACTGCAATTTTACAACCCCCGTCGCCGGAAAATACATGGGTGGCCGGAGAACACGATTCTGGCACCCTCACCTCACCACAAGCTCCAGATCACATCTACAGACAACCAGGAACTTATTCATGCAATCAAATCATTCAAATAACCCCAGACTTGGCTGGAAATTGGCCAAGAACATCGCTGGTTTCCGGCGAACTTCGGAAATTTTCAAAACACAACTCCCTTCGATTCAGACATCCTCTGTTAACGAGCTATATACCAATCGATTGCAAATTTCATAGGGAACATAATCCACTATAAATCAACAGCTAATAACCCCTAAATGAAAAAGCCCCAAATTTCAATTGAAAACATTCATACGGGCTATAAACCCTAATTTCAAAATTCGAAAATCAAACTCAATTTTGAACATGTTATTGAACTCCAAATCAGACGTATGACATATGAAAATCATCAGGAAAACAAGCTCTACAACATGCAATCATCAAATCATACTAACAATCATCCGAACAAAAATTCATATTTTTAATAAAAATAATTTGAAAATAAATAAATTTTCAGATAATAAACCTTGATTTCTGCAGTGATTTGGAACACAGAATCTGATAGAACACCTCAAGACCTTTGGATTGAGTACTCGAGCTTTGAAAACAGAGATCAATAACACCTTCGTTTTGCTGTTTGATTCTTGGAAGATTATATGAATATAGGGTTTTTCTCTGGAAAATTATATAATTAACTGTCTGCAAATGATTTTGATACGAAATAAAATACGGGGAAAGGCTATTTATAATTACGGAAAATTAGTATCCCGTTGGATCATTCTGGATATAAAACGGTACGTTTATTTGTAAAAACTGATCCAAACGGTATCGGTTTTCGGGACAGTTATCCAGATCAATACAATTTGTACTGCGGTCTTGGTCTCAGCGCCTGGTTACACGTACTACGAGGTGATAATTGGGATAGTTTAATAAAAAGCTCCCGTTTATATTGATTTATCGAAACGAATATTGTATCGAAAATGTTGCGCCGGGACCCGCGCAAGACAAACCGTACACCGGTTTGAAAAAGTTGAAACATGGAATATGCTCGGAATATTACAATTAGGTTAGGAAGGAGTTCTCGGAATAGTTTGCGGTTCCAAAAATGTAACAACGGATGACGTCGGTTGGTTCCCGTTTTTATAAAATAGATTTTAAATACCCGGAAATAGATTTTATAAATTTCATATGATCCTTATAAATTCATAAATCAACATAAAAATAATTAGGAAGATATGACAATTATCTATATTTTATTTTGGACATATAAAAATTAAAATACTCAATTAATCATATTTTTAAACATCCAAACGCATTTAACAGTTAACAATTAGTTCACAGAATAGATACTGAACACATATATTAATTATTTATTAGCAAAAATAATTACACGATATATCCCGGATATTACATTCTTTCCTTAGAATGAAGAATTAAGAATTCCAATTTCACCTACAAGTCTAGTGAAATTTGATTCAATCTAAAGGTTTAGTAAAAATGTCAGCTAATTGTTTTTCTGTTAAATGAGCTCAATGATACCATTTGTAGCATGTTCTCTAATAAAATGGTACCTTACATCAATGTGCTTTGTTCTAGAATGATTAACTAGATTAGCTACTATAGATATTGCGCTAGTATTGTCACACATAATTGGAATTTTGTGTAACACTAGGCCATAGTCCATTAGCTGATTTCTAATCCAAAGCACTTGAGCACGACAACTTCCTGCAACTATGTATCCAGCCTCTACTGTAGAAGTTTACACAGATTGTTGTTTCTTGCTATACCAGGATACAAGTCTTTTTCCAAGAAATTGACAGTTTCCACTAGTACTCTTCCTGTCAACCCTGCATCCAGCAAAATCTGCATCTTTGTATCCAACAGCTTCAAAACTAGTTCCCTTAGGATACCATAATCCCAAGTTTGGAGTCTCCTTCAAGTATATGAAAATCCTCTTTACAGCCATCAAATGTGATTCTTTTGGATTGGCTTGAAATCTTGCACATAGACATGTTGCAAACATGATGTCTGGTCTGCTTGTAGTTAAGTAAAGCAATGATCCAATCATTCCTCCATAGCCTGAAATATCTACACTCTTGCCTTTCCTATCTTCATCCAACTTTGTTGCTGTAGACATAGGTGTAGAAGCAGGTGAACAATCAACCATACCAAACTTTTTCAATAAATCCTTGACATACTTAGTTTGGCTGATGAAGATCCCATCACTTCTTTGACGAACTTGAAGTCCAAGAAAGTAACTTAATTCCCCCATCATACTCATTTCATATTCACTTTGCATAAGCTTAGAAAATATCTGGAAAAACTTCTCATTTGTAGAACCAAAGATAATGTCATCCACATAGATCTGAACTAGGATCATATCATCACCATGATTTTTGTAGAAGAGAGTCTCGTCTATAGTCCCTCTCGTAAAACCATGTTTAAGTAGAGATTCTGACAATATATCATACCAAGCTCTAGGTGCATGCTTTAGTCCGTCTAGAGCCTTGAGTAACTTGTACACAAAATCTGGAAATTCTGGATCTTCAAAGCCAGGTGGTTGTTGCACATGAACTTCTTCTTCTAACTCACCATTTAGGAAGGCACTCTTAACATCCATTTGATACACTTTGAAATTTGAATGTGCAGCAAATGCTAGAAAGATTCTTATTACTTCAAGTCTCTTAACTCAAAAAACAGTTTCATCATAATCAATTTCTTCCTTCTGTGAGTAGCCTTTTGCAACCAACCTTGCTTTGTTTCTGGTAACCACACCATTTTCATCCATCTTGTTCCTGAACACCCATTTTGTTCCAATTACACTTCTATTGTTTGGTGTAGGAACTAACTCCCAAACTTTGTTCCTTTCAAACTGATTAAGCTCCTCTTGCATTGCAGATATCCAATCAGGATCCATTAGAGCTTCTTCAGTTTTCTTAGGCTCTACTTGAGACAGAAAGCATGCAAGTAGGCACTCATTAGCAGTTGCACTTCTAGTTCTCACACCAGCAGTAGGATCATCAATAATTGCTTCTCTAGTATGACTTCTATCCCACTTCCTTGTGTGAGTTTGTTGAATTGTGCCTTCATTATTTTCTTCATCATTGGTATGATTTGTAGATCTTTCTTCTCTTTATCCCCCTGAGTTTGTGCTATCAAATTCAGGTGTTTGAGATGGTCTTCCATTCCCATGATTTTCCTGTTCAGTAGTCTCTTCATTCAACATCTGTTGTACATTGACTTCATCTTCACCATCAGAATCACTATCAATATTGAGGTTTTCAAATGCAAGGGCTTCGGCTTCATTATCATTTAGGTATGCCAAGCCTGGACACTTGTCATCATCAAAAGTCACATCTATACTTTTCATAATCCTCTTTTGATCAATCACATAGACTTTGTAGGAAGTTCTCTCCAATGAATATCCCAGAAAAATTGCTTCAGAAAATTTTGAGTCAAATTTTCCCACATATTCAAAGTTGTCTTTTAAAATATAACACTTGCTTCCAAACACATAAAAATTCTTTACATTAGGCTTTCTCTTAGACATGATTGAGTAAGGTGATTTTCCATGAGCCTTGTTAATGAGATATATGTTTTGAGTATAGCATGCAGTGTTAATAGCCTCTTCCCAGAAACTTGTTGGCAACTTGGCATCTTGCAACATTGTTCTAGCAGCTTCAACAAATGTCCTGTTCTTTCTTTCAACTACTCCATTTTGTTGAGGTGTTCTAGCAACTGAGAATTCTTGAACAAAGCCTTTGTTTTTGCAGAATTCACTCAATGTTGCATTCCTGAATTCTGTTCCATTATCATTTCTCAATCTCTTTACACAATTATGATCTTCATCCTATTTTTCTATCTTCTTGATGTGCTCAATTGTGATGTGTGGAGTCTCATCTTTAGTGTAATAACCCCAATTTTTGGAAATTTTTGAAACCCTTATGAATAGTGATTTTGCAGATTCTGCTGAATGAGAAAACTTTTCATGCCACACTATATAGGGGTTCTGTTATGGATCAACTGAGATTTTATTAGTACTCTATATGGTATATAAGTGTATGTAAAGATCGTCAGAATCCAATTCCGAACACTTTGATTTTTCCCGGAAATCCACTAGATACGGAAAGAATTGAGTATAAGGTAACAGGATAAAAAGGATTTAAATTAAAGGATTATAAAAGAGGATCATAAAAGGAATATAGTGTATTGAGAAAGGTTAAGGGAACCCAAGTAATAAGATCCCGGGTATGATCCCTCAAACGATAAATGAAAACGAAAGTTAAGCGAACCGTATAACAGATCAGTGGTCATTAGGCAAACAATTAGGAAGTTAATCAAAGAGATTAGTGGGGATGAGGTCACCCAACCAATGAGAAGAGGACAAGGAGGGAAAGATGACATCATAGCATGACATAAGCATGATATGGGAAGGAAGGAAATGTGGTGGAATATTAACCACAAAATCAAGGTTAAATTGGTAATTAACCAAAAACAAACCAAATATTCAACCACCCAAGCCAAACAATTCATTTTTCATCAAAACAAGAACACAAGGCATTTTATTTTCTTCATGCTCTCGGCTTTTTACCATTTCAAAGAGAAAGAAATTCAAAACTCAAGATCAAGGCTTCCTAAATTGGTAAGATAATTCCCTAGTCATCCTTATGCATAGTTATGGCTATATTATGAGTTTAAGCACCCCATTCATTCTCAATCTTCTTCAATAAATCAATGAAGAAGATAATGAATAGTGATTTCAAAGTTTTTAACTTGAATTTTTCTTGTTTTCCTTTAAGATCCAAGCATCCCTAAGACTTCTCAAGGCTTCTTAAGGCTTCCTAGCTACTCCCACCATTTCAAGGAAGGTATATCATCTCCAAACCCTAGATTCCTTTGTATAATAAGATGATTTTGATTGTTATGGTGATATAGTAGCTTAATGCTTGTGGTTTAGAGTTTGGGTTGGAGTGGTAGTGAAATGGAATGGTGAATCTTGTTGTTTTGGTTAAAAGAACCTAAGTATAGTTAAACTCAAGCTTAAGCATAAGTATAAATGTTAATATTGAATTGACTGGGGCTGTTATGATGTGATAAGGATGGACTTTGGTTGTATGAATGGATTGAGGTTGAATTGTGATGGTTTTTGAATGGTTTAAAATTGCGAAATCGCGTAAACATAGCCGTCGTAATGTCCGATTTACTTTAGACTGCTTTTGTTCATAACATTTGGACCCGAGAACTCCCTGCTAGATTATGACCATTTCCATGTTTAGATAGTTCAGGTTACGAGCTTCATTTAGATATGTAGTTCGTTTGATTCCGATGTACGGTTTAGGAGAAACGACCGTTTCAATTAACGGCGTTTCGCGAACGAAACTTTTCCCCTCCCCTTACTTTGAAACATAGGTTAAAGACCTTAAATGACTAATTGGGGTATAAAACAATTATGTTAAGTGGATTAGGCAGTTGGTAAGGTACTCGCGAAAGAATCGCCTTGAAACCCATAATGGTTAAATTATTAAAAATGGTGGAGCCGAGGGTACTCGAGTGACTTAAGAGAATCAGTAAGCGCAAAGCGTGCGTTAGAGTCTAAGTTGGTTAATGTATAGATTTACAAGTGACTTTGGTTTAATTCCAACTTACTTGTTGTTTATAGGTTACCAGACTCGTCCTGAGCCATTCGTAACCCCCAGTCGCTCAGGCAAGTTTTCTACCCGTTATACTGTTGTTGTGATGTATATGTGTATATGCATGATCTTGCGATAAATGCATATTTGTTATTAGCAAATTCTTGCGATATATTGTAGCATGTGATATGGTATATATGCATGCCTGTTTCATATTCTTGGATTATATATATGTTGGTTAAAATGCTTACAGTTGCATAATACCTATGCTAGAGATAAGCAGTATTGAGTTTACCCTTAGTATAGGGGATCAAAAGGTGAACATATTTCTAAACCGGGAGTCGATGTTCCCGAGTATAATATATATATTTTTATATATATATATGTTTATAGTTTTCAAAACTATTAATCGAATAAGGTTTATTCGATAACTTTATTTTATTATTAAATATTATTTCGAATATTCATCCGAGGACTTATGACTCCTTTATTTTATTATTGAATATTATTTCGAATATACATTCGAGGCTTATGACTCCTTTTATTTTATTAATTGAATATTTTTTTTGAATATTCATTTGAGGATGTATGACTCCTTTATTTTATTTAATGAATATTATTTATAATATTCATTCGAGGTATTATGACTCCGCTTATTACTGAAATATATTCTTTATTTTATTAAATAATAAGGTGTCAATAATCAAACTTATTTTCAATTATTCAAATAAAGATAGTACTTTCATATAAGTATATCTTTGGTTATTTAATATCCATTTCAAGTATGAGTTTTAAAACTTCTACTTCGATTATTTTTATAAGAATTATCTTTATGAGAATATTATTTAAATAATAATATTCAGATATTTTCTAATATATCGGGACTGATTTATTTTAATAAATCAGCAGTACTCCAAACATTCTTAAAAATGTTTTCAAGTCTTCAAAATGATTTTTAAAGTTAGAGTGGACCCCAAAACTCATTTTATTTATATTTAAGATCTTCCTTTCAAAGGGGATTTAAATACTCGCTCAAAACCTGGGGGATCCAGCTCTGTGGTGCATTTTACATTCGCAACGTGGTTTCTGTTTTGAGAAAACAAATGAATTGATTACTTACCCAACGTTCGGGAAGTAAGCCCATCTAATTGAGTCGGCATAAGCGACAGGCCGGGGTACGGTCTATCAAAGTGTAAGTGGCTGGGTGGCAGTCCATCAACGCGTAAGAGGCCGGGTGGCGGTCCAGCACAAGGTCCTTATGTGGCCAGGGTGATGACCGGTCGGGGATTCATCCATCTACTAGTAGAAAAGGTTACTTATTGGTATCTTTACCTGATCAGCAAGATATCAGGTTTATGCCAAAATTTCTTTTCTTTCAAAATTCATTGGATATTGCAACTCTGTTCATACTTTACATGACAGAGGTTTTCAGGAAATGTATGAGAGATATATATAGGTGTACATATATATCGGGACTTAATGAAGTATCTTGTAACTTCATTTCATTCAATAATATTTCAAAGATTGAATCTATTCAAGTATTATCTTGTAGTCTCATCTATGTGATGAACTTTTGAACTAATTATAACTTGAACGGTGGTAGTTCAAGTAGTATTTGGAAAAGATATAAGTATATTGGAGTATCTTGTAACTTCATCTTTTAAATTTATATCTAGTAAATGATTATCTTATGCATGACAAAGATTTTCAGAAAAATGTTGAGACAAGGTTAGATATATGAGATCACCTTGCAACGGTATTTTTATACAGTTATACACTGGAACTCTGTGTGTATTATTCATGGAAGAAGACTTCCAATATTTTGAAAAGTATATATATATATACTGAATATTTTGCGACTTCATCGCATTAAGATATCAACTTGGTTCATTTCTTTTGACCAAGACTTTCTTGAGTACTATGAGAAGGCTCATATATAGTTAATCATTATACATATTATTTTGGTGGGCTTGCTGCTCACCCTTGCTTTCTTCTTTCATCACACAACAACAGATAGAAAAGATGAATAGGACCAAGCTCCCAATTCGCGAGCGGATAGGAAACGTTCCGCAGTTTCCTATAGGCGTTGATGTCGCTGTAGCTGAGGTAGGAACTACCAATAGGCTAGGCTTTCAACTTTTGATGTACCAGACTTATGTATCTTTATCAATTGTAATAATGGCAAAGAAATGTAAATTTATTCAGAAAACCTTTTAAGGTGTATTGGCAGATAATTGTGGAATAAAATGACTTGTGATTATTTTTGGATGTTCATCTCTGAGACTATAAGGTGTGGTGTGTGTGTTTATTGTGGGTTCACAGTACAGGGTAGTTGATTAATTATTAAGATTGGGTGTTATTAAGGGAAATGGAACTCGTGACAACCCGAATCCCCGACCCCGGATTTGGGGGTGTTACAGAAGTGGTATCAGAGCTAAGCGTTATAAAACTCAGAGATGATGTGACGTTAAGATAATAAGTTCATTAAGATAATAAGAACTCTTGCCAAGTTCATAGTCGGGCTACCTAACGTAGTACTGACAGTTAAAACCCTTATGGGAACCCTTATAAATATAGTGATAGAAGCGTAGTTCGTTATCGTAGATGGTAGTGAGACTCCGAACCCTGAGGTTGAGGAGCAACAATGCGATGATGTTTTATTACTTATTGGAGATCAGATTATGGATCTGATAGAGCGTCCTAACGCGAGATCGGATGATGTTCATATTGAGGATGTAGCGGTTGAGGATGTTGTCCTAGAAGGGATAGTTGCTGAGGAGGATCCCATGGAGGATCCTGACAAGAATGAATAAAGGACCACTGATGAATTGATGACCATGGTTAGGTCAACTACCAGAGGTAGGATTGGTTGGTCACTACCAGAGGTTCGTTCAAGTTTGTAAGGATAGTAGCCCCTTTAACGCGGCTTACTCGTAAGACTGAGAAGTTCGAATGGACAGAGAAATACGAGAACAACTTTCAAGAATTGAAGCAAAGATTGGTGATGGCCCCTATGTTGGCATTGCCGGATGGAAAAAGGAGATTTTGTGGTTTGTATTGACGCTTCACATTAGGAATTAGGGTGCTCTTATACAGCACAACAAGGTACTCGCGTACGCATCAAGACAATTAAGGGAATATAAAATTCGATATCCCCACCCATGAGCTTGGGCTCGTGGCAATAGTTTTTCCCTAAAGATTGGAGGCACTACTTGTATGGAGAAAAGTGCGAGATTTACACAAGCCATAAGTGCTCTAGTACATTTTCACGTACAAAGAGCTCAACATACGCCAGAGGAGGCGGTTAGAGCTAATCAAGAATTATGATTGGGAGATTCTTTATCATTCGGGGAAAACCAATATGGTGGCTGATGCCTTAGTAAAAAGGAGAGACTCAAGATGATAATGTCTTTTGGAGAGTTATAAGTGATTATGAGAAAATGGAAATAGAAGTGAAGGTAACCGGAGCCGGTACCGAAAAGCTGTTTGAGATTGCAATACAGTTCAAATTATTGGAAAAGAACAGATTGTGCCAGAAAAAGTGATGAATGAAGGCAGAGAGCCAACAAATAGATAAGAGATTAATACCGAGAAAGATGATAAGGGAATAATGAGGTATTCCTACAGAATTTGGGTTCCAAATGTTCAAGAGCTTAAGGATGAGATCTTAGATGAAAGCTAGTTTGAGGAATAAGATTTAGAGCAAACCCTGAACGTGATAGTCAGGGAGGTCGCCATCAAGATAGAAGGAACCCATAACATAATAAAGTGGAAAATGAGGATTTAAAATATGTAGGATGACCCCGATTATGGGGAGGATGAGAAAACATTTCATATTGAGAAAACAGAAGTCGAGCAAGATAGGGAGAACCAGGACGGTACTCCTATGGGGCAATTCATGGACCTGTCTAAAAAGAACTTAGACTATTATCCCCAACCACCACCCTGAGGAAATAATGCGGTGAGAAATTCTTTCAGGGCCTTTAAGTCGCTAAGCCCTTAGAGTTCCAAGGAACAAGCTAAACCAGTCGAGGCAAGAACCTCGCTAAAGGAAATATAGGAATCATTTGAGATTCTAAATGATGGACGAATCACAAAAGACTGTTTTATCACTTACCCTCCTAAGAGAGAGGCCACCCGCTGGTGAAAGACCAAGAAAGGCACGGAGCCAGAGGTTAGAATAAACTGATTAAAGTTCAGTCAATTGTTTTCGGGAAAGTAATTCCCAAAGATAAGGAGATAGTGTAAAAGCGTTGGAGCTAGAACAAAAGCGGATGGGTGTGATGAATTATGAATCTAAGTTGTAAAAGTTATCAAGATTCGTTCTGAGGACACGAATCCAGAATGACGGGATGTTTGAAATCAATGCTTATGTTATGTTGGTTCATGAAATAATGATAAGAGAAAGGGAAATAAAAAGAAACTGAAGAGGAAAGGAATATTAAGGCAATAGAGTTTGAGGAATGATAAGCGAGTTGGGTATGAGGAAACCCTAAAGACTCGTAGCTATAGAAATAGAAAGGTATGCATTCGACAGGATGAGGGTGATTCACCATGGGTTAAAATTGATGGGTGAAGGCATAAGAGATACATATATTTTATCCCCTGTAAGTTGGGAGGATTCGAGGAAACCTTGAGATAATTCGAAGGATAAATAATGAGACGCAGATAGACTGAGGAGACAAGAAAGTAAGAAATAATGAAAATTGGATGAAGGAAGTGACCTTCAAGAATGTGAAGTGTAAGACCGGTGGCTCGATACCCAGAAAGGGAGACGCCAGGTATGAAAGATATCCCAACATTGAGGTGACTGTTGAGATGAACAACAAAAGTAAATAAGGAATTATTAAGAAGAGGTTCACGTTGAACACGACCAATATCTTCCAGAACATCCTTGTTATCGTTACCAAATTAGGCAAGAAAAGCGGATAACCGTTGTTATCTTTTGGAGGCCATATTGATTGACCTCATTTTGAATACATGTGTTATTGTGAAAATTAGGCATATACTATCGAGGTGGGAATGATTGAATAAGACACCCTTATCAGGGATATATGACTTGATTTATCCATGGAAGGATGCATGTACCTTTTCAAAGGTGGCATTAAAGATAGAATATCGGTAACTTAAAATGAATCCTAGGGGAATGCATAAAGGTTGGCATTTCACCCTTAATAGGGATAGTATGAGTTTTGACAGTATGAATTGGAAAGGATTAAGGTAATAACAACCTTTAAGTATCAGTGGGGAAATTTTTCAGAAACATATAGACAATGGTTCTAGTATTAATAAATGGTATCTTGATATGCCCTGTATCTAGGGAATACAGGAGGAACGATTCAAGGATAACCTTAGAGGTTTTACAAGGAGAAAGGTAATATTCAAAATTCTCAATAATAGAAATGTTGATAAAGGAAATGTGACGTAATTATAATGATGCAAAGTGGGGCACGTGTTAAACCACGAGAAAGTATGGATCGAACCAGTAATGGTCGAAATTATTCAGGGCAATTAGGACTTAAGATAAAAGATGTTCTAAGTATGATTGAGAGTCAGTCGTGACAGTGATTAACCTCTAAAGACTGAGGCAATAACTTATGGAAAAATGGTGATATTTTTTTTTACTCATCAGATTTTAAGGAAAACATCTTCACATAAGCTGTGATTGAAATGAGGTAGAAAATTTATTTGGAGGTGGTTAAAATGACATTGACTGTAAGGAAATTTTACTATCAGGAAAGGCCAAAGAGGTGGCCGACACCTTAAAGGTAAGAGGATAATTATAGGCGCTTGTGCCAAAGGAATACAGTGATGATGGTTAAAGCTGTGAAGGTTGTATTATGGTTTCGAAGATTGACATTCCTTCTGATGACTGTGCAATACCCAACCATAATAGTAGTTTGGTAAAGATTTAATTCATGTAATCTCCGTGAGCGAGCTATCTATCTTAGAAGGTCCTATCTTGAGAATAATCCAGGACCATGTTTCAAAAAGGACTAGACGAACCTTTGAGTTAAGTCTTTAATTGAAGGCATATGATTAAGAATGGTATTAAACTTCTATCGTTGCTTTGATTGAAACTCTTCTGCAATTTTATCTGCTTCATGTCATGTATGTATGTGAGGATCAGGAGTGTTCTTCATGAATCATGAATGGTGATTATGTTACCTCCTTAGAAGGATTTGATACGACATGTATGGACTTCGTATGGTTAGATATTAAGATTTTATGGGACGTGAATGACGACAGTAGATCAGTAGTGGACCATAGTAATGCAACAATGATTCTGCGAGTAATGAGCTTGTTACAACCGTAAGAGTTGTATTGGAATGGATATTGAGATTGAGTACCATTAATCGGGTCATGGTAGTGTATAAGTTATCATTGATAGACTAATTAAGTCGAGTATCTACCTATTGAATATTTATTCCTTCTTATCAATAGAGAGTCGTATTACTATATGAGGAAGGTTGTGGTGCAAGCATAGAATTCTGGTAACGATGATGTCTAGAATGAGATCCCAGATTCGATTTTCGATATCGAGGGAGTTTTAAAGGTGATTGTGTATAAGCTCGAGGAAGAGCATGGGTCCATAGAACGATGGACGGAATAGCAAAAATATTTAGGCATGTGAAATGCGATGCGATAATACTTGATATATATACACATATGTTTTATTCTCCTATGACAACCCTCTATAGTTCAGAGGTAGATTCCAAGCCAGATATTTTGTGGAAGTATATTTTTTTATATATATACAATTCTCTTTAATTCGTTCTTTTCTCTCATTTTCATTTCATGTAAGTTGAGAAGAACAACCCTTCCAGAAGGGGAGGTATTGTCGAATGACTATTTATTTGTGTGATAGAAGCCTAGTAGGATACCACATGTTGTTTAATTGCTTGTCAAGTACTAAAGGCTGGCCACCTTCTGTACTAACTATGCAATGTAACAAGTGTTCATGATCATAGTGATCTCTCAATGAATTCTTTTACTTCTATATGGTGGACCAAGCTTTCAAAGATAGAAGCAGCTAGAAAGGAGTAGTACCAGTATGGTGGTATTCCGAATCTAACACATTCGTGATACTAAGGTTGACGTGGTTATTAAAAGGTTATAGAACGCTAACGAGCAAAAGTATAACCAGTATAGTATTATGTACGGAAGATAGTAATGACTACGAACTGGAAAAGAATGGGTATTGAGAAGCAAAAGCTATAATGCTAGAAGCTATGATGAGAGTCTGTGCAATAGACTTGAAAGAATTTGAAATGATCACTTAACGTGGATTGAGTTTTCTTATGAAAATAGATCATATGTCATTATCGAGATGTCGCCTTATAAGATCCTTGAGGGAAGACAATGTCGATCTCCTTTATGATATGATTATGTTGCAGAGCGCAAGATGCTTAGACCAGCAGTGGTCCAAAGGACCAAGGATATAATAGATTTAATTAGAGGACGGCTGGTAGTAGCCCAAGATGGGCACACGAAGTATGTTGATTTGATATGAAAGGACAAGGAATAGGAAGTAGGGGACCTAGTGCTGTTATAGGTATTCCCTTGGAAAGGATGGATGAGGTTCGGAAAGAAAAGAAAGCTAAGCCCACGAATTGTTGGACCCTTTGAGGTATTAAGACGTACTGGGAAGTTAGCATATGAGCTAGCCCTACCCCCGAACATGTACCAAGTTCATAACGTGTTCCACGTATCAATATTAAGGAAGTATAATTCGGATGCCAGACAAATAAGGGCATATGAGCGCATAGACATGCAACACGACGTAACCTATATGGAGCAACCATGAAGGGTTATAGATTGAAAAAAAAACAAGTGCTTAGGAGAAGGGTTATCAAACTATTCAGAGTTTGATGGAAGAACCACAATGTGGGAAAATTTACTTGAGAGTTAGAAAGTGCAATGCTAAGAGAGTATCCCTATTCATTTTATATCTGATTCCGGGACGGAATCCTTTTAAGGAGGGGGGACTGTAATAACCCCAATTTTTGGAAATTTTTGAAACCCTTATGAATAGTGATTTTGCAGATTATGCTGAATGAGAAAACTTTTCATGCCACACTATATAGGGGTTCTGTTATGGATATTCTGAGATTTTATTAGTACTCTATATGGTATATAAGTGTATGTAAAGATCATCAGAATCCAATTCCGAACACTTTGATTTTTCCCGGAAATCCACTAGATACGGAAAGAATTGAGTATAAGGTAACAGGATAAAAAGGATTTAAATTAAAGGATTATAAGAGAGGATCATAAAAGGAATATAGTGTATTGAGAAAGGTTAAGGGAACCCAAGTAATAAGATCCCGGGTATGATCCCTCAAACGATAAACGAAAACGAAAGTTAAGCGAACCGTATAACAGATCAGCGGTCATTAGGCAAACAATTAGGAAGTTAATCAAAGAGATTAGTGGGGATGAGGTCACCCAACCAATGAGAAGAGGACAAGGAGGGAAAGATGACATCATAGCATGACATAAGCATGACATGGGAAGGAAGGAAATGTGGTGGAATATTAACCACACAAAATCAAGGTTAAATTGGTAATTAACCAAAAACAAATCAAATATTCAACCACCCAAGCCAAACAATTCATTTTTCATCAAAACAAGAACACAGGGCATTTTATTTTCTTCATGCTCTCGGCTTTTTACCATTTCAAAGAGAAAGAAATTCAAAACTCAAGATCAAGGCTTCCTAAATTGGTAAGATAATTCCCTAGTCATCCTTATGCATAGTTATGGCTATATTATGAGTTTAAGCACCCCATTCATTCTCAATCTTCTTCAATAAATCAATGAAGAAGACAATGAATAGTGATTTCAAAGTTTTGAACTTGAATTTTTCTTGTTTTCCTTTAAGATCCAAGCATCCCTAAGACTTCTCAAGGCTTCTTAAGGCTTCCTAGCTACTCCCACCATTTCAAGGAAGGTATATCATCTCCAAACCCTAGATTCCTTTGTATAATAAGATGATTTTGATTGTTATGGTGATATAGTAGCTTAATGCTTGTGGTTTAGAGTTTGGGTTGGAGTGGTAGTGAAATGGAATGGTGAATCTTGTTGTTTTGGTTAAAAGAACCTAAGTATAGTTAAACTCAAGCTTAAGCATAAGTATAAATGTTAATATTGAATTGATTGGGGCTGTTATGATGTGACAAGGATGGACTTTGGTTGTATGAATGGATTGAGGTTGAATTGTGATGGTTTTTCAATGGTTTAAAATTGGGAAATCGCGTAAACATAGCCGTCGTAATGTCCGATTTACTTTAGACTGCTTTTGTTCATAACATTTGGACCCGAGAACTCCCTGCTAGATTATGACCATTTCCATGTTTAGATAGTTCAGGTTACGAGCTTCGTTTTGATATGTAGTTCATTTGATTCCGATGTACGATTTAGGAGAAACGACTGTTTCAAGTAACGGCGTTTCGCGAACGAACCTTTTCCCCTCGCCTTACTTTGAAACATATGTTAAAGACTTTAAAGGACTAATTGGGGTATGAAACAATTATTTTAAGTGGATTAGGCAGTTGGTAAGGTACTCGCGAAAGAATCACCTTAAAACCCGTAATGGTTAAATTATTAAAAATGGTGGAGCCGAGGGTACTCGAGTGACTTAAGAGAATCAGTAAGCGCAAAGCGAGCGTTAGAGTCTAAGTTGGTTAAAGTATAGATTTACAAGTGACTTTGGTTTAATTCCAACTTACTTGTTGTTTATAGGTTACCAGACTCGTCCCGAGCCATTCGTAACCCCCAGTCGCTCAGGCAAGTTTTCTACCCGTTATACTGTTGTTGTGATGTATATGTGTATATGCATGATCTTGCGATAAATGCATATTTGTTATTAGCAAATTCTTGCGATATATTGTAGCATGTGATATGGTATATATGCATGCCTGTTTCATATTCTTGGATTATATATCTGTTGGTTAAAATGCTTACAGTTGCATAATACCTATGCTAGAGATAAGCGGTATTGAGTTTACCCTTAGTATAGGGGATCAAAAGGTGAACATATTTCTAAACCGGGAGTCGATGTTCCCGAGTATAATATATATATTTTTATATATATATGGTTATAGTTTTCAAAACTATTAATCGAATAAGGTTTATTCGATAACTTTATTTTATTATTGAATATTATTTCGAATATTCATCCGAGGACTTATGACTCCTTTATTTTATTATTGAATATTATTTCGAATATTCATTCGAGGCTTATGACTCCTTTTATTTTATTAATTGAATATTTTTTTGAATATTCATTTGAGGATGTATGACTCCTTTATTTTATTTAATGAATATTATTTATAATATTCATTCGAGGTATTATGACTCCGCTTATTACTGAAATATATTCTTTATTTTATTAAAGAATAAGGTGTCAATAATCAAACTTATTTTCGATTATTCAAATAAAGATAGTACTTTCATATAAGTATATCTTTGGTTATTTAATATCCATTTCAAGTATGAGTTTTAAAACTTCTACTTCGATTATTTTTATAAGGATTATCTTTATGAGAATATTATTTAAATAATAATATTCAGATATTTTCTAATATATCGGGACTGATTTATTTTAATAAATCAGCAGTACTCCAAACATTCTTAAAAATGTTTTCAAGTCTTCAAAATAATTTTTAAAGTTAGAGTGGACCCCAAAACTCATTTTATTTATATTTAAGATCTTCCTTTCAAAGGGGATTTAAATACTCGCTCCAACCTGGGGGATCCAGCTCTGTGGTGCATTTTACATTCGCAACGTGGTTGCTGTTTTGAGAAAACAAATAAATTGATTACTTACCCAACGTTCGGGAAGTAAGCCCATCTAATTGAGTCGGCATAAGCGACAGGCCGGGGTACGGTCTATCAAAGTGTAAGTGGCTGGGTGGCAGTTCATCAACGCGTAAGAGGCCGGGTGGTGGTCCAGCACAAGGTCCTTATGTGGCCAGGGTGATGACCGGTGGGGGATTCATCCATCTACTAGTAGAAAAGGTTACTTATTGGTATCTTTGCCTGATCAGCAAGATATCAGGTTTATGCCAAAATTTCTTTTCTTTCCAAATTCATTGGATATTGCAACTCTGTTCATACTTTACATGACAGAGGTTTTCAGGAAATGTATGAGAGATATAAATAGGTGTACATATATATCGGGAGTTAATGAAGTATCTTGTAACTTCATTTCATTCAATAATATTTCAAAGATTGAATTTATTCAAGTATTATCTTGTAGTCTCATCTATGTGATGAACTTTTGAACTAATTATAACTTGAACGGTGGTAGTTCAAGTAGTATTTAGAAAAGATATAAGTATATTGGAGGAGCTTGTAACTTCATCTTTTAAACATATATCTAGTAAATGATTATCTTATTCATGACAAAGATTTTCAGAAAAACGTTGAGACAAGGTTAGATATATGAGATCACCTTGCAACGGTATTTTTATACAATTATACACTGGAACTCTGTGTGTATTATGCATGGAAGAGGACTTCCAATATTTTGAAAAGTATATATATATATATATACTGAATATTTTGCGACTTTATCGCATTAAGATATCAACTTGGTTCATTTCTTTTGACCAAGACTTTCATGGGTACTATGAGAAGGCTCATATATAGTTAATCATTATACATATTATTTTGGTGGGCTTGCTGCTCACCCTTGCTTTCTTCTTTCATCACACAAAAACAGATAGAAAAGATGAACAGGACCAAGCTCCCAATTCGCGAGCGGATAGGAAACGTTCTGCAGTTTCCTATAGGCGTTGATGTCGCTGTAGCTGAGGTAGGAACTACCAATAGGCTAGGCTTTCAACTTTTGATGTACCAGACTTATGTATCTTTATCAATTGTAATAATGGCAAAGAAATGTAAATTTATTCAGAAAACCTTTTAAGGTGTATTGGCAGATAATTGTGGAATAAAATGACTTGTGATTATTTTTGGATGTTCATCTCTGAGACTATAACGTGTGGTGTATGTGTTTATTGTGGGGTCACAGTACAGAGTAGTTGATTAATTATTAAGATTGGGTGTTATTAAGGGAAATGGAACTCGTGACAACCCGGATCCCCGACCCCGGATTTGGGGGTGTTACATTTAGAGTGCATGAATTCTACCCAAGTGTATCTTGAGAAATCATCCACCATCATAAGTGCATATTTGTTCCTTGAAATTGATAAGACATTTACTGGCCCAAACAACTCCATGTGAATAAGCTACAATGGTGCACTTATAGAATTCACAGTTTTTGACTTGTGACTTGATCTCTTCATTTTTCCTTTCTGACAAGCTTCACAGACTTCAACTTGAGCAAACTCCAGATTAGGCATGTCTCTTACTAACTCCTTTTTAACCAAGGTGTTAATTGCCTTAAAATTCAAGTGAGACAACTTCTTATGCCATAGCTTGCTTTGTTCTTCTGATGTCTTGGTATAGAAGCAACAAATACCATCCTTATTTGTTGAGTCCAAGTCTGCAACAAACAAGCTTCCTTTTCTTGCTCCTTTCAGAGCAACTTCACCAGTTTTCTTGCTGATAAAAGTGCATTCTTCTTTGTTGAATAAAACTTCAAAGCCTTTTTCTGTAAATTGGCTAACACTTAGAAGATTCACCTCAAGATCAGCTACCAGTGCTACATCATCAATGACAACATTTCCAAAGATAATCTTGCCATATCCCATTGTGAATCCTTTTCTGTTGTCTCCAAAGGTCACCAAACTCCTCAAATTGTGATAGCAGGGCCTTATTACCTGTCATATGTCTGGAACAACCACTGTCTATGATCCATATGACCTTCTTCATTTTGCCCTACACATAATGAGTTTTAAGTGTGTTTAGCAACCCAAGCAGTGTTGGATATTTTCTTCTTGTTAATTGATTTAACAAAAGTAGAATGAGTTGTTTCAGATAAAATAAAATTTAATGACTGTTGTGCATTTTCCCTATCTTCTGTAGACCCAATTTTTGTTTCTTTAAGGTCTACTCTCAGTTTGTGGCAGCTTTTCATCACTTTCAAGTTGCAAGGAATGCAATCAAACTTGTCACAGAATGAGTAGGGATTATTTGCATCTGCTTCATTGTATTTGCAGGCTCCTTCAGCTCGCTTGCTAACAACCTTTTTGCAAAGGTGAGTTAGGTGATTCACAGAGCCACATTTTTCACATTTCTTTCTTGGAGCATCTGCAACATAAGCAAAATTATTGCTTCTGTTTATCCCAATTTCCCATTTATATTTTTCTTCTTCTTTCTTGCATCTTCAGTTTTGGTTTCTTTGACAGGTGTCTTGGAACCTTGGTTATCCATGAGCTTCTCTTCAGCTTTGAGAGATTGAGTTGCTTCTACATCTTTCTTCTCATTGTCTTCATCAGCAATTTCTTACTTGATAATTAACTCTTCTTCACTGTAGTTAACTTCACATGCCTTGAACATAGGTGAATCAACCTTTTTCAGGATTGTTGGAACATATTAATTTTCTGTTGCTTTCCTTTTGTCACCTATATTTTTCTTCTTGTTGTTCAAGGCATTATAATCAAGACCAATAGCAATATTTGCACATGGCTTATTTTTCTCATGGTATTGTCCAACTAACTCAGATGCATTCTTGAAGGACTTCAATTTAACTTCATTATTTTTAAACTTCTCCCTTAACACTGCTTCAATCTCACTTGCATACTTGAGCTTGTTCTTCAGATATGCATTCTCTTGTCTCACATCTTTAAGCTCTACCAATAATAATTCAGCTTCTTGTTTCTCATTTTCAAGCTCCTCATTTATCTTTGTCAGTATGCTAACTTCTTCATTAGCAGCAACCATACTTGTATGAATGTCAAACATTTATGTGCTCAACTTCTCTACAGTTTCCTTATATTGAATCACATTTAAATGAATGGTAGTGAGAGTTGGTACCTGTGATTTTGATGAGTATGAATCTCCTTGCTTCAAGGCCATTAGTGCATAATTTCCAACTTCCTCATCTTCATCATTATCAGAATCATCCCAACTTTTTCCCTTTATAATATAAGCTTTGCTTTGTAGTTTCTTCAGAAGAGCTTCATACTTTGCTTCCAATTCAAGCTAAGCTTTTTCTTTATTTGCTTTCTTGGATTTCCTGCATTCTGTAGCAAAATGGCCTAGTTCATCACAATTGAAGCACCTTATCTTTGATCTGTCAACAGATCCAGTTTTGTAACCATTCTTGCTATCAGATGTGTACTTCCATTTTCCTTTCCAGTTGCTGTTATTTTTGAATGATTGTCCTTTACCCTTGAAGAATTAGAGAACTTTCTTGCCATATAGGCCATTGATTGATCAAGCTCATCAAGTTCATCCAGGATGTAGAACTCATCTTCTTCCAATTCCAGAATGACTTGTTCCTGTGAATCATTGTTTCTTTGCTCACTTGTTGAAGCAACTGGAGTCTGGAATCTTGGCTCATCATTAGAGGTCTGACCTTCATTGACAATTAAAGCACTTGAACCATCCATAATATGCCCTTTACCAGTTCTTAATGATTTCCTTTGAATCGTCTCTAATTCATATGTTTTTAAGATTCCATACAGAACTTTCAGAGTTATTTTGCTCAAGTCTCTTCTCTGATTGCTGAAATTTTCTGTTCCAAATGATCAGGAAATGATCAGGAAGTGTAAGAAAAAATTTTAGATTCACTTCTTCAGCTTCATAGTATTTCTCATAGAGCTGCAAGTCATTTATCAGCTTATTAAACCTTTCAAACACATCAGTGATACTTTCATTTGGCTTAGCCATGAAACCCTCATCTTGTGAAATCAGTATCCTTCTTTGATTAGATCTAACTTCCTCAGTTCCCCCACAGAGTATTTCAATCTTTTCCCAGATTTGCTTAGCAGTGTCACAGTTCACAATGTTGTTATACATTACATTATCAAGTGACTCTATCAATATCAGCTGTAGGTCACTATCCAGGGAAACTTTCTCTTTCTCAGGCTTAGTGTACTCAGAAGGATCTTTTGGAGCATAATAAGCTGGAATGACTATATCACCATATGTAGATTCCTCAACTCTTACCATAGGAGTGAAGGGCCCATTTTTTAGAATCTGAATGTAGAGTGGATTAGCCATCCTGATAAACAACAACATTTTCTTTTATCAAAGAGTGTAGTTAGCTTTGTCAAAAGTAGGAATTTTGATGCTACTAATTTTCTGTATATTCATACTTCCAATATCTTGAATCTGTTTACTTTCAGATTTTGCTCTAATGAATTACACACGGGGGGGGGGGGGTGAATGTGTTTTTTTGTTTTTATGCTTTTCTTGAATCTTTTATGGTCATGAACAAAGTAAATCAAATCTTGTAGTGACATGTGTTAAGACTGAATTTAAACATGCAACAATGACTAACACAGATCTTTCAAAACTCACTTAGTTTTATATTAAAATTAAGAATGTTTTGCTACAAAATTTCTAGGCTCTTTGTTGATAAAGATCTTAGCTTCAATCTTAAGAGAATACAAGAATTTCTGATCTAATTATTACCACTTACGAAACACCAGTGTTAAATTTATATCACAATTAACTAATGGTTAACACAGTGTACACTAAGAGATGCTATTCACTTTAGTAAACTGTCACTTATCATTTCCATTTTAGGAAAAGGACATTTTCCATTTCTGGCTTAGCATATATTTGCATACTATGTTAACTTTGATCTTCCTTTGTCAGTTAATCTTTACCCTTGATCTTGCACACTCTTTAAGCTGCTTTTTGTAGACTTGTCAATCCAACTGGTTGGATTATATGTTGATTGTTAATCTTGGATATTAAACTGGTCTGCAATTTGTACTTTGAGATTTTACCTCGAGATCTCCAGTTAGGCATATAGAGGACTTGACATATCGATACGTATATTGGCTTATCGAGATCTCTAACACTTTATAGTTGATTTGACTTGTAGAGGTCTCTGAGTTCTCTATAATAGAATTTAGTTTATCGAGATCTCTCATCTTCATATCTTCACTTTGGCTTATCGATATCTCTGAGTTCTCTAGTGACTTATTGACTTATCGATAACTCAGAGTTCTCTAGTCAAATTTGACTTGTCGATAACTCAGAGTTCTCTAGTGATATTTGGCTTGTTGATATCTCTGAGTTCTCTAGTGAAATTTGAATTATCGATAACTCAGAGTTCTCTAATGAATGTTGTGTTAGATATATTTGATAATGTCATGGCTAATATGTTTTATGTTTAGATTTCAGATCTTATTTGAACAGAACAAATCAGTACTTAACTGATCAGTACTTATACTGGAAGTCAGAACTTAAGGGATATCGGTACTTATGTTATCAGGAGATAGATATCAGAACTTAAGTGCTGAAGGACGATCAGATAAGGACAGTAGCTGATTAAAGTTAAGAAGATCAAGATAAACATAAGAAGAGATATGCATGAAGAAGGAATTTTGTGAAGAATGGAATACTTGGAATAGAAGATATCTGATTGATATATTTTAGGAAGCAGAATTATATTCCATATCAATTAGTGAATATCTTGTAACTGTGTAGTATATAAACACAGAAATAGAGTTTACACAAGAGGTGTTATCATTATCGAGAATATTATTTAATATAACTCTAGTAGCTCTCGTGATAATTTGTTCATCACTGAGAGATAACAGTTCCAGATTGTAACAGAGTTTATTTGTTAAATAAAGTTTGTTTTCTGTTACATAAGTTCTTGAAGTTTGATTTGATTGTAATAAACACTGTATTTAACCCCTCTACAGTGAAAGTGTGACCTAACAAGTGGTATCAGAGCTATCTGTTAACACACATACAGTTAAAGATCCAAACACAATCATGTCTGACACAGAAACTCCAACTAAGCCTACCAAAACTGAGGAATCATCAAAGACATCAACTCAGAGTCGATATGAGACTATCAGAGTTCCCATATTGAGACCATCTGAATATCCCATATGGAAGGTAAGGATGACCATGTTTCTGGAAGCAACAGATCCAGAATACCTTGATAGAATCAGGGAAGGGCCTCACAAACCTACCAAGCTCGCTGTTGTAGTTCCAGGTGAAGCAGCAATGACCGTACCAAAGGAAAAGAATGATTACACTGCTGAAGATATAGCATCTATTGCTAAGGATGCCAAGGTACGTCACTTATTGCATAGTGCCATTGATAATGTAATGTCAAACAGGGTAATCAACTGCAAGACTGCTAAGGAGATATGGGATGCACTAGAGACAAGGTGTCAAGGAACTGAAACAGTTAAGAAGAACAGGAAGACAATACTCACTCAAGAGTATGAACACTTTGACTCTAGGACTAATGAGTCATTGACTGATGTATATGATAGATTTGTCAAACTCTTGAATGACTTGTCATTAGTAAATAAGGAGTATGATCTTGAAGATACAAACCTCAAATTCCTGTTAGCTCTTCCTGAATGTTGGGATTTGAAGGCAACAACAATAAGAGACAACTACAATCTTGATGAAACAACTCTTGATGAAATCTATGGAATGCTCAAGACTCATGAACTTGAGATGGAACAAAGAAGCAAGAGGAAAGGAGGAAAGTCAAGAACGGTTGCTCTCAAGGCTGAAGAGGAATCCCCCAAACCATCTTCCTCAAAGAAAGGCAAGGATAAAGCTCTTATCATAAAATCTGATACTGAGTCATCAAGTTCTGAGAGTGATGATGACTCAGATTCTGAAAGCCTGCCTGAAACTGATGCTGATGAGGAGATGATGAAGCTGTGTGCTCTTATGGTGAAAGGAATCACAAAGATTGCATACAGGAAGTTCAGGAAGGGAAAGAAGTTTTCCAGCAAAGGCATAAGTTCTGACAAGAAGAATTTCAGAAGATCTGAAGGAAGAGGAGGAAAGTCTGACAGAGGAGATTACGCAAATGTTAAATGTTATAATTGTGGTGAGAAAGGCCACATATCTCCTGATTGCAAGAAGACCAAGAATGACAAAGGCAAAGCTCTTGTTACAAAGCAGAAAAGCTGGACAGACACTTCAGACTCTGAAAGTGAGGAGAACTATGCATTGATGGCAAATGCTGATAAATCAAATTCTGAGAGCAGTTCTGAAGCTGCTGAAACAAAGGTACCTCAGACTACTTATGCTTTTCATACTGATGATATTAATGAGTTGAGAAGATATCTTAAAACCATGTTTGTTAGTTATAGAGATCAAACTTTAACATGTGAAAGATTAACTTCTGAAAATCTTGCTTTTAGGAAAAGAAATGATTTCTTAGAAAAAGAGCTAGTCATGTTTCATCAAACTCAGAAGGATAGAGATGATGCTTTTTATGTTAGGGATGAATTGCTAAAAATGAATGAATCTCTAAAAACTGAGTTAGAAAAGGAGAGAGAGATTATCAGAACTTGGACTAACTCTGGCAAAACAACTCAAAATTTGCTAAGCAGTGGAAACTGGAAAGAGGGCTTAGGCTATGGAGAAAATAAAGAAGGAACTGTAGAAATTAAGCCTGTTGATGAGCAAAAGCCGAAGTTAAAACCTGTTAAGTTTGTAACTGAAAAATCCGAAAATGAGAAATCAGAAGTTAAAAAGGAATTAGCTTCTGACAAACTAAAACAGGAAAAGACAGCTGAAGTTAACATAGGCTTAATGACAAAGAAGCAGCTTAAGCATAAGCTGAAAGATGTTAAGAATGCAAACAAGGTAAAATCACCTAGGAAAAACAGGAATGGAAAGGAAGGTGTGAATAAAAGCAATAACTATAAATCTGTTCCTGATGCTCCTAGGAAAACATGTTATAACTGTGGAAGTTCTAACCATCTGGCTTCTTTTTGCAGGAAGAATAAGAATATTAACTCCTTATCTACAAAGTCAGGAGTTAAGAGTCAGTCTGTTAGATACAAACCACAAAATCCTTGTTTTCATTGTGGTAGTTTATGGCATTCCATTTATACTTGTAAGGAATATCATAGTTTGTACTATGATTATTATCAAATAAAACCTTCTTTAAAGAAAGTTTATGTTGTTCCTTCTAGTATAAGTTCTGATAAGAAAGCTGTTAACATAAAATCTGATGCTAAATCCGCTGCAAATGTTAACAAACCTAAAAAGGCCAAAGGATCCAAGCAAGTCTGGGTCCTTAAAACTAATAATTAGTGGTCTTTTTGATTGCAGGGCAACAGGAAAAATATTTTAGTTCTGGACAGTGGATGTTCAGGACATATGACTGGTAATAAGGCCCTGCTATCAGACTTTGTGGAGAAAGCTGGCCCAAGTGTTTCTTATGGAGATGGCAACATTGGAAAAACTTTGGGATATGGCAATATCAATCTTGGGAATGTCATTATTAAAGATGTAGCTCTGGTCTCAGGACTTAAACACAACTTACTGAGTATAAGTCAAATCTGTGACAGAGGTTATCATGTTGATTTCTTTGCAGAACATTGTGAGATAGTTAGTAAATCTAAAGGAAAAATTGTTCTGAAGGGATTCAGGCGTGGTAACATTTATGAAGCTAAGCTTTCAACAAGTTCTGATGGTTCTGCAATCTGTTTAGTGAGTAGAGCCTCAACTGAAGAAAGCTGGAATTGGCACAAGAAACTCTCTCATTTAAACTTCAACAAGATAAATGAACTGATCAAGAAAGATCTTGTGAGAGGACTGCCAAAATCAGTGTTTGTTCCTGATGGTCTTTGTGACTCATGTCAGAAGGCTAAACAAAGAAAATCTTCGTTCAAGAGCAAGACTGAATCATCAATTCTTGAGCCTTATTATCTACTTCATGTTGATCTATTTGGTCCAGTGAATGTCATGTCTATTGCAAAGAAGAAATATGCGTTGGTCATAGTAGATGAGTTCACCAGATACACATGGGTGTATTTCTTGCACACAAAAAGTGAAACTGCATCTATCCTGATTGATCATGTCAAACATCTGGATAAATTGATCAAAGATTCTGTGAAAATTTTGAGGAGTGATAATGACACTGAATTCAAGAATTTGATAATGGAAGAGTTCTGCAAAAATCATGGAATAAAGCAGGAATTTTCTGCTCCTGGAACTCCACAGCAAAATGGAGTTGTTGAAAGGAAGAATAGAACTCTAATCGAAGCTGCACGAACAATGCTTGAAGAAGCAAAGCTTCCAACCTATTTCTGGGCTGAAGCTGTGCAGACTGCTTGTTTTACTCAAAATGCAACACTCATTAACAAGCATGGAAAAACACCATATGAGATGGTGAAGAACAAGAAGCCAAATCTCAAATACTTTCATGTATTTGGATGTAAGTGTTTTGTTCTCAAGACTCATCCTGAACAGCTATCCAAGTTTGATCTAAAAGCTGATGAGGGAATCTTTGTAGGATATCCACTTTCTACAAAAGCCTTCAGAGTCTATAATTTGAGAACAAAAGTGGTCATGGAATCTATCAATGTCTCTTTTGATGACAAGAAGATCACTGGACTTGAAGATTGCATTGATCATGATAAGCTGAGATTTGAAAATGAAGATTCATATTCTGATATCTCAAGTCCTGACAGTCTAAGTCCTGATACTGTAAATTCTGATGGATTAAACTCTGATGTTATTGAAACTGTGGTGACTACGTCAAAGGAAGATGCACCAATGCAGGGGGAGCATACTCAAGATATTATCACATCTCAAGAAGCATCAGAACATACATCTGGCTCTTCAAATTCTGATTCATCAAGTTCTGATAAGCCAAGTACTGACAGTGCTGAAAATCTAAATACTGAAGGATCCAACTCAGAGAGCACAGTTTCAGGGGGAGCATCAGAAAATGAAACCGAAGACAGCATGAATCATGGGGGAGCATCCAGTTCTAGAGAAAATCTTCCATCTGCAAGGAAGTGGACAAAATCACATACACCTGATTTAATAATTGGAAGAGGAAGTATATGTTGAACAACCTCCAGGCTTTGTAGATTCCAAACATCCAGATTATGTCTACAAGCTTGATAAAGCACTTTATGGACTTAAGCAAGCTCCTAGAGCATGGTATGAGACTTTAGCTCAGTTTCTTCTGGAAAGTGGATTCAACAGAGGAACTATTGACAAAACATTGTTCTATCTCAACCATGGCAAGGACTTACTTCTGATCCAAATTTATGTTGATGATATTATTTTTGGGTCTCCAAATGACAAACTTTGCAAAAAGTTTGCCAACCTAATGCAGTCAAGATATCAGATGAGTATGATGGGAGAACTTAGTTATTTTCTGGGCCTTCAAGTCAAGCAGAGTGAAGAAGGAACTTTTATTTGTCAATCTAAGTACACCAGAAACTTGCTGAAAAAATTTGGAATGCAAGACTGTTCAAGTGCATCCACTCCCATGGCCACTGCAACAAAACTGGATAAGGATACTGGTAATTCAGTAGATATTACTGATTACAGAGGTATGATTGGCTCACTTCTCTATCTAACTGCTAGTAGACCAGATATCATGTTTGCTACCTGTCTTTGTGCAAGATTTCAAGCAGATCCAAGAGAACCTCACTTAACAGCTGTAAAAAGAATCTTTAAGTATCTTAAAGGAACAGCTGATCTAGGATTATGGTATCCTAGAGAATCAGATTTTAAATTAATAGGTTACTCAGATGCAGATTTTGCAGGTTGCAAAATTGACAGGAAAAGCACAAGTGGTAGCTGCCAATTTCTTGGAGGCAGGTTGGTTTCTTGGTATAGCAAGAAACAAAAGTCAATTTCCACATCAACTGCAGAAGCAGAGTATATTGCTGCAGGAAGCTGTTGTGCACAGATTCTTTGGATGAAGAATCAGTTACTAGATTATGGGTTAACATATTTCAAAATCCCTATTTACTGTGATAATCAAAGTGCTATTGCTATGACAGGTAATCCAGTTCAACACTCTATGACAAAGCACATCAGCATCAGGTACCATTTCATCAGGGAACATGTGGATGAAGGTACAGTGGAATTGCATTTTGTACCCACAGATCAACAAGTAGCAGATATCTTCACAAAACCACTGTGTGAAGCTACCTTTTCAAAATTGGTAAATGAACTTGGAATGATTTCAGGTTCTTTCTCTAAATCTGCTTAAACTTGTTCTATGTTATCAGACTTTATGATCAGTATTTACAGAATTAATCTCTTTGTATATTCTGTGCATTAATTGATAAATGTCTTTAAGTACTGACTGTTGTCTGATATATGTTTCTAAACTCTGATAAGTGATATGTCTGTTTCAGTAACTATTCAATCCTATGAGGATAACTGTGCTAGATACTGACCTACTAGTCTTCAATAAACAAATGATCCCATGAAAGAAGTAATTATTTCTGTGGAAATCTTATGACACAAGCAAATTCTGATAACTGAGCTTAGTTAAGTTTACTTTGTATATCTTATTACTAAGTCACAAATTAGAATAATGCTACTCATCTGTTTAAGTTCTGATTCTAGTAAAACTGCTGAATGTACTAAGTGCTGATAAACCTCACCTATCAAAAGAAAAAAAAAAAAAAAAAAAAAAAGAATCAAAGAATAATATCAGGTACTCCTTTGAGATCTAGAGTAAAAATGTGAAAGGGACGACCCAAGTGCATTGCTGGTATTAAGTAAATATGCATTAGAAAAGCAAAATATTTTCTTGGTGACTTTTCACACTCTATGATTACTGGAGAAATACTCTGATAATAGCATAAATTCTAATAAACAGTCGTGACTCACTTACACTGAGAAGCCTCTGTAAAATAGAATTTCAAAAGATGCATAAAATTAGCACAAAAACAGTAGAGGTGAACTCATGCATGAACTCATTTATCAGTAGGTTTCAGGATAATGACAGCTCTTTAGCAAAATTTTAATTATGACTTATTTCTAAGATGTACTGAAGTAGATCAGACTTTACTCTTTGTCTGTTATTTAGCTTAATGCACACACACATCACTCCATATGAATGATGAAATTTCTGTGGTGGTCTATGTTATTTTAGATAAACAGTCATTGTGTCACTTCTGCACAAATTCTGAGGACAAGTTCTAGTTACACGTTCTGATGATTAAGTTCTGACGTTCATAACTAAGAACTTGTATGAGTATTTACTAAGATAGATATTCCTTGTTCGAGTTAAGACATTATGTTCTGATGACTGTTAAGTTCTGGGATAAGTCTAAGTTCTGATTTTTCAGTCTAACCCTTTACTTGACTTATCTGTGAATAAAATTTGGTAACAGTCTCAGATTAATTTCGAAATGTTGAAGTGGAAGATTAATAGTCTATGGTTAAAACATAATGGCACTCGTCCTTGAAAAGTTCACTCTTGTTACATGTGCACATTCCTTTTCCAATGACTGTTATTCTTTTTCAAAGTCTAGGGAGACGAGGTAGAATTACTTCTACCTGTCAGCATTAAATATCTTTGCGTCTCTTGGCATTCTCTTGCCTATATAAACAGCCACTTCACATTATTCTTCTCATCCCACTTGTATCACAAATTCAGTCTTGTTTTTCATTTACTATCACAAATGGCTGAATTTGGCTGGTTCTACAATTACGGTGATGAGACTGTGCATGTCTTTTTGAATGGAATTCCAACTCCCTACCCTATCACCAACATCCCTCACAATCTCTGGATTCAATTTCCAGAGGTTATCAAACGTGATCTGGTGGCCGTTCGAAGAGACCTTCACCTTCGTCGTATCCGTCAGCAAGAGCGAATCATACGACTCGCCATCTTGTTTGTCGAAGATAGGAAGAGGAAGATGACTTAATCTCGTCTTCTTCCTGTTCTTCTTCATCCTCAGCTTTGTCAGGCTTCTTAGCTAGGACTAAAGCTGTTGACGTTAGGATTAGAAGCTTAGGGACAATCTTGTATTGATGTAATTTCTATTTCATATATGTATTGACTTGATATATTAATGAAAACTGTTTTTACTTCAAGATTTTGTCTCTGAGTTATTTTATCTGTGTTGTTAAATCCTGCTTGATATTCTGATGACCATTTAAATTTTGTCTTTATTTAAGTTCTGATTCTTTGTCAGCACTTATTCATCGAAATTATCCCGGTCATTTTTAACATGATTCATTTTCAGAATATTAATGTTGTAGTGAAAAATAATTCAATCAGTGCTAACGGTTTCAATTTTGAATTAAATCTGTGTCTCTTGATAACTGAAATGGTTTTTCCTTGAATCAAGGCAACTGGATAAGTAATCATTCCTGTTTTCTCGAGCCCAGTAACTATCCGTTATTACTGCATGTCTGACAGGTGTCCAACGGTAACATTTTTCTTCGAGTATAAGAACAACAGAGAGAAGATTTCTTTAACCTTTTATTTTCTTTATACTTTATCTCTCTTCTTACTTTTACTCTCTTTCTCATTCTTTCTCACGTTGGTTTTTCATACAGACATTATCTCACACACATAACAGGCATACTTGAATTTCAATATTTTTCACATGGCACCAAAGGATTTAATCATTGATGGAGCAAAGTTTGTTCCAAACAACTATGCTGCAATTCTTGATCATGCTGAAGCTCCATCTGAATTGCATTTTGTGCAAGATCTTCTTGCACATAGTGAGGTTGGGTACGCCTTAACTCAGCCTGAATTATTTTCAAGTCAACAAGTTCTGCGGTTCTGGAGGACTGGAGTTCATGATGATGGTGGTAAACGAGGAACTCCCAGTATTATCTTCCAAGTGGGTGATTCTTCCTATGTAGTCACTCCTGATACAGTACGAAGAGCATTACATCTTCCAGAAGATTGTACTTTCTCTATACCAGAGGAATCAGAACTTCGGAGGTTAATGACTGATTTGGGATATGAAAAGAGTCTGACGAAACTTGGGCAGTTGAAACGGGCTAATATCAGAAGAGAATGGAGTTTCTTCTTCGATTGCATCACCAAGGCTTTTGGCAACAAGTGTTCAAATTTTGATGCCATCCCAATTCTGAGTCAGCACATCGGGTATGCTATTATCCATCAAACTCATTTTGATTTTGCAACTGGAATAATTGGTTTTATTGGGGATAGGATGACAGAGGATCGAGATGTTGTTTATTTTGCTAGATTCTGTCAACTTATTTATACGTATTGTACTGCTGAACCCCAGTTAGTCAGCACTCAAACCCTACCTTTTAAGGTTGCAAAAAGGTACTTTAACGACCTGATACATGCTGACACAAAGAAATCAATGGTGAGACAATTACAGATTCCTCAGTCTGTGAAACAGATTCTGGTAAATGCTGATCCAGCTACTTACAAATCTGTTTACTCAAACGTTCAACCAACTCACCATAACCAAAATCCATCAACCTCAGTCCCTACCTCTCATTCTACTCAACCTACCCTCAGAACTTATCTCAAATCCTATCTCTCCACTTCACAGACTGCTCAACCTTCTTCTTCAGCACCTACTGTGAAGCCTATATCCTCTAAGCCAAAGAGAACAAAGACTGTTCCTCAAACATCTCAAAAGAAGAGGAGGATTACTTTGAGAGATGAATCAGATTCTGAGGATCAGATTCCATCTTCAGAACCTGTGGTAAATGAAGCTGAGAAGGCAACTTCTCAGAAGGATTCTGCAATTGGGGGTTCTAGGCTTCTCAAGAGGCTTAGACGTATGACGGTTCCTGCAACTCCCAAGGAATCCAAATCAACAAGGAAGTATAAGAAACAGAGGGCACAGAGGCCAGTTTCAGATGATGAGGAGGAAGCAGCTAAGGAAGGGGATCAGGAATCTCTGATCTCACAAGACAAGGAATTTGCTCCAGTCACTTCTTCTCCATCAACTCAATCTCAGGAACCTGTATCTGACAAGGCCAATTCACCTTCTATATCTCTTGTTGATCCAGGCACAAGTGCTGAAATTGATATTCAGAACTTGGTTGTGCCTGAAATACTTTTCTTAGAAGCTCCAACAACAAATAATCCTTCCACAACACCTGTTACTGATGCTGTTCAAACTCCTGAGTTATCACTAACACCTTCTCTGCATCAAGATGATGATCAGATTTTAGGTGAGCATCAGGATATGGCTGTTGATCAGAACTTAGTATCAGATCAGCAATTAGAGGATGTTGAAGACTCCATTGCTACTCATACGGTTGTCTTATCAGAAGATACTGATTCTTTAAGTTCTGATGCTGCAAATGTTGAAGATACTGGTGAAGCTGCTACAACTGTAGATGCTGATGAAGCAGGTCCTTCAGGACATACTCCTCCACTGACTCTTCCTAAGTCTGAACTGCTAAAGGAGTTTGTTATCAGGGATGCACCAGTACCTTGGAGTGAAACTCCTGCAGGTCAGGAGTGGACTAAAGAATGGAACTCAGTTTCATGTGTTCCAAATGCTTTACATCTTGCTGAGCACTTGACTAAAGCTGATGAAATGTTAAATTCTGATGATTTTAAAACCCAGCTTAGAGTCACTGCATTGAGTACTAAACATCTACAAGGTCTTCATTCCAACACTCATGCAGAGCTACACAAGATTCAGGAGAACTTTATTAAACAGGAACAAGTTTGGAAACTTGATAAGAAAAAGTTCTTCCAACCTACCTTTGACAGGGTTGCTTATATTGAGAAAACTCAAGAGAAACAACAAGCTCAGATTGATCAAATTCTGACAAATCAAGCTACTCAGCAATCGCAACTTACTGAAATCCAGACCTCAGTGGAACTACTTATCTCTCTTTTATTATCTGCTGATGCCAAAAAGGGGGAGAAGGTAATTAAGTCCAAATGCAAAATCAACAAGTCACTGCAAGGAAAGGATGATGGAAAAGATGACCAAAGAAACTCTGGAATGGGTAGTGGTCATAGTCAAGGTAGAAGGTTTACATCAAGACAAGCTAGTCACAGAACAAGTTCTGATACTGGGAAAAGACTAAGTTCTGCTGCTGGTAAAAGGATAAGTTCTGATGAACTTCTAGATCTTGATGAGGAAATGTCAAGACAGTTATTTCTTCAAGAAAATCCAGGGATGGACTTGGAAAGTTTAAAGGAAGAAGAAGCCAGACTTAAATCAGAGAAAGTCACATCTAAATCTGAAGCTTCTGGTAAAAAGTTACTTCCAAAATCTAAAGGCATTGTGATCAAAGAAAGGATACATACTGAAGAAACTCTGGCTAGATCACAACCACAGATAGATCCAAGATCCAAGGGTAAAGAAAAGGTTGGTGAACCTATCAAGCCTTATGTACCTCCTGAGGAAGAAGAAATTACTGATGGAAAAGATAATCTTGCTCTGACTTCAAGAAAAGTTCTTAAAACAACCTCTGACATGGCTCAAGTTGTTCAGAGTCAAGAAATTGTAAGTTCTGATATTCAGAAGAAGCAAGTAACCTCTGACAGTGCTCAAGTTAACTTGATATCAGAAGATAAATCTAAAACACTCCTACCAGGATTCACTAAAGCAAAACAGACTCAATCTTTGAAGACTACTTCAAGTGGTTTTGAAGCAAGAGTAGTTACTGGAAAGGAAGCTAGAGATAAAACTGGATTGGGAAGTGCTGATGAAAGAAGAGTACACAACACTACTGATGATCCAACTTCCTTGAGTGAACCAGGTATTGGAGCAACTCCTGAAAGATTGAATCAACTAGAATCTGTACAGATGGTTTACCATACCTACTTGAAAGAATACATCATGTTGTATTTCATGACAGATGGTAGGGTTTATCATATAAGACAAAATGCCATTCCATTGAAGTATTTTGAAGAATTGGAGCATGTATTGTTCTTACTTCAAGTGGATGACAGAATAACAGAGACTGCTGCAAACTACTTAAAGGAACAGATTCAGAGACAGAAAAGACTTTATTCTGTTAAGTCTGACAGCAGATATGTTCCAAAGTACAGAAATCACAATGGTGATATTGTTGATATGAAGCCTAATACTGCACAGATCAGAACATATCTTGGTATTAAGGGACTTGAATTCAATCTAGAGTCTAATAAAGCTTATGTCATAAGACTAGATCGGGAGTTGGGAAAAGCAAAGGTTAATGATCTCAGAGCTGCAATATTTCAAACTGGTGAAGATACTGCAGAGCTTAAAGATGTTAAACGGAGAATGATTGATGAACTCAGATATGCTGAGAAATGTTTGTTGAAGAATTATCTCAGAACAACTCCTGACATCAGAGAGATCAGAAAATGATGAAGCCAAGTCAAAGATCTACAACTGCTTAAATTCTGATATTTATACAGGTTGAAGTTGTTATCAGAAGCTGAATTGGTAAAAACTTTAAGGACTGTAAGTTGTAGTTATCTTGTCTATTTCTCATGCATTTGTACTTAATGTTTTTGACATCATCAAATATCTGTTAAACTTGTATATTTTGTTAATTTACAAGTTGGGGGAGATTGTTAGATATATTTGATAATGTCATGGCTAATATGTTTTATGTTTAGATTTCAGATCTTATTTGAACAGAACAAATCAGTACTTAACTGATCAATACTTATACTGGAAGTCAGAACTTAAGGGATATCGGTACTTATGTTATCAGGAGATAGATATCAGAACTTAAGTGCTGAAGGACGATCAGATAAGGACAGTAGCTGATTAAAGTTAAGAAGATCAAGATAAACATAAGAAGAGATATGCATGAAGAAGGAATTCTGTGAAGAATGGAATACTTGGAATAGAAGATATCTGATTGATATATTTTAGGAAGCAGAATTATATTCCATATCAATTAGTGAATATCTTGTAACTGTGTAGTATATAAACACAGAAATAGAGTTTACACAAGAGGTGTTATCATTATCGAGAATATTATTTAATATAACTCTAGTAGCTCTCGTGATAATTTGTTCATCACTGAGAGATAACAGTTCCAGATTGTAACAGAGTTTATTTGTTAAATAAAGTTTGTTTTCTGTTACATAAGTTCTTGAAGTTTGATTTGATTGTAATAAACACTGTATTTAACCCCTCTACAGTGAAAGTGTGACCTAACAAGTTGACTTATCGATAACTCTGAGTTCTCTAGTGAAGAAATGACTTGTCGATATCTCCAATCTTCAAGTCTTCAATTTGGCTTGCCGATATCTCTGAGTTCTCTAGTAGCTTTTCTGAGTTCTCTATGTCATTCTGGAGTTTTCGAATGACTTCTCTATAACACTAAATCTGTGACTTGTAGAGATCTTGACTTAGAATATTTTTCCCGAAACAGATTTATTTTACTCCAAGCTTCTTCATAATTCTTCTGAGGCATGATCTTTTTGATCTTCTTCTAGATAGAATTCTTAGGCTTGATACTGTTTAAAGAAAAATGTCACACCCCCAACTTAAACAGCAAAGTAAATATAACTATTACACCATTTAAAAATAAATAACCATAACCAAATCCATGATCTTACAGTTTAGGGTTTGGAACAGCCCAACACTACCATCTATTACAACTGATTTTAAATATCGAGTCCTCACACAAAACTACTATCTCTTATTCTACCTGAGCTCGAACATAAGCATCAGCATCACAGGTCTTACGGGCGGTCTGCTTGAATCTAACCATAGCTGCTAACTGTAACATCAGGGTAAAGCAAGGAGTGAGCCAAATGCTCAACAAGTGCTAATCAATACGATACAAAACATAATTCGAGATATATATTAAAGAATGTCAATGAGAGGACATAACCAATGATATCGAGAGATAAAACTTTTGGGTGGTGGCATCATTTTGTTTGTATCAAAACAATTTCAAAGTCATACTTTTAATCAAAATCATTTTATGACGCTATGGATTACAGCCGGTGATCAGCCGCGAAGTAATCCCGAACCTCGCTGGGTTCTACAACATTAATGGGAATCCCTAGGCAACTTTTAAGCCTAATATAAGTGTGGAAAGGACTCGCGTCTCAGTCCAGATCCACTATTCAAGAAAACGTTTATCCCCCTTTGGGACTGAAAACCCATGTTTTATTTATTTCAAAAACTGATGCCGAATTATAACAAAATCTCTTTTAACAGAAACATTTTATCAAGGAATTATAGATCTACTCGAAACACGGGAAATATGGTACTAAATTTTAGGGCCATGATCCACAAAACTATACTCTATTAGGGTAACTGAATGGTTTTTATATATCAAAGTTCGGACAAGGGAATTTAGCGAGGCTATTGAATATTATGAAGGGTAATGCTAAAACTGGGCTTAAAGCAATGGTTTCTCATCAAGGTTCAAGTGCTGGATCATCAAGAAGGTAAGCTTCATGAATACTAAGGGTGTTAAGGTATGAAGAATTGATATTTAGCTCAGGATTTATCAGAATTGTCAAGCTTTAGGATAAGAAAGAGGGGTAATCAATGAGGAATCACTTTGATAAATATCTGGCTTTCAGGGTTCAAGGTAAGGTTCTATAGGGATTCAAGTATCAGGATGAGATATCAATACTTAGGAATCATTAGCATGTTAATCAAGAGAATCAACCAAGAGTGGTAACTACCTTTTCTTTTATCATGGCATTCAAATTACTTTAATTTACTATCACGATAAGACTTTTGAACTACTTGCAATACGTACTCGAGGGTTCATGGCATTTCAAAGATAAACATAAGATACGCTTGACTTAAATATATATCAAAATGACTCAGGATAGTTGCATCGATATAAAAGAACTATTTACAGTGAATACGAAAGACAGGTTGAATCACTTACCTTGAGAAAGGCTGGTCTGGTCTGACTGGTAGGAGCAACTGGAAGCTTCACTCGACCTTTATGGCAAGTTTACCCTTGTCTCGAGATCCTACATAAATAATAATAATCCCCATTATAATATATTCTCACCCACTTAACCTATTTACAACCCGCATTTAAACACGGATGGCACTTAGGCCTATATGCACTTAATTTATATTTACCTTTAAATTATAATTGCACACACACATAGCCACATAATCACATATCATATATTTATACCAAATAACACCATATATACCATAATGCAACACTAGGCTTGGATGATCTCGACTCACAACTTAAGTCACTTAGTCGTTAGTCGCTAAACTAGACAAAGTCTTCTAATTTTTTGGCTTCGTAACTCGATGTGCCTTTACTAGACTATCCAAGACCTATTGACCCTCACTTGGGCCTTTTTCTCTACTGACCTTATACTATCTTACAACTATGGTGGTCAACCTAAATCTCACTCCTAAGTGTTCTAAAACTATGTGATAAGTGTAAGTGCTCACTGGTGCAAATTTCAGAATGATATCTATGGTTTCTTGAGTGCATTATACACTCTTAAACTACAAATTTTCCTTCAAAAATTTTACACAAGACTCTCCTGACCTTAGGGAATCTCCCAAACTTGATGTGGCTCAAGGGCCTGGCTTGGGCCTTCTTGGGCCTAAGCTAAAAGTCCAAGGTTCCCCTGTTTTTTCTGGGCAGAAAACGCCCTGACTTGAATTAACTTGTGACACATGGTTCTAACTCATATCCTATGAACTATGGTTGGAAAAACTTCTCTTACACTCCCTCTAAATAAGACCTAACAGGGCCTAATGAGGGCTTACCCATGACATGGTCAAATCTCCCTATTTCTAAGTTGCAACAAAACTGTCCCCTGCTGGACAGATTTTGTTATTCTACTTGTGCACCTAACCAAATGACATGAAAGCCTCCAACCAACACCTAAAACCTTTTATATACTCCCAATACTAACTTCTAGTGGCTTGGCCCTCAAAGTGCACATCAATGACATGGTCAAAACTCGCTCTAAACCTCAGGGTACTAAACTGATTTTCTGCAGAAACTATGACTCTCCTTTCTCTAAGGTTTTTACTTGACAAACTCAACCACCAACAACCCAATACCCAAACCAAGACTTAGACATGGTGATCTACTGAACTAACTCCCTTATACTCAAAATAATCTTGGTGGAGATCATCCTTACCTAAGGTGCAATCATGGCAAAACAAAAGAAACCACATTTCACAACTCACAAATCATCAAGTTGTTGAAACAACAAGTTATGCATTTTTATAAAAGATATACATGAATTATTACCATGCATCAAGAAGCATTAATCAATATTAACTCCTTATTCCTACTGAAATTAAAGCTTACTAATAAAATCCTTCCTAATGATCAAAATCTTCCAACATTTCAAGAGAAATCCACATGCATGCATAACTTCGAGTTTTGCAACCCAAAACAACATATTTTCTAAATATATTCTATCATAAAATTGACATGCAAGCCTAGCATAAGCTATACCTAGATGATCACTTAGCATGCAAAGAGTTTTATCAAATTTTCACTACAAGTTTCATGCCATTATCACATAAACATATAAAAATTGAACCAAGCAACAAGAATGATCTTTAGGACCATTCATTCGGCTCCCTCAAGGTCATGGCCGAATGAAATGGAAGGGAATGGCCATTTAACATCAAGAGTTTCTTTCTCAAGACTTGGCACTTCACCATTCCTTGTAGTCCTCTCAAAAACAACCTTAAATCCACAAAAATCAAGGTTGTACTTTGAGTTTCAACTAAAACCTTAACATGCAACTTTAAAACTTAAACTTTTTACTCAAAACTCTTTTGAATATATGTGATCATGGCATGGGAAGTAACATTTACTTGTGTAGAAGGTGGAAACTTGGTGGAGGAATGAAGAAAATGGGGAGGGGGTTGGTTTCGGCTGAAAAACCGAGAGAAGGAGGGGGAGGGCCGAGAGTGAGGGAGTGAGGAGGGTGGGAGGAGAAAGTGTGATGGTGAGTGGAGTGGATGATCATATCAATTGCTTGCTTTATGCTTTTTGATTTGGCAAATGTGAGTGGGAATGAGAATTGACAAGATTATCCCTCCACTTATACTTGGTTCATTTTGCATGCAAGGGTAAAGAAGGAATTTGGCTAGAAAAATAAGAGTTAGTGGGGTTGGAATTATCTCTTTAGCCCTTTGAATTGAATAGAGAAGGATTTGCATGCAAGGACAACCATGTAATTTGCTAATTATGACAACTAACATTTATAAAGATTTATTTTTATAAAATAAAATACAAGTTCAAAAATTATAAAATTTATACCATAAAATAACTTGGATTTTTAGAAATTTTATAAAACCACTTTTGAAATTTGTGAACAAAATAACTTTTAAGAAGATATTTATTCAAGGTTTAAAATATTCCTTATAAATCAAAAATAAAAGAAATAAATAAACTTTTGCTTTGAAAAATCACATACCACATAACGAAAATTTAAGATGCAGAAATTCTCATTCACACAAACATACAATAGTTGAATATATTGGCATTCAGCTTTAAAATTACACCAAATTTACAATTAATATTACACGAAAATGCCGGTTGTAACAAAAAAGACTCCAGTTTGCTCTTGACCATTTTTACAGACTTTAAATATTACAATACAAAATGCAAACTGTAACACCCCCAAATCCGGGGTCAGGATTGTGTGTCACTAAATAACTTTAAATAATATAAACCTGTATATTAAAATAAATATATAGATAATCCCTCACTATTCCGGATCACTTACAGGTTATGGTATGAAACAAGAATCTAACCTTTTAAAATTACAATAACTAAATACAATTTCATTACCTCTTTACTAACTTCCTCGTATCATTCACTTTGACATCTCCAAATTTCTTCATCTGGAATCTCTCCACTTTTACTGTCTATTAAAAGTTATTCACTCTCATCCTCATTTGATACTGAAAGAAATAAGAATTTGCAAATCAAAAGTGAGCCAAAAATGCCCAGTCGGTATTATAAATGGTTTCCAGATATCAGATCAAAGAAACTTCTGGAAATAATCTTTAAAGGATATCAAAAAACTTTTATTTATATAAAATAGTTGAGCAAATAAAACATCGACCCTTATTGTCCTTTAATCATAAATCACATTTCTCTGTAAAGGAACAGTGAACATTTCACTGATTCATTTCTTTGAATCAAATCTTTTTTTTTTGATTTTATAATCATAAACTATTCAAGAAGGAATATCGTTAATGGCGATCAACAATAAATTAGACTGGACACTAGAAACGAACATATGCACTATAACCTGCTGATTAGTCAGGATATAGTGCGGATATATACCCAACTGTATAGACCCACTAACATATGGGGTACCCAGGCAACTATGGTCTAATAATCAAGGGACCAACTATCTCTGGCCCTTAGGGTCCAGCTCATTACTGGCCCTCATCGTAACCATCCAATCCATGGAGTATTCTGATATCAAATCACTTTGATTTCAAAACATCCCAATTCCGGGTTCGCAAATAACCCGAAAAAATGGGTATTTGCTCAATAGATCAATCGATAATTAAGGAATAAGATGAAAGAGGTACTTGCATAAATAAGAGTAATTGCAGTGAAATATAAAAACATTTAACTATCTTGAACTTAGAATAGGAATGAAGAAATATTTGCAGTATTTTAGAAGAAAGATTAGGAATACTTGCCTCAATTGATAACCCTCTGATCTTTAACTATCTGCCATATCACTCAGTCCTGATGTATCTGTATTTCCATTGACAGGTCCTTTGACCTTTCTTGTCAATCATCATTTTAGGTTAATCTCTATTCCGAATCCACCCGTCTCATTACCATACGTAATCAGGCTTTACTTTTACAATCTTTATCTGGCTTTGAATGCCTCGTACTATGTGTATCTATCATAAAAGATACCATTCGATTAACTGACAATATATAATTTTCTAGTCTATACGCTTATCCTTATCGTCTACCCGCCCGATAATAACAGATAAAGATCATCTTTAATCATATAAGGTTTAATAGACACGTGGACTCATAATTCACATAACACGTACACATAAGGCATGTAATCATATTATTCATATAACACATAATCACATAATTCATGTAGCACATAAGTTGAATCATCAAAAGATAGGTCTCGATACGTTTAGAATTGAAATCGGGTCAAAAAGAGTATTTTATCGATTAATAATTGACTTAGAATGATTCAAAAAACAAACACCCTTTTGATACAAAAGAATTTAGGTCTCAAAAATATTTTTAATAGAAGCACAATATTTTTCTGAGTCTAGAGGCGTTCGTTTCGTATTAAACGGACGAACAGTTGATTTATTATGAATAAAATAAGAATAATTCAATTAATAATTATATTAATTGAATTTTTAAATACCTTTATATAAATTTTAAAAGCACAAATTGATTTTTAAATCATTATTTGGCTTAATTATAAATAATTATATTTTATTTAACTATTTATAGAAAAAATTAATTAATTAAATTAATTAATTAATTAATTAAATCCACAAATAATTAATTAAAATAAATTACAAATAATCAAATCAAATTTTTATATTTGAAAATAATAACAGAAAATAATTTTATGGAATTAAAAATAATTTGGTTAATTATTTAAAATAATTACCTAAATCAATTTTAGAATTAAAATTATAATTTTGGAATTAAAAATAGATTTTTTGGATTTTTATTAAAAAGAAATCTGCAATAAATTTTTTAGAATATCATTTGGGAAAAATAAGATCAAAGTTGGGTAAATTTCGGGTCAGAAAACGGTTTAAAATGCGGGTTATGAAGAACACAGCCGGGTTAGGTTTTGAATCCACCGGAAAATCGAGGAAGACGATCGGAAAACGTCCGGCCGCCGCTCACCCGACTTCCGGCAACACTTCTGGGCTCAAAACAGAGTCGTTCTTCATAGTTTTAACTCCAAACCTCTCCTATATCGACACACAATCTCAAAAATAACATCCACAACAGAAATTGACCTTCAAATCGTCGAATTCGACGATCGCCATCCTCCCGCCGGTGAATAATCCGGCGAAACACGAAATCAACACACACACAACCAAAATCAACATCTTATATATGAAAACGAAGCTTGTTTTATGTACAATCTAACCCAGCAATTTATAACATCAACCAATTGATAAACACTTTTAAAAATCAAATTAAAATCCAAAAAATATGAAGAACTCGGGTTAGTACTTTCGGGAATAGTTTGGTTTGTTTAAATATACGAATCGGTTGTAAATTATCTCAGGAAACTATTCCAACCATCAAAATTAATCAATAACCCTAGAATCAAAAACTCCTAAAATCAATTAAGAACATTCAACCCTATAAACCTTAATTTTAATAATTCGAAAATCAAACCCCTTTTTTTATATGATGCGAAGCTCAAAATCCAACATATGATATACCAAAATGATCAGAATAAATTTTTTTACAAGATGCAATCATCAAAATACATAAACAACTTCAAAATCAAAAAGCCCCAATTTAATCATAATTAAATTCGAATTAACATAAATAAATAAGAAAATCACCTTGATTTCTGCACTAAAATGGTTGATTGATTCCGAAAGTACTTTTCGAGAGCTTCGATTTATATACGGCACGCCCGGATCGGAGTTCGGTAACGCCTTCGTTCGAGGGTTTGATTTTCAAGAACGCAACGAATAATTAGGGTTTCTCTATATTTTATCAGTTTTAACTAACTGATTATAATTATACGAATGAAATAAAATAAGGAAAGGGCTATTTATATTTATGGGATATTGGTTCATTTTGGATCGTATTGGATCGATAAATTAGTTACTTAGCCACTAAGTAACTGCATAAACGATCCGATTTGATACCCGTATTGGATAATTATCCAAACTGGGATTCTAATAAAACAATTTATACGAAAATAATGTAATAATATCCCGTCTTTCTAGAATACGTATTTTGTTGATTTATCGAAATGATTATCGTATCGAAAATTTAGCGCCGGGCCGCGCACGGGTCAAACCATAATCCGGATCGAAAAAGTCAAAACACGGAAAATATCTGTAATTACCAGATTAGGTTAGGAAGGAGTTTTCGGTAGAGTTTCGGGTTGTAAAAACGTAAAAACAGTTGGAGTTGGACGATTCCCGACTTTATATAATAATTTCATAATTATTCAGAAAATAGTTAATAAATTCATAAATCATTATAAAATCATATAATCCTCCAAAAATTATCAGAAAAATACTTTAATTATCTATATTTTGTTCTGGACATATTAAAATTAACATACTTATACTTTTCCTCATATAAACATTCACATATCAACACCAATCATCAGATAATTTACCAAAACTCATATAATAATCACTTAATAATTATTTATTGATAAAAATAATTACACGATAATTCTTGGATGTTACATTCTTCCCCTTTTAAAAGGATTAAGTCGTCAGAATCATAATAAGGACCAGAATGTGATACATTCAAGTATTTCACTTTCATTTTCTCAGGTGGATCTTTCAATTTTATAACTTTTCCTAAACTTTAACTTGCAGCAACAATCATTGTAATATCCGGGATATATCGTGTAATTATTTTGCTAATGGATAATTATTATGTATGTTCAGTATCTATTCTGTGAATTAATTGCTAAGTGTTAAATGTGTTTGGATGTTTAAAAATAATATTAATTGAGTATTTTAATTTTCATATGTCCAAAATAAAATATAGATAATTGTCATATCTTCCTATTTATTTTTATGATGATTTATGATTTTATAGGAAATATATGGATTTAATAATCTTTTTTCGAGTATTTAAAAACTATTTTATACCAACGGGAACGAACCGACGTCATCCGTTTTTACGTTTATATAACCCGAAACTCTTCCGAGAACTCCTTCCTAACCTAATTGCAATATTCCGAGCATTTTCCATGTTTCGACTTTTTCGATCTGGCGTACGGTTTGTCCTGCGTGGGTCCCGGCGCAACATTTTCGATACGTTATTTGTTTCGGTAAATCAATAAAACTCGTATTTTCGATAAACGGGATCTTTTTATTAAACTATCCCAATTATCACCTCGTAATACGTGTAACCAGGTGCTGAGACCAAGACCGCAATACAAATTGTACTAATTTGGATAATTATCCTGAAAACCGGTACCGTTTGGATCAGTTTTTATAAATAAACGTACCATTTTATATCCGGAATGATCCAACGAGATAGTAATTTTCCGTAATTATAAATAGCCTTTATCGTATTTTATTCCGTATCAAAAATCATTTGCAGTCAGCTAAATATATAATTTTCCAGAGAAAATACCTATATTCATAAAATCTTCTGAAAATCAAACAGCAATTTGAAGGCGTTAGTGATCACTGTTTTCAAAGCTTGAGTAACCAAAATGAAGGCGTTATTTAAAAATGATTTAAAAATTCCGAAAAATAGTTTCGAGCTTTAAAATAGTTCTCTGGTATCTTGGAATAATTCTTATTACATCGTCGTTCTATATTGGTATATCTTCAAGTCCTTGAATAAAACCTTATTGCGAATGATAAAATCTCTTTGATCATCTAACAACATCCATATTGTTATAATTATTAATCTCTCCTTCATTCTCTTTTTTCCTTCTCTTGGCTCTTATCTTGAACCTTTAGTTCTTGAAAACGTTCTTCTCACTCGCATGTGTAAATAACTTTTTAATTCTATTATCTATTACAAAGGGCATATTTATCCAATTAAAGCCTCACACACTTGCAGTAACATTACGCTGATTCCGCTAAACTTCTGAATTCTACTGGTGTCCTTACTTCCTCCAAATTTCTCATTGCTTTGACTTCAGATCTGAAAATCACATCAGAATTTGACTTAATCTAATTGGAATCGAATTCCATCTAACTAACCATAAGTTGGTAAAATTAACCAATTAACTCTTTTAATTGATCAATTGAACCAAGTGATGGCTAGCTAAATGAAATCAGAGACCAATTATATAAAGTCAGTTTGGCTACATCCATTTCTTTCAAGAACCGAGATCGCAATCATTTGGAATATCAACAGGAATATTAATAACACACGGAAGTATACTTTTGCCTTTAAAAGTAGGGTATTTCTAAAAATTTCGGCAGCATCTCCTCTACATTATGGACTACCAGTCGGACTCAAGCCAACACCAACAATCAGCCAAACAACCAATAACCATATCAATTCACCACCATCAACCAAACTCATCGTTTCACCATACTACAAAACATATCATGTTGATAACCACATATGCTACTAACTAACATAACATACGTCTTTTAATCGAACTAAGGTCACAAACAAACCATGATTAGTATAACTATACCTTTCCTCAATTCTTTCATAGTATCTTATGTAACACCCCAAACCAATAACACACACACTCTAAATAAATGCGAACCATAATTATATTACAAACTTATAAGTCCAAAAGATGATAATAATATGATTACAAACCCAACCAAAAATATTAACAATCCCGAGATCTTTACAAGTTCACAGTTTGGAACAGCCCTTCTAACTAATACCATAATTACATACTGGCGGATTTCGCCTAATCTATACATATATATTCTACCTGGACCCTAAATGGTCTTCACCCTGCCTACCGGTTGACTTACGAGCGGTCTTCTTGGTACGAACCATGATTGATAGTTGTAGAACAGGGTTAAATACAAGAAAATGAGCTAAAATGCTCAACAAGTACTATCAGTTCTATTATACAATGCATTATCTCGAAATCACGGGTTCATGAATCAAGAGGTTATAGATGCTTGCAAAAATGATGTAACAACCCCCAAAAAAAATTGAACTTTTTGTAACCCTTATGAATAGTGATTTTGCTGATTATGATGAATAAGAAAACTTTTCATGCCACACTATGTAGGGGTTCTTTTATTGATATTCTGAGATCTTATTAGTACTCTATATGGTATATAAGTGTATGTAAAGATCGTCAGAATCTAAATTCGAACACTTTGATTTTTCCCGAAAACCCATCAGATACAGAAAGAATTGAGTATAAGGTAACATGATTAAAAGGATTTTAATTCAAGGATTATAAGAGAGGATCATAAAAGGAATATAAAATATTGAGAAAGATTTAAGGGAACCTAAGTAATGAGATCCCAGGTATGATCCCTCAAACGGTAAACGATAAACAAAAACGAAATTTAAGCGAACCGTATAACAGATAAGCGATCATTAGCCAAGTAATTAGGGGTTAATCAAAGAGGTTAGTGGGTGATGATGTCATCATACCAATAAGAAGAAAATAAGTGTAAGAAGATGACATAAGAAAGATGACATATGCATGGTGACATAAGCATGACAAATAGAAAGGTTAGTTGGTTGATTGTGAGCCATGTAATTTTTACCATGGTAAATTTAGTTAGCAAACAAGAGAAGCAACCAAGCCAAAAGAAATCATAACACAAAAATTGAGAAGTTGACTTTATTTTTCCACAAGAAGCTTTCGGCCAAAACCAGAGCAGCAACTTCAAACTACCATATCTCCTTCAATACTCACTCAAATAGTATGTTCTATAGCTCTTTGGAAAGGTATTGAGATGGCCTAAAACTCTTATTCACAAGTCTCGTCCAAATAAGCATGTTAAGACCCTCGTTTTGACAGTTCTTTCAATCTGACTTTTAGAAACTTCAAAACCTAACTTGTGTTCTTGCTTTCTTTGGAAAGATCAAGCTTGTAGAAGGCTCCCTAAGACTTCCTAGCTACTCTAATCACTCCAAGGAAGGTATAACACCTCCAAACCCTAACTTTACTTTGAGTATTTAGATAGTTTTGATGGTTATAGTAAATGAGAAGCATGATGCTTGTGTCTTTAGAGTTTGGATTGGATTTGTAGTGATTTGGATGTTGAAATCTTGTTTATAGTTAATGAAACTTAAGTATAGCTAGTAGTTCATGTGTGGGATTGTATAAATTGGAAAATATTGAGGTTTGGGGACTGATGTAGTAAGGTTTGGATGAGGGTTGGTTGTATTGTTGGTTGTGAGTTGAATGGTGGTTGTTTGGAGTGGTTTAAAACTTGGTAATCGCGTAAACATAGCCGTCGTAATGCCCAATTTCATACAACTGCTTGTTCTTAGTGTTCGGGACAGATATCTAACTATTGAATCTGTGACTTTTCTATTTTTAGTTAGATTATGTCATAAGCTTCGTTTTGATATGTGGTTCGCTTGAATCCGATATACGGTTTAGGAAAACGATCGTTTTAAGTAACGGCATTTCGCGAACGAACCATTACCCCTCGCCTTACTTAGAAACCTTGGTTAAGGCCTTTAAATGAATAATTGGAGTATGAAACAATTATGTAAAGTGTATTAGGCAGTTGGTAGAGTACTCGTGAAAGAATCGCCTTAAAATTTGTAACGGTTAATTTATTAAAAATGGTGGAGCCGAGGCTACTCGAGCGACTTATGTAAATCGCTAAGCGCAAAAGCGAACGTTAGGGTCTAAGTGGTTAAAAACTAGTTTCTTAAGCGACCGTGGTCTAATTCCAGATTCTGTTATTGTTCATAGGTTACCGGACCCAGTCTAAGCTTAAGTCTATTCCGGGAACACTCAGGCAAGTTTTCTACCTGTTAAACTGTTGTGGTGATGTATATATGTATATGCATTATCTTGTGATAGATGCATGATTATTATTAGCAAATCTTGCGATATATTGGAGCATGCTGATATGGTTTATATGCATGCCTATTTCATAATATTGATATGTAACTGTTGATTCAAATGCTTATAAGTTGCATAATACCTATGCTAGAGATAAGCAGTAGTTGCGTATACCCTTAGTGTAGGGGACCCAAAGGTGAACATTTTCTAAACCGGGAGTCGATGTTCCCGAGTATTATATATATATATATATATATATATATATATATATAGTTTTCAAAACTATTAATCGAATAAGGTTTATTCGATAACTTTATTTTAATTAATGAATATTAGTTTGAATATTCATTCGAGGACTTATGACTCCCTTTATTTTATTTAATGAATATTATTTTGAATATTAATTCGAGGAATTATGAATCTGCTTATTTTATTAAATAATATTCTTTATTTTATTAAAGAATAATATTTCGATAATCAAACTTATTTTCGATTATTCAAATAAAGATCGTACTTTCGTATAAGTATATCTTTGGTTATTTATTATTCATTTCATGTATGAGTTTTAAAACTTCTACTTCAATTATTTTTATAAAGATTATCCTTATGGGAATATTATTTAAATAATAATATTCAGATATTTTCTAATATATGAGGACTGATTTATTTCATTAAATCAGCATTACTCCAAACATTCTTAAAAATATTTTCGAGTCTTCAAAAATGATTTTTAAAGGTTAGAGCGGATCCCAAAACTCGTTTTCAAATTTAAGATCTTCCTTTTTGAAGGGGACTTGAATACTCTCTCAAAAATCTAAAGGATCCGGCTCTGTGGTGTATTTTATATTCGCAACGAGGTTGCTGTTTTGATAAATGAATTGATTACTTACCCAACATCCGGGAAGTAAGTCCATCTATTTGAGTCGGCATAAGCAACATGGGCTCAGTGGGCGTCCATGAAAGTGTAACTGGCTCAGTGGTAGTCCATCAAATGCGTAAGTGGCTGAGTGGCAGTCCAGCATAAGGTTCTATTGCGGCCAGGGTGATGACCAGTGGGGAATTCGTCCATCTACTAGTAGAAAAGGTTACTTATTGGTATCTTTGCCTGATCAGCAAGATATCAGGTTTATGCCAAGGTTTTCTCCTTTCCAAATTCATTGGATATTGCAACTCTGTTTATAATTTTCATAACAGAGGTTTTCAAGGAGTGTATGAAATGTATATATATATAGGTGTATATATATATCGGGACTTAATGAAGTATCTCGTAACTTCATTTCTTTCAAATGATATTTCAAAGATTGAATCTATTCAAGTCTTATCTTGTAGTCTCATCAGTGTGATGAACTTTTGAAACTAATTATAACTTGAACGGTGGTAGTTCAAGCAGTATTCGGAAAAGATATGAGTATATTGGAGTATCTTGTAACTTCATCTTTTCAACTTATACCTAGTTAATGATTATCTTATGAATAACAAAGGTTTTCAGAAAAACGTTGAAACAATGTTAGATATATGAGATCACCTTGCAACGATATTTTTATACAATTATAAACTGGAACTCTGTGTATATTATACATGTCTGAGGATTTCAAGGATTGTGAAAAGTATATAGGTATATATACTGAATATTTTGCGACTTGGTCGCGTTAAAATATCAACTTGGTTCATTTCTTCTTGACCAAGACTTTCATGAGTACTATGAGAATGCTCATATTTTGTAAATTATTATACATATTATTTCGGTGGGCTTGTTGTTCACCCTTGCTTTCTTCTTTCATCACACAACAACAGATAGACAAGATGAACAGGACCAAGCTCCTAATTCGTGAGCGGTTAGGGAACGTTCCTCAGTTTTCTGTAGGCGTTGATGCCTTTGTAGCTGAGGTAGGAGCTACCAATAGGCTAGGCTTTCAACTTTTGTTATGCCAGACTTATGTATAATTATGAATTGTAATAATGGCAAGGAATATGTAAATTTATTCAGAAACCTTTTGAGGTGTAATGGCTTATAATTGTGGAATAAAATGACTTGTGTTATTTTTGATACTCATCTCTGAGACTATAACTTGTGGTGTGTGTGTACATTATGGGGTCACAGTATGCAGTAGTTGGTTGTTATTAAAATTAAGTGTTATTAGGGGAAATGGATCTCGTGACAACCCGGATCCCTGATCCCGGATTTGGGGGTGTTACAGAAATGGTATCAGAGCCAAGCGTTATAAATCTCAGAGATGATGTGACATTAAAATAATAAGTTCACTAAGATAATAAGAACTCTTGCCAAGTTTATGGTCGGACTACCTAACGTAGTACTGACAGTTAAAACCCTTATGGGAACCCTTATAAATATCGTGATAGAAGCGTAGCTCGTTATCGTATATGGTAGCGGGACTCCGAACCCTGAGGTTGAGGACCAACAACGCGATGATGTTTTATTAGTTATTAGAGATCAGATTGTGGATCCGATAGAGCGTCCTAACGCAGGACCGGCTGATGTTCATATTGAGGATGTAGAGGTTGAGGATGTTGTCCTAGAAGGGATTATTACTGAGAAGGATTCCGTGAAGGAACCTAACAAGAATGAATAAAGGACCACTGAGGAATTGATGACCATGGTTAGGGCGACTACCAGAGGTAGGATTGGCCGGTCACTACTGGAGGTTCGTTCAAGTTTATAAAGATAGTAGCCCCTTTAACGCGGCTTACTCATAAGACTGAGAAGTTCGAAAGGACAAAGAACTGCGAGAACAGCTTTTAAGAACTAAAGAAAAGGTTGGTGATGACCCCTATGTTGGCGGTGCCGGATAAAAAAAGGAGATTTCGTGATGTGTAGTGACGCTTCGCATAAGGAATTAGGGTGCTTCTTATACAGCACAACAAGGTAATCGCGTACGCGTCAAGACAATTAAGGGAATATAAAATTCGATATCCCCACCCATGAGCTTGGGCTCGTGGCAATAGTTTTGCCCTAAAGATTGGAGGAACTACTTGTATGGAGAAAAGTGCGAGATTTACATAAACCATAAGTTCTCTAGTACATTTTCACGCAGAAAGAGCTCAACATGCGCCAGAGGAGGTGGTTAGAGCTAATCAAGGATTACGATTATGAGATTCTTTATCATCCAGGGAAAGCCAAAATGGTGGCTAATGCCCTTAGTATAAAAGAGAGACTCAAGATGAAAATGTCTTTGGGAGAGTTGATAAGAGATTTTGAGAAAATGGAAATAGAAGTGAAGGTAACCGGAGCCGGTACTGAAAAGCTGTTTGAGATTGCAATACAGCCCAAATTATTGGAGAAGATCATATTGTGCCAAGAAAAAAAGTGATGAATAGAGGCAGAGAACCAATGACCGGAGAAGAGATTAATACCTAGAAAGATGATGAGGGAATAATGAGGTATCCCTACAGAATTTGGGTTCCAAATGTTCAAGAGCTTAAGGACTAGATCTTAGATAAAAGTCATAGTTCGAGGAATAAGATTTAGGGCAAACCCTGAATGTGATAGTCAGGGAGGACGCCATCAAGGTAGAAGGAACCCATAACATAATGAAGTGGAAAATGAGGATTTAAAACATGTAGGATGACCCCGATTATGGGGAGGATGAGAAAACATTTTATACTGAGAAAACAGAAGTCGAACAAGATAGGGAGAACCAGGACGACACTCATATGGGGCAATTCATGGACCTGCCTACACAAAACTTATACTTTTATTCCCAACCACCACCTTGAAGAAACAATGCGGTAGGAAATTCTTTCATGACCTTTAAGTCGCTAAGCTCTCAGAGTTCCAAGGAACAGGTTGACCCAGTCGAGGCAAGAGCCTGGCTAAAGGAAATAAAGGAATCATTTGAGATTCTAAATGATTGACGAATCACAAAAGACTGTTTTTGTCACTTACCCTCCTAAGAGAGAGGCCACCCGTTGGTGAAAGGCCAAGAAAGGCACGGAGCCAGAGGTTATAATAAATTGATTAAAGTTCAGACAATTGTTTTCGGGAAAGTACTTCCCAAGGTTATGGAGGTAGTGTAAAATCTTTAGAGCCAGAACAAAAGCGGACGAGTATGATGAATTATGAACCTAAGTTGTAAAAGTTGTCAAGATTCGTTCTGAGGACACGAATCCAGAATGACGGGATGTTTGAAATCAATGCTTATGTTGTGTTGGTTCATGTAATGGTTGTAAATGAAATGAAAATAAAAGACTGAAAAGGGAAGGAGTATAAAGGGATATAAAGGAAATAGAGTTGAGAAGTGATAAGGGAGTTAGGTATGGGAAACCCTAAGAAACCCTTGCAATAAATATAGAAAAGTGTGTCATCATCAGCGCGATGGTGACTGATCATGAGATAAATTCAAGGTTTGAAGGCGTAAGCGATACTTATAGTTAATTCCCTTGAAGTTGAGAGTATTCGATGAAACTTTGAGATAGATCGATGGATTAATAAGGAAACACGGATGGACTGAGGAGACAGGATAACAAGAATTTAGGAAAATGGGATGAAGGAAGTGACCTTCAAGAATGTGAAGTGTAAGACCGGTGGCTTGATCCCAGAAAGGGAGACGCCAGGTATGAAAGATATCCCAACATTGAGATGACTGTTGAGATAACAACAAAAGTAAATGAGGAATTATTAAGAAGAAGTTCACGTTGAACACGACCAATATCTTCCAGAACATCCCTGTTGTCATTACCAAATTAGGAAAGAAAAGCGGGTAACCATTGTTATCTTTTGAAGGCCAAATGGGTTGACCTCAGTTTGAATAAGGATGCTATCGTGAAATTGGTATAGACTATCAAGGTGGGAAGGATTGAATAAGATAATCTATCAAGGATATATGACTTGATTTATCCATGGAAGGATGCAACTATCTTTTTAAAGGTGGAATTAAGGATATAACTTCGATAACTTGAGATGAACCCTAGGGGAATGCATAAAGGTTGGCATTTCACCCTTAATAGGTACATTATGAGTTTGGGTAGTATGGAATGAAGGACTAAAGTAACAACAACCTTTAAAGATCAGTAGATAAATTTTTCAGAAGTAAATAGACAATAGTTCTAGTATTAGTAAATGGTATTTTGATATGCCCTGTATCTAGGGAATACAGGAGGAACGATTCAAGGATAACCTTAGAGGTTTTACAAGGAAAAAGGTAATATTCAAAGTTTTCAAGAATAGAAATTTTGATAAAGGAAATGTGACGTAATTATAATAATGCCAGGTGGGGCACATGTTGAACCATAAGAAAGTATAGATTGACCCAATAAGGGTCGAGATTGGTGAAATCAAGAAGGACCCAAAATAAGAGACGTCCTAAGTATGATCAAGAGTCAATCATGACAATGTTAACCTCTAAAAGACCGAGGCAATAACTTATGGAAAAATGGTGATATTTTTTTTCTCACCAAAGTGTAAGGAAGAGAGTTTTCGCACAAGCGGTGATTGGAAATGAGGTAGAAAATTTAGTTGGAGATCATTCAAAAGACATTGATTATAAGGAACTATTACTATCAGGAAAGGCCAATGAGGTGGCCGACACTCTAAGTGTAAGAGAGCAATCATAGGCGCTCGTGCCAGAGGAATACAGTAATGAGGGTTAAAGCCGTGAAGGTTGTATTATGGTGTGGAAGATTGACATTCCTTCTGATAATTGTGCGATACTCAACCGTGATAGTAGTTTGGTAAAGATTAATTTATGTAATCGCCGTGAGCGGGCTATCTATCTTATAAGGTCATATCTTGAGATAAGCCAGTACCATGTTTCAAAAGGACTAAAAGAACCTTTGAGTTATGTCTTCTATCGAAGGCATATGATTAAGAATGGTATTAACCTGCTATCGTTGCTTTGATTGAAACTCTTCTGCAATATTATCTGCTTCATGTCATGTATGTACATCAGGATCTAGAGTGTTCTTCATGAATCATGAATGGTAATTATGTTACCTCCTCAGAAGAATCCGATACGGAAGGTATGGACTCCGTATGGTTAGCTATTAAGACTTCATGGAAAACGAACGACTATAGTAGGTCAACGGTGGACCATAGTAATACAGGAATGATTCTACGAGTAATGAGCCGATTACTTATAACCGTGAGAGTTGTATTGGAATGGATGTTGAGATTGAGTACCACTAATCGGGTCGTGGTGGTGTATAAGTCATCATTGATAGACTAATTAAGTAGATTATCTACCTATTGAATACTTATTCCTTCTTATCAATAGAGAGTCGTATTACTATACGAGGAAGGTTACGGTGTAGCAATGGATTCTAGTAACGATGATGTCTAGAATGAAATCCCAGATTCGATTTTCGATGTCGAGGGAGTTTCAAAGGTGATTGTTTATAAGCTCAAGCAAGAGCATGGGTCCATAGAATGATGGATGGAATAGAAAAAAAAATATTTAGGCATGTGAAATACGATGCTATAATACTTGATGCTGATATATATACGTATATGTTTTGTTCTCCTATGACAAACCTCTATAGTTCAGAGGTAGATTTCAAGCCAGATATTTTGTGGCAGTATATTTTATATATATACAATTCTCTTCATTTCGTTCTTTTCTCTCCTTTTCATTTCATGTAAGCTGAGAAGAACAACCCTTCCAGAAGGGGCGGTATTGCCGAATGACTATCTATCTGTGTGATAGAAGCCTAGTAGGATACCACATGTTGTTTAATTACTTGTCAAGTACTAAAGGCTGGCCACCTTCTGTACTAACTATGCAATAGGACAAGTGTTCACGATCATAGTGATCTCTCAATAAATTCTTTACTTCTATACGAAGGACCAAACTTTCGAAGATGGAGGCAGCTAGAGATAAGTGGTACCAAGTATGGTGGTATTCGGAATGGAAACGCATTCGTGATACTAAGGTTGACGTAATTATTAAAAGGTTATAAAACACTAGTGAGTAAAGGTATATCTAGAATTGTATTCTGTACGGAAGATAGTAACGATTATGAACGGCAAAAAAGTGGGTATTGAGAAGCAAAATCTATAATGCTAGAAGCTATGATGAGAGTCTGTAAAATAGACTTGAAAGAATTTGGAATGATCACTTAACACGGATTGAGTTTTCTTATGATAATAGATCATATGTCATTATCGAGATGTCACCTTATGAGATCCTTGAGGGAACACAATGTCGATCTCCCTTATGTTAGGATGAAGTTGTAGAGCGCAAGATGCTCGGACCCGTCGTAGTCCAAAGGACCAAGGATATAATAGATCTAATCAGAGAACGGCTGGTAGTAGCCCAAGATGGACATAAGAAGTATGTTGATTTGACACAAAAGGACAAAGAATAGGAAGTAGGGGACCTAGTGTTGTTATAGGTATTCCCTTGGAAAGGATGGATGAGGTTGGGAAAGAAAGGAAAGCTAAGCCCACGAATTGTTGGACCCTTGGATATATTAAGACATATTGGGAAGTTAGCATATGAGCTAGCCCTACCCCCGAACCTGTAGCAAGTTCATAACGTGTTCCACGTATCAATGTTAAGGAAGTGTAATCCGGATGCCTGACATATAGGGGCATATGAGCGCATAGACATGCAACCAGACGTAACCTAGATGGAGCAACCGGGAAGGGTTATAGATCAAAAAGGAACAAGTGCTTAGGAGAAGGGTTATCAAACTAGTCAGAGTTTGATGGTAGAACCATAATGTGGGAAAATTTACTTGAGAGTTAGAAAGTGCAATGCTAAGAGAGTATCCCTATTCATTTTCTATCTGATTCCGGGACGGAATCCTTTTAAGGAGGGGAGACTGTAATAACCCCAAAAAAAAAATTTGAACTTTTTGTAACCCTTATGAATAGTGATTTTGCTGATTATGCTGAATAAGAAAACTTTTCATGCCACACTATGTAGGGGTTCTTTTATTGATATTCTGTGATCGTATTAGTACTCTATATGGTATATAAGTGTATGTAAAGATCGTCAGAATCCAAATTCGAACACTTTGATTTTTCCCGAAAACCCACCAGATACAGAAAGAATTGAGTATAAGGTAACATGATTAAAAGGATTTTAATTCAAGGATTATAAGAGAGGATCATAAAAGGAATATAAAATATTGAGAAAGGTTTAAGGGAACCTAAGTAATGAGATCCCGGGTATGATCCCTAAAATGATAAATGAAAACGAAAGTTAAGCGAACTGTATAACAGATAAGCGGTCATTAGCCAAGTAATTAGGGGTTAATCAAAGAGGTTAGTGGGTGATGATGTAATCATACCAATAAGAAGAAAACAAGTGTAAGAAGATGACATAAGAAAGATGACATATGCATGGTGACATAAGCATGACAAATAGAAAGGTTAGTTGGTTGATTGTGAGCCATGTAATTTTTACCATGGTAAATTTAATTATCAAACAAGAGAAGCAACCAAGCCAAAAGAAATCATAACACAAAAATTGAGAAGTTGACTTTGTTTTTCCACAAGAAGCTCTCGGCCAAAACCATAGCAGCAACTTCAAACTACCATATCTCCTTCAATACTCACTCAAATAGTATGTTCTATAGCCCTTTGGAACGGTATTGAGATGGCCTACAACTCTTGTTCACAAGTCTCGTCCAAATAAGCATGGTAAGACCCTCGTTCTGACAGTTCTTTCAATCTGACTTTTAGAAACTTCAAAACCTAACTTGTGTTCTTGATTTCTTTGGAAAGATCAAGCTTGTAGGAGGCTCCCTAAGACTTCCTAGCTACTCTAATCACTCCAAAGAAGGTATAACACCTCCAAACCCTAACTTTACTTTGAGTATTAAGATGGTTTTGATGGTTATAGTAAATGAGAAGCATGATGCTTGTGTGTTTAGAGTTTGGATTGGATTTGTAGTGATTTGGATGTTGAAATCTTGTTTATAGTTAATGAAACTTAAGTATAGCTAGTAGTTCATGTGTGGGATTGTATAAATTGGAAAATATTGAGGTTTGGGGACTGATGTAGTATGGTTTGGATGAGGGTTGGTTGTATTGTTGGTTGTGAGTTGAATGGTGGTTGTTTGGAGTGGTTTAAAACTTGGAAATCGCGTAAACATAGCCGTCGTAATGCCCAATTTCATACAACTGCTTGTTCTTAGTGTTCGGGACAGATATCTAACAACTGAATCTCTGCATTTTCCATGTTTAGTTAGATTATGTCGTAAGTTTCGTTTTGATATGTGGTTCGCTTGAATCCGATGTACGGTTTAGGAGAAACGATCATTTTAAGTAACAGCATTTCGCGAACGAACCATTACCCCTCGCCTTACTTTGAAACCTTCGTTAAGGCCCTTAATTGAATAATTGGAGTATGAAACAATTATGTAAAGTGGATTAGGCAGTTGGTAGAGTACTCGCGAAAGAATCGCCTTAAAATTCGTAACAGTTAATTTATTAAAAATGGTGGAGCCGAGGATACTCGAGCGACTTCTATAAATCGCTAAGCGCAAAAGCGAACGTTAGGGTCTAAGTGGTTAAAACTGGTTTCTTAAGCGACCGTGGTCTAATTCTAGATTATGTTATTGTTCATAGGTTACCGGACCCAGTCGAAGCTTAAGTCTATTCCGGGAACACTCAGGCAAGTTTTCTACCTATTAAACTGTTGTGGTGATGTATATATGTATATGCATTATCTTGTGATAGATGCATGATTATTATTAGCAAATCTTGCGATATATTGGAGCATGCTGATATGGTTTATATGCATGCCTATTTCATAATATTGATATCTAACTGTTGATTCAAATGCTTATAAGTTGCATAATACCTATGCTAGAGATAAGCAGTAGTTGCGTATACCCTTGGTGTAGGGGACCCAAAGGTGAACATTTTCTAAACCGGGAGTCGATGTTTCCGAGTATATTATATATATATATATATTTATTTATATATATATAGATATAGTTTTCAAAACTATTAATCGAATAAGGTTTATTCGATAACTTTATTTTAATTAATGAATATTAGTTTGAATATTCATTCGAGGACTTATGACTCCCTTTATTTTATTTAATGAATATTATTTTGAATATTTATTCGAGAATTTATGACTCTGCTTATTTTATTAAATAATATTCTTTATTTTATTAAAGAATAATGTTTCGATAATCAAACTTATTTTCGATTATTCAAATAAAGATCGTATTTTCATAAAAGTATATCTTTGGTTATTTATTATTCATTTCAAGTATGAGTTTTAAAACTTCTACTTCAATTATTTTTATAAAGATTATCCTTATGGGAATATTATTTAAATAATAATATTCAGATATTTTCTAATATATGAGGACTGATTTATTTCATTAAATCAGCATTACTCTAAACATTCTTAAAAATGTTTTCGAGTCTTCAAAATGATATTTAAAGGTTAGAGCGGATCCCAAAACTTATTTTCAAATTTAAGATCTTCCTTTTTGAAGGGGACTTGAATACTCTCTTAAAATCTAAAGGATCTGGCTCTGTGGTGTATTTTATATTCGCAACGAGGTTGCTGTTTTGATAAATGAATTGATTACTTACCCAACGTCCGGGAAGTAAGTCCATCTATTTGAGTCGGCATAAGCAACATGGCCTCAGTGGGCGTCCATGAAAGTGTAACTGGCTCAGTAGGAGTCCATCAAATGCGTAAGTGGCTGAGTGGCAGTCCAGCATAAGGTCCTATTGCGGCCAGGGTGATGACCAGTAGGGAATTCGTCCATCTACTAGTAGAAAAGGTTACTTATTGATATCTTTGCCTGATCAGCAAGATATCAGGTTTATGCCAAGGTTTTCTCCTTTCCAAATTTATTGGATATTGCAACTCTGTTTATAATTTTCATAATAGAGGTTTTCAAGAAGTGTATGAAATGTATATATATGTAGGTGTATATATATATCGGGACTTAATGAAGTATCGCGTAACTTCATTTCTTTCAACTGATATTTCAAATATAGAATCTATTCAAGTCTTATCTTGTAGTCTCATCAGTGTGATGAACTTTTGAAACTAATTATAACTTGAACTGTGGTAGTTCAAGCAGTATTCGGAAAAGATATAAGTATATTGGAGTATCTTGTAACTTCATCTTTTCAACTTATATCTAGTTAATGATTATCTTATGAATAACAAAGGTTTTCAGAAAAACGTTGAGACAAGGTTAGATATATGAGATCACCTTGCAACAATATTTTTATACAATTATAAACTGGAACTCTGTGTATATTATACATGTCTGAGGATTTCAAGGATTGTGAAAAGTATATAGGTATATATATACTGAATATTTTGCGACTTGGTCACGTTAAGATATCAACTTGGTTCATTTCTTCTTGACCAAGACTTTCATGAGTACTATGAGAATGCTCATATATTGTAAATTATTATACATATTATTTCGGTGGGATTGTTGCTCACCCTTGCTTTCTTCTTTCATCACACAACAACAGATAGACAAGATGAACAGGACCAAGCTCCTAATTCGTGAGCGGTTAGGAAACGTTACGCAGTTTCCTGTAGGCGTTGATGCCTTTGTAGCTGAGGTAGGAGCTACCAATAGGCTAGGCTTTCAACTTTTTTTGTGCCAGACTTATGTATAATTATGAATTGTAATAATGGAAAGGAATATGAAAATTTATTCAGAAACCTTTTGAGGTGTAATGGCTTATCATTGTGGAATAAAACGACTTGTGTTATTTTTGGTACTCATCTTTGAGACTATAACTTGTGGTGTGTGTGTGTGTGTATTGTGGGGTCACTGTTAGTGTATACTGAAAATATTTATTTGAAGTATGTACATTTATTTCTGGCCAGTTTATTTGAGAATCATTTGAATATTTACATGTTGTCTAATATTATATATTGTGAACAATCTAGTATCAAATGGGATACAGAATATTAGATTGTTAAATACGGTTATATAATATAATAAGGTTCACAGCACAGGTGGTGTTGGACAATCCACTGGTATGGCTGTAGTATTATTTAGATTAGTTTATATTGACTAATAAATAATACTAGTATACTTTGTGTATATTGAACATGATCAAATTTAGAATTGTTCCCTTAATACTGATTAAGAAGGAGAACTAAGATTCTATGTTATTATTAATGCTTAGGTTCTTAATCCGGAAATAGTAATTGACACGTGTATATTATTTATATGCTTTAATTTATATATGAAATAATTCTTTTGAATTATATCATTATATTTTGGGTGATGGAATTATATACATGGTGGATATTATTTATTGAAGGAATCAATGTCCTGATAATATTCGGGTTAACGATGTCCCCTTGAAAGCTCAAAAAGATTTAATTATGTGAAACCCTGCAGGTGGAATTTATTCTGGCATAATTAAATAAAGGTTGAGTGGATGATCAAGGATAAAAGATATTAATTAAATAAATTATCAGTAATTTATTTAATTAATGGACATATGATATTTTAAACATGGGGAATTTAATAAGCAAATAGTATTGGAACCGAATTAATTAAATTACGGTATTAGGAAAGGTAGTGCAAATATTAATTCTTTAGTGGATTGAATTAATATTTAATTACATTGGGCTAGGCTCAAGATGTAATTAGAAGGCCCAACCTAATTATCCATGGTCCCTATTGTAGCCTATATATATTCTTATTCTCTTCTTGCTTGGAATTGTGTGAAAACATATTGTAGCCACCAAGGAGCAAGAAGAGAGGATAACTTGAGAAGACGAAGGCCACACTTCGCTCAAGGGAATTTGGGAATACAATAGAAGAGCATGGAATCAACCATTAAAAGGTAATCCTCTTTTCGTAATCTTTATCGTAAAACGTAGTAACACCCTAAGTCTGTGGTTCCCAACAATTGGTATCAGAGCCTGGTAATGGGTTCTACATTTTATGATATAATGTCCATGTCGTAATTATATATGCGTGTATATAGTGTTTTTCTTGTATTGGTTTTGATGCAGGTTGTTAATCCACTATTATGGCCATGTATATTTTAATTATATGTTTGGATCCCACGTGGTTTAATCGTGGTTAATTTTTGTTTTGGTTTCCACGTGGTTTAATCGTGGTTGTAATTTACAGGAGAGTTGATCGTGTTAGAATAGATTTTATAAAATTAGTTTTGTATTAGATCTATTTTTTTTGTAATTGTTCCGGGTATTTTCTAATAGTTATGTGCGATCGGAAATCAATTCCGGTAGTTTTTTGTTCCGCTGTGCGATTACAAGGGCTGCTGTTGATGTTTGGATCGAACAAAATCAAAACAAAACTCAGAGAAAAGCAACAGGCGCGCGCGCTGCGGCTGCTGCGGCAGCTGGGACTGCTGGAGCTGCCGCGGCAGCTGGGACTGCTGGGGTTGCTGGGGCTGCCGGGGCTGCTGGGTCTGCTGCGGCAGCTGGGACTGATGTGGCTGCTGGGGCTGCTGGGGGCGTCGGGGCGCGCTTGGGGCAGATTTTTTTTTAGAGCTGGATTTTTTTCAAGGGCCATAATAGTGGAAAATTTATTTTAATTTTTTCCATTAAATTTTAATTATTGCTTTAATTTATTGATTATGTGTGTTATTTTATGTGTGTAATTCTTTTAAAATTACATGTTTAACTCAATTAGGACGACATGGACATAAAATTTATTTATTACTTTAATTAAATGTTATATGTTACTAAAATTATGTGTGTATTTTGAATGCATGATTAGACATAATTATAACAACATAGGGCCCCATTTAATTTTAAAATTCCTCAATTTTAATAAAAAAAACTCTAAGTGGGAGAGGGAATTAATATGAAATTAAATCTCATGGTCTCCATTATTGGTTGTAGGTAATTTAACATAAAGACGAATATAAATTATATATACGTCACCCATCGTGGCATGTAATTTGTGGTGTCTAATATGTTATAGAAATTACTAGAACAAACTTCTTAAATTAATAAATTTTGAAAGGAATAAATACGGATTTTCTTTATTTCTAATTTGGGGCGATTTTGTCAAAAACGGGTTCATCGAACTTGTAAGGCTGTGGGTTTTAACTGAGACCGTTGTGACTCCTCCACTACCTGGAAATCAAACCATTGATGAATATTGAATTGAAGTATTCTATTCAAGGCAAAATTACGAATATTGGAAGGTATACACGCCACCCATCGTGGCGTACCAAGTTCCATAGATTTCGAATAATTTAAGATTTGATGATGGTATACACTTAACTATGAAAAATAATATAGTCCACCCCAACGTGGCATATTGTTTAGTAATAGGACCGAAGTAACATTTAAACAAAATTAGGTGGTATACATGTCACACATCGTGGCGTACCAGAAGCTTATGGTGTTTAGATGTTAGTGCATTAAATTTTAATAATTTAGATCTTAATAATTAATGCACCCTAATTTATGTGATGTTTTTATGCATGATTCTCAGGATAAAATGGGCTTTAATCCACTATTCACCATACTTAAGGATAACAAACTTACCAGACCTAACTATATTGAATGGAAACGAAATTTGGACATTGTGTTGACTGCTGAGGAGTACAAGTTTTGCACTTATGAACCCAAGCCTGAACAGCCTGCTGCCGATGCTCCTGAAGATGAGAAAGAGTATTATAAACGGTGGATTAAGGCTGATGAGATGTCGCGATGTTACATTCTGGCAGCAATATCGGGTGTTTTGTAGCATCAGCATCAGTCTATGGCCACTGCTTCGGATATGCTCTTTAATCTCAAGGAACTTTTTGGAGATCAGAATAGGGCTGCTAGGCAAGTAGCCATGAAGGCTTTAATGAACACTCAGATGGCTGAAGGCACACCTGTAAGGGATCATGTTCTCAAGATGATGTCGCATCTGAATGAGATAGAGATCCTTGGTGCTGAACTTGACGGGGAAACCCAGAATGACATTATCCTTATGAGCTTGTCCAAGAGTTTTGAGCAGTTCCACTTGAATTACAACATGAACAAGAGGCAGTATAGTCTCGCGGAACTGCTGACAGAACTTCAGGCAGCTGAAGGATTATTTTGGCAGAGTGTTCAAGTGAATGTGGCTGAGAAAGGTTCTTCCTCTAAGCCGAAAGGTATTAAGAAGAAGAAAAAGGCTCAGACACAGAAAGTTGTGAAGGCAGTGGGAGTTCAGGGTGGTGTAAAAAAGCCTAAGGGAAAGTGCTTCAGATGTAAACAGTCAGGTCACTGGAAACAGGATTGTCCTCTTCCTAAGAAGACAAACAATACTGGTATGTCTCTTTCTCTAGTTACAGAAACATTTATAGCGGCTATATCTACGAGCACTTGGTGTGTAGATACATGAGCCACTGATCATGTTTGTAATTCTATGCAGGGGTTCCAACTATCCAGAATGCTTAGAGATGGTGAGATATACGTGTTCATGGGAGATGCTACGAAAGTAGCAATAGTTGCAGTAGGAGTTATTCATTTATCTATTGGTTCTAATAGGATTTTTGTTTTGAACAATTGTCTTTATGTACCTTCTTTTAGAAGGAATTTAATTTCAGTTTCTAAACTTGCTTTGGATGGTTATAATGTTTGTTTGGATCGTAATGTTTCTATTATGATGAATAAACGAATTATATGTTCTGGTACATTGCAAGGCAATTTGTATATAATTAATCCTAGTCAACCTGCACTGCAACTGCAATTTAGGGAATTGAACAACACATCTTCTAACTCTACTAAAAGAAAGGAACCTTCTAGTTTGAACCAAACATATCTTTGGCACTTGAGATTAGGTCATATTAACTTGAGGAGGATTCAAAGACTGGTAGTAGACGGGCCTTTAAGCTCATTGGCAGTGGAGCCATTTCCAGTTTGTGAATCCTGCTTGGAAGGTAAAATGACTAATAGGCCTTTCAAGGCAAAAGGGAATAGAGCCAAACAACTGTTAGAATTGGTTCACTCTGATTTATGTGGACCCATGAATATCCAAGCAAGAGATGGTTATGAATATTTCGTCACTTTCATTGATGATTATTCTAGATATGAGTACGTTTATTTGTTATACCGTAAGTCTGAGTGCTTTGATAAGTTCAAAGAGTACAAAGCTAAAACGGAGAAGCGACTTAATAAAAGTATCAAGTCACTACGATCAGATCATGGTGGCGAATACTTGCTTGGAGAATTTAGGGAATATTTATCAGAAAATGGGATAGAATCCTAGTTAACTGCACCAGGCACACCCCAGTAGAACGGTGTAGCAGAGAGAAGGAACCGGACTCTTTTAGAGAGTGTTAGATCGATGATGAGTTATTCAGATTTACCCAAGTCGTTTTGGGGACATGCCTTAGAGACAGCAACTTATCTTCTGAACTTAGTACCTTCTAAGTCGGTTCCTAAAACCCCCTTAGAATTGGGGACCGGGGATAAACCGAGTCTAAGACATATTCGAATATGGGGTTGTCCAGCATATGTGCTGAACAAGAACGCGACTAAGTTAGAATCTCGTACAGAAGTAAGGTTGTTTGTAGGCTACCCCATGGGAATGAAAGGATATTTATTTTATAGTCCGAAAAATCGGGATGTCATTGTTAGCACCAATGCAAGATTCTTAGAAGAGGAATATATAATGAATCACAAACCCATGAGTAGTGTCGTTTTAGAGGAACTAGTGGGAGGGACAAATAATACCCATGAAGCTGTAGTACAAGTAGAACAACCACAACATAATGTACAACCTGTCACTAATACCGCACCAGTGCCTCGTCGTAGTGGGAGGGTTGTTCAACAGCCTGATAGATTCATGTTTTTGGGTGAGTCTTCAGACTTGGTCTCTGGTGAACATGATGATGATCCCCGTACATACGAAGAGGCAGCACAAGACAAAGATACAGATATTTGGCAAAAGGCGATGGAATCTGAGATAGAATCAATGTATTCTAATCAGGTCTGGGAGCTCGTGGAACCACCCAAAGGTATAAAACCTATTGGATGTAAGTGGATCTACAAGAAAAAGAGGGGATTAGATAAAAAGGTGAAAGCCTGGAAAGCAAGACTTGTTGCGAAAGGGTATACTCAGAAAGAAGGTATCGATTATGAGGAAACCTTTTCACCGGTAGTCATGCTTAAGTCAATCCGTATTCTTTTATATATAGCAGCTCATCTCAGTTATGAGATTTGGCAAATGGATGTCAAGACAGCTTTTCTTAATGGAAGTCTTGAAGAAACCATCTATATGCAGCAACCAAAAGGATTCATTAAGGAAGGCCAAGAGCATCTGGTATGTAAGCTTAAGAGGTCTATTTATGGACTTAAACAAGCTTCTAGAGACTGGAATATTCGTTTTGATCAGGCAGTCCAGTCATATGGATTTGATCAAAGTCGAAGCGAATCGTGCGTGTATAAGAGAAGTGAAGGTAATGCAGTGGTTTTTCTAGTACTATATGTAGATGATATTTTACTCATTGGAAACAATGTTGAGATGTTGTCATCAGTAAAGGCATGGTTGTTCAAACAATTTGACATGAAGGACTTAGGTGAAGTGGCATACATCCTTGGGATCAAAGTTATAAGGGATCGCAAGAAAAGGATGTTGTCTTTATCTCAAGAGCCCTATATTGATGAAGTATTAGCTCGTTTTAACATGCAGAACTCCAAGAAAGGTTTTCTACCTTTTAAGCATGGAGTTGCTCTATCTAAGAAGCAGTGTCCTTCGACACCTAAGGATATAGAGAGCATGAAAGCAGTTCCTTATGCTTCAGCATGTGGAAGCTTAATGTATGCTATGTTATGTACGAGGCCTGACATCTGCTTTGCTGTAGGCATGGTTAGTAGATATCAGTCGAACCCAGGTCAGGAACATTGGAGTGCAGTAAAAACTATACTCAATTACCTGAGAAGGACTAAGGAGTATATGTTAATTTACAAGGCCTCAGATCTATTTCCTTTAGGATATACTGATTCAGATTTCCAATCAGATAGGGATAAGAGGAAATCAACCTCGGGATATGTTTTTACTTTGGGAGGTGGAGCCGTTATATGGAGGAGTGTAAAGCAGAAATGCATTGCAGACTCCACCATGGAGGCCGAGTACGTGGCGGCCTCTGAGGCTGCCAAGGAGGCTGTATGGTTCAGGAACTTCCTTTTGGACTTAGATGTGGTACCTAATTTGCCTAGGAGCTTGACGGTGTATTGTGATAACACTGGTGCTGTGGTAAATTCAAAGGAACCGCGAGACCACAAAGCAGCTAAACATATTGAACGTAAGTATCATCTCATACGAGGAATCGTAAAGCGAGGGGATATAGTTGTGGCTCACATATCATCAGAAGACAACTGAGCAGATCCTTTCACAAAGAGCTTGCCAACCAAGGTTTTTGACAAGCATGTGGAAGCGATAGAAGTCAGATGGATGGACACATAGATTTTTATGTAATAGTGGATTAAATAAACACTGATGTACACATAGAATATTTTGAGTATAAGTGGGAGATTGTTATTGTATACTGAAAATATTTATTTGAAGTATGTACATTTATTTCTGGCCAGTTTATTTGAGAATCATTTGAATGTTTACGTGTTGTCTAAGATTATATATTGTGAACAATCTAGTATCAAATGGGATACAGAATATTAGATTGTTAAATACGGTTATATAATATAATAAGGTTCACAGCACAAGTGGTGTTGGATAATCCACTGGTATGGCTGTAGTATTATTTAGATTAGTTTATATTGACTAATAAATAATACTAGTATACTTTGTGTATATTGAACACGATCAAATTTAGAATTGTTCCCTTAATACTGATTAAGAAGGAGAACTAAGATTCTATGTTATTATTAATGCTTAGGTTCTTAATCCGGAAATAGTAATTGACACGTGTATATTATTTACATGCTTTGATTTATATATGAAATAATTCTTTTGAATTATATCATTATATTTTGGGTGATGGAATTATATACATGGTGGATATTATTTATTGAAGGAATCCATGTCCTGATAATATTCGGGTTAACGATGTCCCCTTGAAAGCTCAAAAAGATTTAATTATGTGAAACCCTGCAGGTGGAATTTATTCTGGCATAATTAAATAAAGGTTGAGTGGATGATCAAGGATAAAAGATATTAATTAAATAATTATCAGTAATTTATTTAATTAATGGACATATGATACTTTAAACATGGGGAATTTAATAAGCAAATAATATTGGAATCGAATTAATTAAATTACGGTATTAGGAAAGGTAGTGCAAATATTAATTCTTTAGTGGATTGAATTTACATTTAATTACATTGGGCTAGGCTCAAGATGTAATTAGAAGGCCCAACCTAATAATCCATGGTCCCTATTGTAGCCTATATATATTCTTATTCTCTTCTTGCTTGGAATTGTGTGAAAACATATTGTAGCCACCAAGGAGCAAGAAGAGAGGATAACTTGAGAAGACGGAGGCCACACTTCGCTCAAGGGAATTTGGGAATACAATAGAAGAGCGTGGAATCAACCATTAACAAGGTAATTCTATTTTCGTAATCTTTATCATAAAACGTAGTAACACCCTAAGTCCGTGGTTCCCAACAGTCACAGTACGCAGTAGTTGGTTGTTATTAAAATTAAGTGTTATTAAGGGAAATGGATCTCGTGACAACCCGGATCCCTGATCCCGGATTTGGGGGTGTTACAAATGACAATATGAAACATGAAGTTATAATATAAAGACATGGTTGAATCATAAGAAGGTATTAACTTGCCTTTCAACAGTTCTAAGATTATTCAATCTTGACGGCACGAATCTTCCCCTTCGCTTCAGAACCTACACATTATATTAACCTCATTACTATTCACCTTTTAACACCTTATAAGCCTATAAGCTCCTAGACTCACTTTTACCCTTAATATAACTACTTTTACACACAAATTTATGATTATAAGAATGCACATAACTTAATCATATACAATTCAAGTAATTCACATAGTCACATAATCACAGAATGGCATGGCATATGACACTTTGTTATTATCACATAAATACCTAAGCACATAAGCAAGTAACACATAAGAAATATTACTAATAATCCCATATATCTAATCTGACCTTAACTTAAACCTAAAGATAATGTGCAATACCCAGACTCTTCACCACAAAGTCACAATTACAACGAATACCACTAAAGCTTCATAATGCCATTCTAAGGGTGCTCTGGGGTGTCTTGGTGGAAATGGGATGTCTCCACCTTGGGCCTTCACTCCAAACCACATCCTAAAGGTTTTTAAGACTCTAAACTAACTTCTAAAGTTGGTAAGACTCAAGGGCTTCACTCCTATAGGCTTACAAAAATCCATACTCATACTAAGGTTTTCTGCTAGCACCAGTTTGCACTACCTGCGCTCCATGGCATAAATCTTAACTTCTACATTGGGTCTTCTAACAAAGCCAATTCTTATGGATTCTTAAGACCTAAACCTAACTCTAAGACTTGGTTTCATGTCAAAGCCTCACCTAGGATTCTCTAGGCCTCTGCTCAAAGTTGACACTTCCCAGCCTCCCTCGAATTCACTCTGCTCTGTTTTTACTTACATAAAACTCACTTTTCTCACTAAATTTTTAATTCTAATGGTTTTTTAAGCTTCCTAAGGATGCATTATACTTATTTAATCCAAGTACCCATGAAGGCCTAGCCTATGGCATGGTTATAATCGACCAAAGTTCAAGTTTACACAGTCTTGCCCTGTTCTGAGCTACTCTTGGAAATGTGTGTGTGCACCTACCTAAATGCAAGTTTTTTAACGAATCAAAGCCACTGGACTCAATTAAAACTCAATTCCTAACTCCAGTAAACTCATTCCTAGCAAGGCCTCACCAAAATTCACCTAAAACAGCCTATACTCTTGGTGAAAAATTCTGCTACATAATGCCTAGTGTACCCCCTTCCACCTTAACTCTCATTTCATCACCAATACCAACAATAAAGCCAACAAAGATAACCTACAATGTACAAAACCCTATTTACTATCATTTTATGGAAAAATACGAGCATAAACCTATCCATATAAGTCATTTACCGAGGCAAAATAGAGAGCATAGCAGAACAGATTTTACATATGCAATTTAAGCAAATTTTCAAACTAAAAATACATGGTATCAACTTGATGGCTACTGAATTTTATCATGACTTATCAAGGCACATAGCATATTAGCATTTCAGAGCATAAACCATGGCATGCATTGCACAAACACTCAAATTTAAGTCACATAACACATTTGTCTGAAATATCACTTATACTACGACATGCAAGTATTAACTTCAACTTTTATTGTAAAAATCATGGATGGAAACTTTGTAAAATATATTTTAAAAGATCATAAGTTCTATGTAATCCACATGCAAATTCTATTTCTTTTTTAAAACAAATAAAACTAACACACAAACCACAAAAATCCATTCGGCTCTTTGGGAGTCATTGTCGAATGCTTGAGGCCAAGATCATGGCTTGAAAATAGAAGCAAAACACTTCATCAAGACCATATCTTGCACAAGTTTTATGAGCCATATTAAGTTTAACTCTAGATTCACAAGAATCAAAGTTAAACCCTTGGCTTTGACCACATTCAACTAAGAAACTAACCTTAAATGATGATATAGAACCAAGTGTAGTTGACCCTTGCTTAGAGGAGTTGAAAGGTACAAGAAAATAAAGAAATGGAGAAGAAAATGAGAGGGGAAGGGAGGGTTTTTGGCACGGCCGAGAGGGAGTAAGGAGAGGAGAGAGTGGAGTGATGTGTTGGTGAAGAAAATGATGTGAGATGAGTGTTTGGTCTAGCTTTTTGTCTCATCCAAGTAGTAAGTGGATTTTGCTTTTTACCATTCTATCCTCCTTCTACTACTAGCATGACTTGCATGTAGGGTTTTATTGGTCATTTAGTTGGTCAAATGGAGTTAGTGGAGGGTGAAAGGTCGGTCTTACCCTTGATCTCTATTTGGGTGGAATTTGCATGCAAGGGCACACTTGTAATTCAATAACTATTAAAAGTATGAAAATGAATGTGTTTTAATAATTAAAATATAAATCCATAAATCACAAAATTAATACCATAAATACTATGAGATTTTAGAAGTTTAATAAAATTATTTTCATAAATTTTGAACAAAATTTTATATTAAAAGAATTTTTTAACATTATCACACTAATAAATAAGTCATGTAAAATATAATTAACACATTAAAAATCAGACAAGCAATTGCAAATAAATTGACTCTACTCCACAACATTAGAATATAATTTATCGCCTAATCGCAACTATTCAAATATCACTAAATCGTGAGAATTTCAATTATTACTTAATCGCGTAGTCGCAACTATTCATATATTATCAAATCGCACTACTTATTTAATCGCGTAACAAAAATCTTACTCGTGTACGAAAGTTATATGCTTAGAAATATGCCAACAACATTCGCAATGCCATACGACAAAATTATACACAATATATCACAAAATATTTACGAATATATATAGCGCACTTATAAAATAGTTCAAATATTTACCGGTTGTCACATCTTAGAATATAATTAATGGATATTTATTTTACTATTTTTCCCAAACTTTATGCATTTATTCAAAAATTCTTCTAGCTCTTTTTTCAATTCAAGCTCTCTAATTAACAATTCATATCACTTATGCCTGTTCATAAATTCGTTTTAAAGGAATTTTTTAATCTTATTTTCCACGGCTCATACTTGTATATGGATACTTTTAAAAACCTATACTGCATCTTTCAACCGATCAAACAAATCCTCTGCCCTTGAGAATATATGCTTCTTCTCATTAGTTAACTTGTCTAACTTTGGATTTCTAACACAGGGTCTCAGCCAATATTATCATAATATATGAGAATTCATTTAGTTTTAAAGCGTTACTTCTTAAGAAATTTCGCAATTGGATCCCCATTTCTTCATCTACTTATGTTATCCCGTCAATCGTTTGCCTCGTCTAGTGTACGTAACTTTACTTTCTTATTTCTATGGTTAATTTATCTCATACGGTTTGCTAACTACTCCAATTCACGCCCAAAATCTCAGACTTGCAACGTCAACGTATCACGTATACAGATTTCCGCTTCTGATTTAGTGTCTTCGTAACAACCATGCTATTGGCATAATGATTCTTTTTTGCACGAAAATGTTCACCATTTATTGGCTTGCCCTCATCTTTATACACAACAAGTATTTTCATCTACTACACGAGGTTATTTCACTTCTTTTAGAACGCTCAAAGAGTAGAATTTACCCAAGAAGATAATTTGTGTATATGATTCTGATTGGAAACCTTTTGTAAAGAATAAGAGTACAAGGAAACAATCAGAAGGATCCATAAATCAATCAGTCATAATGGAAGAGGAAAAAATGAATGATGATTTAGATATGAATGAGACAACCATATTTGTACTCAGGATGGCAAGTCTTTCATACTATATGACATACAGCACATGATTAGGTGGCGTCCCATCCAACTCTTCGTCATTTTGACAGAGCGTCATATCATAACACTGCTTGTCTCAATCACAAAGCAATATTCTGAGAAAGAAATAATTCGAAAGGGATACAATAAATTTTTTTTCCTTCTTGTCTCATATATTTATCACTGATAGGAGCTCACACATATTCAAGAATCAAGAAGAGTATACGCAGTCGTGCAAAAGAACGACACTATTGGTCGCCATCTACGTTTCACTTATGCATACTTTTAGGGCTCGTTGGATTTTCCGTCATCAATTCTTGCTTTATCCCTGCCATGTAAGTCTTGTGTTTTTAGCATCATGTCTCCATGTTTGATACTCTAATAATTCAAACATAATCGTGTTCTTACGGGATTTATAATTGTAATTTCTAATTTCTTCTATACCGCGTTGCGTAACCATTGATCATGCAACGTCTTGACTTCGTCGGTAAGAATATTATTCTTCTTCAATCATCTGGAAGATTCCTCCATTTTCTTCAATCATCCTCTGGCTTCTTTTGGGTCAACGAACCTATTCGAACTTTAATAATTACATAAATTGGATAAATAATGTTTCCGCATGTTGATTTGATTGTTGATATTATTAAACAAGGTTTGCACTCTTCTTCCGAAAATTTTTTAAACTTCTCCGTATTAGCGGGTCTACTTGGCACTCTGACTAACAAAACTGAGTTCAATTAAGTATTCTTCTGGGTAATCTAATACTTATAACAACAAGAACTCAAGTAGTAATCTGACAACCAAAATTTTAAAACTCATTTTGTGTAAAGATCTTTTAGAAATTCTGTTAATAAAGTCTTTTTCAAAAACTTGTTTTAGAATTTTGAAAATCAAACAAATAGTCGTCCTTACTATATGAGTTGGTTGTTGTTCTCTTCAACCACAACAAGGTACCTAATTGAAGAAACGATCACCTAAGGGTCCATCTACTTCAATATCTCTTTTGATTTTTATTGAATCCATTTCGCCTTCACTAGTCACCGATAATTTCATTTACCGCTGCATGTAACTCTAACTCCAATGTTGACATCTAGTACTATGTTCGATATTTTCATCGTCGTCCTTGATATCGTAGTTACAACCGATTGATACAGTTTGATGTTCTGTCCGTACATAAAGTCGTATCTTCTTGTTAATCTTTAGTATATCTAATACGGTAGATATCATTCCTTACGTGGTGCCCGAAAAGTGCTAAGAAGCTTTTCGCCACAATGGTGCCTTTAAACTTGCGACGTTGGCTCTTTGTCAGCTTTAATCAATCGTTACCTCCAGCCTGGAGCTTAACTTACTATGCAATTCTAAATTGGCTCATACTAAAACTTTTCTATCTTTCCTCATCCAAAATTCTCACAGAAATCAATCGCATTTTCCTTTAAAACCGTACAAAAAATAAGGTAATTTACTCAATCTCCGTCGAGCTGTCGACTCTTCACAACCATAGAATCTGGGAACTCTATATATCTATATCGTCAATATACTCACCTTCCACTTATCTTAACAATATCCTATCTTACTAATCCATATCGGATCCACTAATCTTAGTTCACACTCAACTCGAACTCAAAATGAGTATACTTAGGGTCTTTCTCATCTTATATGACTTGTCAATCCTATCTTACTTCCACTTATTCTTTTTTTGGGAACCAATAACCTGTAGCTCTGATACCAACTGTAACACCCCCAAATCCGGGGTCAGGATTGTGTGTCACTAAACAACTTTAAATAATATAAACCTGTATATTAAAAGAAATATACAGATAACCCCTCACTATTCCGGATCGCTTACAGGTTATGGTATGAAATAAGAATCTAACCTTTTAAAATTACAATAACTAAATACAATTTCATTACCTCTTTACTAACTTCCTCGTATTATTCACTCTGACATCTCCAAATTCCTTCAGCTGGAATCTCTCTACTTTTGATGTCTATTAAAAGTTAATCACTCTTGTCCATATTTGATATTGAAAGAAATAAGAATTTGCAAAGCACTTTTATTTATATAAAACAGTTCAGCAAATAAAACATCAACCCTTATTGGCCTTTAATCATAAATCACATTTCTCTGTAAAGGAACAGTGAACATTTCACTGGTTCATCTCTTTGAATCAAATCAATCTTTGATTTTGTAATCATAAACTATTCAAGAAGGAATGTCATTAATGGAGATCAACAATAAATTAGACTGGACACTAGAAACCAACATATGCACTATAACCTGCTGATCGGTCAGGATATAGTGCGGATCTATACCCAACTGCATAGACCCACCAACATATGGGGTACCCAGGCAACTATGGCCTAATAATCAAGGGACCACCCATCTTTGGCCCTTAGGGTCCATCTCACTACTGGCCCTCATCGTAACCATCCAGTCCATGGAGTATTTTGATGTCAAATCACTTTGATTTTAAAACATCCTGATTTCGGGTTCGCAAATAACCCGAAATAATGGGTATTTGCTCAAGAGATCAATCGATAATCAAGGAACAAGATCAAAGAGGTACTTGTATAAATAAGAGTAATTGCAGCGAAATATAAAAACATTTAACTATCCTGAACTTAGAATAGGAATGAAAAAATATTTGTAGTATTTTAGAAGAAAGGTTATGAATATTTTCCTCAATTGATAACCCTTTGATCTTTAACTATCTGCCATATCACTCAGTCCTGATGTATCTGTATTTCTGTTGATAGTGGAATGAGGGAGAACGGCTCGATCGATCATATCATGCCATAAAAAACTTTTCCCTTTGAACTTTCTTGTCAATCATCATTTCAGGTTTATCTCTATTCTGAATCCACTCGTCTCATTACCATACGTAATTAGGCTTTACTTTTATAATCTCTATCTGGATTTGAATGCCTTGTACTATATACATCTATCATAAAAGATACCATCCAATTAACTGACAATATATAATTGTCTAGTCTATACGCTTATCCTTATCGTCTACCCGCCCGATGATAACAGATAAGGATCATCTTTAATCATATAAAGTTTAATAGACACGTGGACTCATAATTCACATAACACGTACACATAAGGCACATAATCATATTATTCATATAACACATAATCACATAATTCATGTAGCACATAAGTGGAATCGTCAAAAGATAGGCCTCGATACATTTAGAATTCAAATCGGGTCAAAAATAGAATTTTATCGATCAATAACTAACTTAGAATGATTCATAAAACAAACGCCCTTTTGATACAAAAGAATTTAGGTCTCAAAAATATTTTTAATAGAAGCATAATACTCGTTTGCGTCTAGAGGTGTTCGTTTCGTATTAAACGGACGAACAGTTGATTTATTTTGAATAAAATAAGAATAATTCAATTAATAATAATATTAATTGAATTTTTAAATACCTTATTTGGCTTAATTATAAATAATTACATTTTATTTAACTATTTATGGATAAATTAATTAATTAAATTAATTAATTAATTAATTAAATACATAAATAATTAATTAAAATAAGTTACGAATAATTAAATAAAATTTTATTTTTGAAAATAATAACAGAATACAATTTTCTGGAATTAAAAATAACTTAATTATTATTTCAAATAATTAACTAAATCAATTTTTAATTTAAATTATAATTTTGGAATTAAAAATAGATTTTTGGATTCTTATTAAAAAAGAAATATGTATAATAATTTTTCAGAATAGCATTTGGGAAAAATAAGATCAAAGTCGGGTAAATTTCGGGTCAGAAAATGGGTTACAATGCGGGTTATGAAGAACAAGGTCGGGTTAGGTTTTGAACCCACCGGAAAATCGAGGACGACCTGAAAACATCCGGCCGCCGCTCACCCGACTTCCGGCAACACTTCTGAGCTCAAAACAGAGCCTTTCTTCACAGTTTTAACTCCAAACCTCTCCTACATCGACACACAATCTTAAAAACAATATCCACAACCGCAATCCACCTTCAAATCGTCGAATTCGACGATCGCCATCCTCCCGCCGGTGAACAATCCGACGAAACACGAAATCAACACACACACAACCAAAATCAACATGTTATATATGAAAATGAAGCTTGTTTTATATACAATCTAACCCAGCAATTTATAACATCAACCAATTGATATATACTTTTAAAAATCAAATTAAAAATCTGAAAAATATGAAGAACTCGAGTTCGTACTTCCGGGAATCGTTTGGTTCGTTTAAATATACGAATCGGTTGTAAATTATCTCAGGAAACTATTACAACCATCAAAATCAATCAATAACCCTAGAATCAAAAACCCTTAATAATCAATTAAGAACATTTAAACGTATACACCCTAATTTTAATAATACGAGAATCAAAACCCTTTTTCTATATGATGTGAAGCTCAAAATCCAACATATGATATACCAAAATGATCAGAATAAAATTTTCTACAAGATGCAATCATCAAAACACATAAACAACTTCAAAATCAAAAATCCCCAATTTAATCATAATTAAATTCGAATTAACATAAATAAATAAGAAAATCACCTTGATTTCCGCACTAAAATGGTTGATTGATTCAGAAAGTACTTTTCGAGAGCTTCGATTTGATATATGGCACGCCCACATCGGAGTTCGGTAACCCCTTCGTTCGAGGGTTTGATTTTCAAGAACGCAACGAATAATTAGGGTTTTCTCTATATTTTATCAGTTTTAACTAACTGATTATGATTATACGAATAAAATAAAATAAGAAAAGGGCTATTTATATTTATGGAATATTGGTTCATTTTGGATCGTATTGGATCGATAAATTAGTTACTTAGCCGCTAAGTAACTGCAAAAATGATCCGATTTGATACTCGTATTGGATAATTATCCAAACCGGGCTTCTAACAAAACACTTAATATGAAGATAATGTAATAATATCTCATTTTTCTAGAATACGGATTTTATTGATTTATCGAAATGATTATCGTATCGAAAATTTTGTGTCGGGCCGCGCACGGGTCAAACCGTAATTCGGATCGAAAAAGTCAAAACACGAAAAATGTTCGGAATGACTAGATTAGGTTAGGAAGGAGTTTTCGGAAGAGTTTCGGGTCGTAAAAACGTAAAAACGGTTGAAGTTGGACGATTCCCGGCTTTATAAAATAATTTCGTAATTATTCAGAAAATAATTAATAAATTCATAAATCATTATAAAATCATATAACCCTACAAAAATTATCAGAAAAATACCTTAATTATCTATATTTTATTCTGGACATATTAAAATTAACATACTTATACTTTACCACATATAAACATTCACATATCAACACCAATTATCAGATAATTTACCAAAAATCACATAATCACTTAATAATTATTTATTGATAAAAATAATTACACGATATTTCCCGGATGTTACACAAACTAAGATTACAATTGTTAGTCGCTAAACACGCGCAAATAATACACGCAAGTATACGAGTTCGCAAGTAGTATAGAATCTTTTCTAGTTCGTTCCCACAGAGACTGTATTGGTTAACTAATTAATTCACGCACTTAAGCAACAATGTATGGTTATTATTCAATGCTAAGACGATAACAAATTGAGGTTGTTTATAACTAAGAATTAAACTAATAATTATAACTACGAGATTAATATTGACCGTATTAATATATATGACATACATGGGATTCTACCGTCATTAAATACTTCATTCAATAGCCTTATTGTTCTTATCCTTAGCATGCAATGGTGATGACACTAATCAGACAACACGAAACTGAGAAACGCCAACTTTCGTTGTATGAGTACCATACTACCAGATATCCACAAAAGAGATAGAAGCTGAATAGACACAAATTATATTGAGACCCTATATGTCTATAGAATTTGACAACATAACTGTTTAAGCACAAGTTATCTATCTTGATTACACAGTTAAAATTACCTACAAATCATGCATAACAAATACATGAACCTATGCTAGCATGCCAAGTTCTAAATCCTTAAATTCATTTTCGCTTCATTAAGAATTAACACACTATCTTATAAGTTCGCGACGCTCATAAGACGAATACACACAACCAATACTTAGGATATCATACAATCACCACATACTAAGACATCAAACAATTTAACTAAAGAAATCCATAAATAAATCCGCTAGAACCCAACGATAACGTTTAGCCCATAATCGGACTCATCATCAACGTGGGTTCTGATAAAAACATGATATAAAAAATGTAGTCTTTATAACGAATAAATAAAACCAAGTACGAAATAAGAGTAAGGTTCACAAGTAAGAAAACTAGCATCCAAATATAACTTAAAACAAAGATTCACAAGCGAAAACAAGATCTTCTTCATCTTCATTGAATCGTGCGAATACGGTCTTTTCCCGGCTCTCCTTGATATGTCTCTGGCTTGATATATATTGATATCTTATTAAAAATGACCTAAAAAGGTTTATATAACAGCCCCATGCAGTGTAGAATTCTTTCTCTCAGAAACCAAGTATAAACAGGAATTTGTCATCCCGACACGGCGCGGCCTCGCGCTTGATCGACGCGGGCGCGCTGGGCTTCTGCCAGAATTTATTTTCTTCATTTTTCTTGCAGCTTCGAGCCGGCTTCAACGAGCTTTTATTCCAACACCACCTTGACACCAAATTAGCACCAAAACAATGATAATGCACCTGATTACCTAGATAATGCCTGGAATGCAAAAACACTCGAAAACATATTAAAGCACTTAACAACTTAAGTACAAATATATCAATTCAAAGCTTATTAGAGCAGAATAAAGTGTCATAAATGCCACTCAACATACCCCCAAACTTGAATCGATGCTTGTCCTCAAGCATAAACAGACTCAAAGAACGAGAAATAAAAATGCATGAATGCAACTAATATGAATGCAACGATCCCTATAGAATAACTAAACCTATCAACAAGCAACACCTCAACAAATGCAATTATTCGCATAAAGAGCAATCAAATCTCACAAATCAACCTACAAACCAGAGACGTGCGTGTGTGCAAATGCTTACAGATGTACTATCACAACTAGATCGACAATCGTGACTCACTACTTATCAAAACAATCGCAAGCTTATAAATAGAATAAAAGCTAGACTCAAAATAACTTATAACACTTCAATTCTTATATCAGAGTCTTTTTTATGGATTCATGCTTTTATTCACAATAAAACAACACAAGTATGCTTATTTGACCGTGCAATGAGTGAGATCCACAAAAGACTTATACAATAGTACCCATGTAGCGAGCGTTAGGTTAGCGGATCCCAAACTATAAAAGCCTTAGTTCACTAGGAAAAAAGTCCCCTAAGAACTTAATAACTCGAGTACTAAAGAGCCCACTCGTGATCAATTATGCATAACACTATTTTTTCCCTTTTTTTCTTTTTTTTCTTTTTTCAACAAATTTATGAACGAGTGTGTTTCGCTCCATCGCGCTCAACCCTAGACTACTAATATAAATATGAACTAGCTACTAGCCCTTTAACACCTAGCCACACAACTAGCAATGAAATCCAATTTTCTTTAATTTTTAAATATCCATGTTTTTTATTATTAAGAGAATATCCTAAATTCTAAATATAAGCAAGCGATTAAACCTCGACAAACAAACAAACCATGACCATGATCTAGCATTCTAACAACCTATAAGACTTAGTGAAATACAAGTGTCTCTAGCATGCAAATCAATCCAATAAGACTCAATATCACTAAATACGACATCACTACACTCACATCAATATCACCAATTAATCAAAAAATTATCTAAGGGATTATATTATAATGTAAATGCATGAAACTACATGAACAAAATATCATAAAACTACCAAAAAAACAAAAAAAAAACTACATGGCAAAATATGCAATTATATGAACTAAACTATCATGAACATGCAACTATATGAGACTCACAAACAAATATATTCCTTCAACTACTACCCCCAAACTTAAAATATTCACTGTCCTCAGTGAAGGTAAGAGTAAGGAATCAGGCATACCTACTGTGAATCAGACTCCTCACCCTCAACGGGTGGAGTGTCAGGCGTGTCTGGAGGCGGATACACTTAGTCCTCACCAAATACTGGCCACTGGATGTCAATACCGGTGGCTCTGAAAGCTGTCCTAAGTGCCTGGGTGAGATCATGTGCAAATTGACTATGGATGTCGTGCATCGCATCCATCCTCCTCACGAGACGCCTATACTATGTCGAACTCAAACCAGCTCCCATCTCTGCTCCTGCTCCCTCCTGCTGCTGCTGCTGCTGCGATCCTGACGGTCCAGCCTCATCTCCATACTGAGCTCTCCAAGCTGCTCGATGGGCATGCTGAGAACCTCCCGCCATAGCTACTTGCATAGGCACACCACCTGGCAGATGATCATATGAATACCCAAGCCCCTTAGGATCGGGCTTCCCTCCATACCACTCCTGCATGCTCAACAGTGTAGAACTGTCGATAGGAGCACTGGGAATCTGAAGCTGCTCATGTACGGCCAATGAACACCAACTATCATGCACAACTTCCTCACAACGAACGCATACGGAATAGAACCTATAGTACCTCCTCTCAAAAATCCCAAAATCCCCTGATATATCACCATCCCCAAATCAATGTAATCACCCTGAAGAATACCCCATAGCAGACGAGCACGCTCCACAGTAATCTCATGCACATGCGAAGATGGAATGATGTTAGCACAAATAAACGAGTTCCAAGCCCGTGCAAACCTGTTCATGCATGACGCAGGAAACATGGTGTAATCAGTAGTGCCCCTCTTGAACTTCCAATGAGTCTCAGGCATACACAAAGTAGCAACGATAAGGTCCAAATCAAAGTCCTTCGGAGTCTTATCGTTCCAAGTGTCCCGACCCACCTTCCTCGCGGGCTACTCAATCACCATCCTGATAGCTTCAGCACTGTACTCTACAGTTCTCCCCCTCACCACTGTAAAACCATTTTTCTCCGCCTTGGAGTTCGCATAGAACTCCCGCAACACTCATGGGCACAGCAGCTGGTGCCTCATAAAAAGGAACCCAGCCCATCTCGAGAATCAGCTCTAACAGCTTACCATCCTTCCCTGATTGCAGAAAACCTCGCTCCTTAGCAATAGGCTTCAAGAGAAGCCTCTTGTACTCTTCCTCAGCCTCAGGAGTAGAAAACCTGGGCCTCACACCCCCTGCAGATGAAGTATCGGTGATGCTGCTTTCAACTTGTGTTTTTTGTCTCTTGAGTGCCATCGGGATTGAAAAAGAGAGAATAAAAGTGTAGGTGTTTAGAGAGAATTTGTGTTTGAGAGTTTGTGGTGTGGTGGAGAAGTTGTGTATAAGTGTATGTATTTATAGGTGGAGAGGTATGAATTCTATAACGAATAGAAGTGGGAATTAATTATGGGAATTGTGGGAATAATGGAATTGATTACGAGAGGGAATTATGGGATGTGGAAGAGTAAAAATCGAGTTGGAAATTATTTTTGGTTTAAAACCCCGATTTTCTCTTAAAACTGTTGTTTTTTTTGTTTTTTTCGAACAGGGACCCGACGTGGCCGCGCGCTAGGACAGCGCGGGCGTGCTCACTCTCTGGAAAACTGGTGCGGCCGCGCGCTGGATCAGCGCGGGCGTGCTTGGTTACTGGGAAAATTCCGCACTCACACTCTTGAAAACTGGTGCGGCCGTGCACTGGATCAGCGCGGGCGTGCTTGGTTAATGGGAAAACAGTGCGGCCGCGCGCTTGGTCAGCGCGGGCGCGCCCAACTTCTGTAGTTGGCCCTGAATTTTTTTTTCTTTTCTGATTTTTTTTGTGTTTTTCTCCTTTATTCTTGCTTCTTCTACCTACTAATGTACAACAAGCTTGGGTTGCCTCCCAGGAAGCGCTCATTTTACGTCGCTAGCTCGATATAGAATCTCGAGATCAAATAAACAATAAAACGGCACTAACCACCTCACGGTTTGCCGTGTCACCATAATAATGCTTCAACCTTTGACCATTTACCTTGAATGCTTGGCCCAGATCATTCTCAAAAATTTCCACCGCTCCATATGGAAACACAGTTTTGATTATGAAGGGCCCTGACCACCTTGACTTCAACTTTCCAGGAAAAAGACGGAGACGAGAGTTGAATAAAAGAACTCGTTGTCCCGGCATAAATGATTTGAGCACTAGACCCCTATCATGCCACCTCTTGACTTTCTCCTTATACATTTTATTGTTCTCATAAGCTTGAAGTTGAAACTTATCGAGTTCATTAAATTGAAGCATCCTCTTCTTTCCAGCCGCATCCAAGTCAAGATTCAACTTCTTCAAAGCCCAATATGCCTTATGCTCGAGCTCCAGAGGCAAATGACACCCCTTACCATAAACCAACTGAAACGGCGATATTCCCAATGGAGTCTTATATGTTGTTCTATACGCCCAAACAACTTCATCAAGCTTCAAACACCAATCTTTCCTTGATGGACACACCACTTTCTCTAAAATATGCTTGATCTCTCTGTTAGATACCTCAGCTTGACCATTTGTCTGAGGATGATAAGCCGTAGCAATGCGATGATTCATATTATACCTTTTCATTATAGCAGTGAACTTGCGATTGCAAAAATATGACCCCTCATCATTGATTATGACTATTGGGGTTCCAAACCTTGTGAATATCTTCTTGTGAAGAAAATTAAGCACCACTTTTGTATCGTTCGTTGGCAACACCTTAACTTCAATCCATTTTGACATGTAATCAACCGCCAACAAGATATACTGATTGTTACAAGATGAGACAAATGGCCCATGAAGTCAATTCCCCACACATCGAAAACCTCAACCTCGAAAAGCACATTAAGAGGCATCTCATCCCTTTTGGACATATTACCCACACATTGACATCGATCACATTTCAAAACGAACTGATGAGCATCTTTAAACAAGGGCCAAAAGAAACCTTCTTGAAGAACACGAGCCGCTGTCCTTTCTCCACCATAATGTCCTTCATAAGCTGTTGAGTGGAAATCTCGCAAGATCCCCCCGTTTTGCTATAATGGATACATCTCCTGATGATTTGGTCACCTCCTTGTCGAAAAAGAAATGGCTCATCCCACTATATCACTTCACTTCATGTAGAAACTTCTTCTTTTGAGCATAGGATAAATCGGGAGGCATGGTATTACTCACAAGGTAGTTCATAATGTCTTCAAACCACGGTTCTTTTTCTTGCACTCCAAACAGCTGCTCGTCGGGAAAAGATTCATTTATCAATGTCTTATCCAATGAAGTAGCATTAGGATTCTCTAAACGCGAGAGATGATCAGTGATTTGATTTTCCATTCCTTTTTTGTCCTTGATCTCTAGTTCAAATTCTTGAAGTAAAAGAACCCATCTAATCAATCTAGGCTCCGAGTCCTTCTTTGAGACGAGATATCGAATTGCAGCATGATCAGTGAAAACTCTCACATTAGTCCCAAGTAGATAAGATCGTAATTTCTCAAAACCATAGATAATAGCCAAAAGTTCTTTCTCCGTAGTAGTATAATTCAGTTGAGCACCATTTAAGTTCTTACTAGCATAGTAGACCACATGAAATATGTTGTTCTTCCTCTGCCCAAGAACTGCTCCAACTGCATAGTCACTTGCATCGCACATCATCTCAAAAGATTTATTCCAATCAGGTGCAGTTATGACCGGTGTCGTTATTAAACTCTTCTTCAATGTCTCAAAAGCTGCAAGGCACTCGTCATCAAACTTGAAAGGAACATCTTTCTCTAGCAGACTACACAATGGCTTCGAAATCTTAGAGAAGTCTTACTAGAAACTTTGTGACTGAGAATAATGCCCTGACGCACCATAAAGTGGCATTTCTCCCAATTGAGAACCAGATTGGTCTCAACACACCTCTTGAGAACATGTCCAAGATTTTTCAAGCATTCATCAAAAGAATCTCCAAAGAATGAGAAGTCGTCCATGAACACCTCCACATTCTGGCCAATCATGTCAGAAAAGATGGCCATCATACATCTCTAAAATGTGGCTGGTGCACCACACAGACCAAAAGAAACTCGTCTGAAGGCGAAAGTACCAAATGGACAAGTGAAGGTATTTTTCCCCTGATCTTCTGGAGCGATAAAAATCTGATTGTAACCCGAGTAGCCATCCAGAAGATAATAGTAATCATGACCGGCCAACCTGTCAAGCATCTGATCAATGAAGGGCAAAGGGAAGTGATCCTTCCTGGTGGCTTTGTTCAGCTTCCTGTAGTCCATACAAACTCTCCACCCCGTGACTGTTCTAGTAGGAATAAGCTCATTCTTCTCATTTGCTACCACAGTAATACCACCTTTCTTTGGCACACATTGAACCGGGCTTACCCATAAACTGTCAGATATAGGGTAGATGATCCATGCATCTAACCACTTAAGAATTTTCTTCTTCACTATTTCCTTCATGTTTGGATTAAGTCTTCTTTGCTACTCGACCGTAGGCTTGCTACCTTCCTGTAGCAGAATTTTATGCATGCAGTATGAAGGGCCGATTCCCTTTATATCTGCTATAGTCCAACCAATTATCGATTTGAACTCTCTGAGAATCCTTAGAAGCTTTTCCTCATAACTACCTGAAATGTCAGATGCAATAATAACTGGCAGAGTAGATGCATCACCTAAAAATGCATACCTCAAATGTTCAGGTAAAGGCTTAAGCTCAAGAGTAGGAGCTTCCTCAATAGATGGCTTGAGGCATTTAGGAGCCTTGTTCAATTCCTCCATTTCAAGAGATTCAAAAGGCATATCTATCTTCCTCTTCCAGGGAGAAGCATTCAAATAATGCAATTGTTCTTCACCTTGGTCATCTTCACTATCTGATGTGACCACCGAATCGACCAACTCCACTTTTAGGCACTCCTCATTATCCGTAGGAAATTTCATAGCATTGAACACATTAAAAGTAACATCCTGATCCAGAACTCGCATTGTGAGCTCACCCTTCTGCACATCTATCAAGGTTCGGCCAGTCGCCAAGAAAGGTCTTCCCAAGATTATGGGAATCTTTTTATCTTCCTCGAAATCAAGAATTACGAAATCAGCAGGAAAGATGAGTTTATCAACCTTGACCAAGACATCCTCCACAATACCTCGCGGATATGTAATAGAATGGTCGGCCAGCTACAAGGTCATATAAGTCAGTTTTAAATCAGGTAAGTCTAACTGCTTGAAGATTGACAAAGGCATAAGATTGATGCTAGCTCCCAAGTCACATAAGCATCTGTCAAAAGATACTTTTCCAATAGTACACGAAATAGTGAAGCTTCCTGGATCTTTAAGCTTCAGAGGTAACTTCTGTTGTAGCACAGCACTGCATTCCTCCGTAAGAGCGACTGTCTCTAAATCATTTAGCTTCACTTTCCGAGAGAGAATACCTTTCATAAACTTTGCATAACTAGGCATCTGCTCAAGAGCCTCGAAGAAAGGTATGTTGATATGAAGTTTCTTGAACACCTCCAAAAACTTCTCAAATTGTTTGTCCACCTTTTTCTTTTGTAGCCGCTTGGGAAAAGGCGGTGGAGGATAGATCTGTTTCTCCCCTGTATTACCCTCAGGCGGAGTGTGTTCAACAGTAGTCTTCCTTGATTCCACTTCTTCATCCTGCTGCTCTACTTCTTTCTCAGCCCCAGCTTCTTCAGTCAACTCTTGAGTTTGTTCGGGATTCGCCACCTTTCCAGACCTTAAAGTGATTGCCTTTACCTGCTCCTTATCTTCCCTCTTTCCTGGAACTTCCGTGTCACTAGGTAGTGTACCACGCTGATGATTTAGTATGGCATTGGCAATTTGCCCAATTTGATTCTCCAAGGTCTTTATAGAAACAACTTGACTCTTGCACATAAGCTTCAACTCCTCTAATTCAGATTTCTCATTGGCTTGTTGCAGCTGGAGTTGATGTCTAGGTGCATACTGTGGTTGCTGAAAACCAGGGGGATTGTACTGCTTAGCTGGATATTGCTGCTAAGGCTGTTGAACCACATTCTGAGTGTTGCTCCAGTTAAAATTAGGATGATTGCGGTTGTTGGGATTATATGTGGCTGACACTGGTTGCTGCGATCGCCGGAAGTTGCTCACAAACTGTGCTGATTCACTAGAAATTACGCACTAATCAGTCTCATGGGCACCAGCATAAAGATCACAGACACTAACGATAGCAGTTGGGCAGCAATAGCAGTTGCTGCGTCCAACTCCAGAATTCCTGTGACTTTTCCCCGAGTTAGTCTCTGGGAAGGATTCTTGTACTCATTAGCACCCATCTGTTCAATAAGTTCGTAAGCTTCGTCGTAGCTCTTAGCCCACAAGGCTCCTCCTGATGTTGCATCAAGCATGGGTCTAGAAGTAGCACCCAATACATTGTGGAAACAGTTCATAATCATCCAATCAGTCATGTCATGGTGTGGGCACTTCCTTAGCATCTCCTTATATCAATCCTAAGCCTCACACAGAGATTCTCCTATTTGCTGAGCAAACTGGGTAAGAGCATTCCTGATTGCAGCAATCTTTGCCATGAGGAAGAATTTAGTGAGAAACTTTTGCGCAAGATCCTCCCAAGTGGTGATAGATCCTGTTGGCAGAGAGTGTAACCAACATTTATCCTTGTCCCTAAGAGAGAATGGGAAGAGGCGTAGCTTGATAGCATCTTCAGTCACATCATTAAATTTGAAAGTGTCGCAGATCTCGATGAAATCCCTTATGTGCATGTTGGGGTCTTCAGTACGAGAACCCCCAAACTGAACTGAGTTATGTATCATCTGAATCGTTCTTGACTTGATCTCAAAAGTGTGAGCCTTGATGGCTAGTCTGATGATGCTTGACTGAATATCATTAATCTTAGGCTGAGAATAGTCCATCAAAGCCTTCGGATTTTCTGCTTGATCTCTCATCGCTACTACAACTGGCTCTTCAACTTTCTCTTCTTCTTCTTCTACCTTCTTTTCTTCCTCAATAACTTCCCTTCGAACTACCACAACTTCTTCCTCGGCTTTATCCAGTGTTCTCTTACGAAGATGTGAACGCGTATGCATACACCCTCGCTAGAATACCTGAAATAAGACAAGGAAACAGATAAGTAACAATGTATGAGTCAATGAACTTTAACGACCACTGATGGAAATCATATAAACTATAAATTAACACTGCAGTCCCCGGCATCGGCGCCAAAAACTTGTTAGTCGCTAAACACGTGCTAATAATACACGCAAGTATATGAGTTCGCAAGTAGTATATAATCTTTTCTAGTTCGTTCCCACATAGACTATATTGGTTAACTAATTAATTCATGCACTTAAGCAACAATGTATGGTTATTATTCAATGCTAAGATGATAACAAATTAAGATTGTTTATAACTAAGAATTAAACAAATAATTATAACTATGAGATTAATATTGACCGAATTAATATATATGCCAGACATGGGATTCTAACTTCATTAAATACTTCATTCAATAGCCTTATTGTTCTTATCCTTAGCATGCAATGGTGATGACACTAATCAGACAACACGAAACTGATAAACGCCAACTTTTGTTGCACGAGTACCATACTACCAGATATCCACAAAAGAGATAGAAGCTGAATAGACACCAATTATATTGAGACCCTATATGTCTATAGAATTTGACAACATAACGGTTTAAGCACAAGTTAGTTATCTTGATTACACAGGGCAAGTAAGATGGTTAAAATTACCTACAAATCATGCTTAAAAAATAAATGAACCTATGCTAGCATGCCAAGTTCTAAATCCTTAAATTCACTTTCGCTTCATTAAGAATTAACACATTATCTTATAAGTTTGCGACGCTCATAAGACAAATACGCAAAACCAATACTTATGATATCATACAATCACCACATATTAAGGCATCAAACAATTTAACTAAAGAAATCCATAAATAAATCCTCTAGAACCCCACGATAATGATTAGCCCATAATCAGACTCATCATCAATGTGGGTTCCGATGAAAACATGATATAACAAACGTAGTCTTTATAACGAATAAATAAAACCAAGTATGAAACAAGAGTAAGGTTCACAAGTAAGAAAACTAGCATCCAAATACAACTTAAAACAAAGATTCACAAGCGAAAACAAGATCTTCTTCGTCTTCGTTGAATCGTGCTAATACGGTCTTCTCCCGGCTCTCCTTGATATGTCTCTAGCTTTATATATATTGATATTTTATTAAAAATGACCTAAAGATGTTTATACAACAGCCCTATGCAGTGTAGAATTCTTTCTCTCATAAACCAAGTAGAAACAGAAATCTGTCATCCCGACACGGCGTGGCCGCACGCTTAATCAGCGCGGGCGCGCTGGCTTTCTGTACTTCGGTGCGGCCGCGCGCTTGATCAGCGCGCTGGGCTTCTGCCAAAATTTATTTTCTTCATTTTTCTTACAGCTTCGAGCCGAATTCAACGATCTTTTATTCTAACACCACCTTGACACCAAATTAGCACCAAAATAATGCTAATTCACCTGATTACCTAGATAATGCCTGGAATGCAAAAACACTCGAAAACACATTAAAACACTTAACAACTTGAGTACAAATGTATCATTTCAAAGCTTATTAGAGCATAATAAAGTGTCATAAATGCCACTCAACAACAATACAACTTACTTAGGGTTGTCAATTTGACTTAGTCTTGTTAAAGTACAGGCATGTCTTGCACAACAAAAACTATACATCATAATGTATTTATAGGGGGGAGAGATTAGGGCATAACCCTAAACCTAATGGGCTTCTAATAAACCCATTATGATTTCGGGTTTTTATTACTATTAAATTCAAATTATAATATATATATATAATTAATCAAGGTTCACTTAATTGATTTAATAATTAAATTTGAATTAATAATAATAAATATTTAAATTCATAATTTAAATAACACTCCGTTTGAAACATTCTTTATGTGTGACCCTTTAGGTTATTATTACGTTGGCGATAATTTTATTTTTTAATAATAAAATTATAAACAATGAGCGGCATCTAATAATACATAATTTCTACCCAAGTAATAATAATAATTGGTGATTCAATTAAACCTTTTGTGAATAATGTATAATATAATATAATCACTTTAGCCTCATATTATAGATCAAACTCGAGACATGCATTGTGTCATCCTCTGTTAATGTTTAATCCTTGTTTCCTTGATCAATGAGTAAACTATTAAAGAAATCAGTATATGAGCACGACCATGCATTTTATAATCTTACTCAATCATTAGGACATTAATATCACTCCTTAATATAGGAAAGCTAAATCCCATTTAGATCATTGATATTTCTCATACAATTCATAATATACCCAATGTCTACCTTTATTATTACCGATAAGGGATAACTTTCAATAATATCAAAGTGTATTAATTCTCATATAGAAATATAATGACTTCAGATCTAAGGACCAATATATTATTATCATTGTGAGATTAACTTATATCACTATAAACATGTAGTACCTCACAACGGGTCAATCTAGCACCATATATCTCATACAAGTGCATGTGTTTTGACTTTAGTATCACCATACCTATGATCAATGAGATGTGATCATCAGTCAACAAATACACTAGTCTCAATGTATTTATTATCGTCCCTTAACAATAATACTTGACGAATATCAATATTATTCTCTTAATCTCATTTCTAAGTCACGTACTTAGAGATATAGATTTACATATCATATTCTAAGGACATTTATTAATCTAATATTTTATCACAGAAAATAAAGATATAATAAATTACTAAAAAATAATCCATAGAATCATAATTAATAATCCAAATATCTCATAACATAAATATAATAGTTTTGTCTCTAAGGCACACACACTAACATACTTAACGAATTAGAATTAGTAATAATGGAAGGTCATAAAAATTGAATATTACGACAAAATGCTTCATTTAGAAACTTGAGGAATGGTTATAACATATAAATATTGGTCACATTGACATAAAAGAACTAATAATAAGCTAAAACATGTTATAAGATTTTAGGCCCGTAATCAACTGTAGAGAAGGGGGGTGAATATAGTTAATACAATCAATTCGACAAAGTTTCAACAGAATCAACAATTTTTATATTAACAGATAAAAACTAATTACAAATGTACTCTCTCGAAAGGATGAACAAATATCCTTAAGAGCTGCTAGGTTATGTGAAAGATATAACAATGTTCGTAATGCTTATAGCATTAACCTAATTTGTGCTTTATATAGAGCAGAGCTACACAATATATATGGAATCATATTCTATTAACAACAAGGAAGCCTAATACAATGCTTCAGAGATAAAGTCCTTCACCGTCTTGAATTCCTGATTTCTTTCTTCTCTTCGAATATTTACTAAAGTGACAAGTTCTGATGACATCATCTTATGATCATCAAGTACTGATATAATTACTGATGATGTCACTCTTCAGTAAATGCTGATATAGGTCCTGATATGAACTTCTGGTAGTTTCTGCTGATATGATCAATTAGATCTAATAATCTCCCCAACCTGTGTATTATGACAATATCTAAATGCAGAAATCAATTAATCATATTCATTCTTACTTCAATGAATATCAGACTTTAATCTTCATTCTGAACTCTAACACAGTCTGAAAATCTTCAAAAAACTTCCTCAAAAGATTCTCTTCCATTACATCCAAATAACATTGCATCCTCTGTTTATGTTCCCTCAGTTCATCAGTTGATTCATCATTCTGATAGATGGAAGCCCCGAGATTATGTAACTTTGAAATTCCAAGAGATAGATCATCGAGCTCCAGATCCTAATTTTCTTTCCATCAGGATTAAAAGTTAAAACTTTAGTCCCTAGACTCATTTCTATCTTGGATCCTTCAATAGGAATATCTACAACATATTCAGATTGATCAATATACTTTGGAATGTAGTTTGATTTATAAGGAATTCCTCCCTGCTTTAACTATATCAAGTTCTTTATGAATGCATACCATCTAGCAGTTATAGAATTAGTTACCTTGAAAATTATTGAAGTAAGTTCTAATTCCTTCCATGGTTTGTCTCCTAACTGTTCTTGATTCAACCTTAAGCTTCTCCCAGACTCCAGAAAATAGATGATTTTCTCTTCAGCATGATCAATAACAATTTGCACTAATATGATATTCTATAAGTCTTCAAGCATTACATTGTCTCCAAAATCTATCAAATAAGAATGTTTTCTCAGAGTCAAAGCATCTCATACAAATGGATCATCAACATTTAATCTTCCAAGACCACTTGTGATTCCAGGTTTTCTAGATCGAGAACTTCCACTATAAATCTTCTTTAATGTTTCAGAAGAATCTCTACTAGGTGCTAGTTTCTTGCTTCCCCATAGTAGCTTCTTCTTTTCTTCAAAAGTAAGTTCTGGCTTATCAGAGACTATGGGTATGTTTGGTATTGCTGTTGCAGACAGCAACAACAGCTTTTTGCTAAAAAGCAGTTAAAAACTGTTTGGTAAAATTTAAAATCTGCTTTTCGGAAAAGTGCGACCTAAAAGCTGCTGTTAGAGAAAGCAAGTCCCCCCATGCTTTTAGAAAAAGCTGCTTTTCAACTGTTGCGGAAAGCAGATGATGATTTCACCATCAAACCTTACCAAAAGCATCATTATTTTTAATTTTTTGCATCAACACATATACGTATAAAAAAATTACCAAATAAGTCATCTGATTTTTACAACAGCACTTTTTTCAGCAGCACTTTTTCTAACAGCACAACAATTTTTAACAGCAATCCCAAACAGAGCCTATCTCTTCAGAATCAGGATTTGATAAATTTTCTTGAATTGGGTTTAAGAAATCAACAACTTGAGTAGAATCAGAGGTTGTGATTGGTTGAATAACAACTTCTTCTTTAACTTGAGCAATATCAGAGGTTAATTTCAGTTTATCAGCCCAGTCAGCTCCATAAATCTTTCTTCTTCTGTGAGCTTGGATGATTTCTTCTTCTTAAAATCTTTCTTCAGTATCATAATCTTGAACTACTGTATAGATCAGATCTATCAATATTTGAGATTTAGTTGCCTTAGATACTGATTTCTTCTTTGCAACAGCTTTGGCTTTAGGCTTTGAAATCTTTGATTTCTCTCATATCTTCTCTTTTCCTTTAAGCTTCTTATCAGCAGTTAAAATAGTTTGAGATCTGAGAGATGTTTCATCTTCTTCCTGACTCACTTCCCTTATAACTACACCTCTGGTTGGTCTGTTAAAAGGATCATCTTCATAAAGTACTTGAGAGATAACATCAATATTAGCATTTGCTGTCTTCATGGAATTCTTGAAGTCTTCCTCCATTTGCCCTAGATGTTCAAGATCAACTCCAGGATTTTCTCTTTCAAAGATTCTTCTACTCACCTCAGAGTCAAATACTTGAATCTTTGGATCCTTGTAGAATAGAGTTGTCTTTCTTCCTTTCACTTTTAGAGTTTGAAGATATTGACTTGCTTCAGCACCAGCTTCTATCTCCAGAATACCTTGGTCTTCATTAGCAGCAGTTGTGACTTGTAAAGATTGTTGCATTTTTGTAGTCACAATAAATTATTTAACTCTTCTTTCATTTCTCTTACTCTCTCCACCTTGTCAAGATTGAAATCTAGTGATTGCTTTTGATGAACCACTAACTCCAACTAACTCTTCACCTCTTCTCCTTTCACTATCCTTCTGTCCCCCCTTATTACCTCAATCAGGATTTTTATCATCAGTATTAGTCAATGTCAGTTGTTTGCATTTAGATTTAACAATTTTCTCCCCCTTTTTGGCATTATCACCAAGCGGTAAGGAAAGAATCAACTCTATTGAATTATGTACTTCTATACGTTGATTAGACATTTGAACTTATTTAGCTTCCAATCTAGCTGGATTGGCTTCAATTGCATTATGTCTAACAACTATTGGGGCAATATGTTTCTGGATTTCCTGATGAGTAGTCAGCTTTGAAGTAATCAATGATTATTTGATTTGATTGATTTGAGAAGTGATTGCTTCGTGAGCTGTATGTAAGGATCTGACAACTAAAGTTGATGATTTCAAATGATTCATCATATCATGATTCTTAATCTTTTATTCTGCTGTATCCAGATGTGTAACAGCTTTTATTCTGGAAATAGGATATGTATCATCTTTCCAATGAACATTCAAGAGATTATCAAAATAATCTTGTTCCTTCTTAGCATCTAACACCTTCATTTTTTGTTGTCTCACATGTATAGGCATATCTTCAGGGAAGAAAAGATCATCTTCGGGATCTATAATAGCACTAGAAATAATAGCTTCTACGATAGCAACTGGATTTTGCACTAATTGCTGAACTTCATCACCAGCTTCAGCATGTAGAATAGAATTAGAAATTGGTACAGTATGTGATCTAGCAGCTTTAGAAGCTTCCATACCATCAGCAGTTTACTCCATATCTTAAAGAATTATAGATAAATGAACCAGAGCTTCAAAATTTACTTCTAGGATCTCATTTCCTGTACAATATTGTGGTGACCCTGAAATGACCGAAAATTTATGAATGGACTGTTGTGCTACTTCATCTTCAGCAACAACAGGAATTTCTTCAGGTGATAGAATAGTAGAGTAAATGGATTGTTTTTCAACAAAAATAGGGATTGTCTCATGTGGTGGAATAGTAGAATGTATGGACTGCAAGAAAGTATCAATACTTAGACTTGCAGGGTAATAAACATCACTTGGTACATCAGAGTTTATTTGAGGTTCAACAGACTGTTGTTCAGCTTCTGTTTCTTTAGTACTCTGTGCACCAGCAAACATATAACAAGTAAAACAAAATCTCTCTATTCTTTTAAAGTAGTCTCACTACTCCTCACACCACACATCTCATGACTTTTAATAGTTAGAGCTTCCTCATAAGGAATACTAAATCCTATATCTAATCTACCTCTCCTTTTTCCAGGAAGGATCCCGCCTCTCTTAAATTTTATTTTTCTCTCAATATTTTCACACATCTCACAGAAAAAGCTCAGAAAGATTGTCCTACAGAAATAAGAGGTGGCTATTGCAGGGTGATCTCTGGTCATACAACTAGAGGTAGTCCCTAAATAAGGTCTAGAAATAATCATACCAACAGGATTTATATCATGAAAAATAAATGCTGAAAAGACCAAATCAGTATTTAGAATAAATGCTGCTAAAGTAATAACAATATTTATACCTTGTGAGTCTGAAGTCATAATTAAACTCACAGTCAACGCTGTGGTTATGACAGTTGTTGTTCACCAATAATGAGAACCTCCATTTGAATTGGAGAGGATTTGATCAGGTTACTGTCATGTACCATGATCGCAAACCTTGTTCTTCTTGTAAAGAACTAACACTTGAATGTGTTTATTGAAAGCTCTTATAGAGTCTTCAGTAAAAACTTATGAAACCTATGTGTCTCTATTAGTATCATTAAGATCTACCTCAGAAAGTAGTTTCTAAGTAACTAAATGTAATTTTTGAGTGGTGAGCATAATTCAAGAACTATGTCACTTGATTTTTGGCAACTTTTGAGAAATGGATTCAAGTGTTTCAACTATAAGAAGAAATTTAAGATATAAGATATATGATATTTGAGATTGAGTGTAAATAACTTTCTTGGTGAGAAAAAGAAAGTTTCAAGAATCTGAATCGAACATAACACTCAAAGATTATAATTCTCATTGGTTAATAATTAGATCTTTCAAAAATTTCTTCCTTAACAGTAGTTACTTCCTGTAATGTGTTCCATCTGTACTATAGTGAACATATGAACTTAAACAGAGATTAGTTTATCACATGCACTATGAAAAATATCTGAAATTAAGCATGCAGAACTGATTTGAATATGAACAGTCAAAAGTATTCAAGCACAAACAAGACAATGATCATTCATTCACTTAAAGAGTCAAAGAAAGCAAAAAAAAAATCATTAATAATTAAGAAGTAGAGTACAAGATTTTATAGAATTTTAAGCATAAAACCCTAAAATAATCTATCTACCCGGACTTCTTCTTCTTTTCATATTCCAACTTCTTCATCATCCTACGATGGAAGATGTGTGACATAGAACCTGTAAGAGAAATTATATTCTCTTGTAATGCCAACCATTCGAGGCGACGTTGTTCTTCCTCGAGGCGTCGTTGTTCAGCCTCCTCAGCTCTTCTCATCTCTTCGAAGTGGACGCCCATTCTAAAAAGATGAAGTGACTGAGTGTCATCCGAGTTAAGTCGATCACAAATCGACTGTGGAAGACCAGATGGGGAATAATATTGACTGTTAAAGATTACCCTGGGATGAAAGGGATCAAATACAGCCTTCCATGTTCAGGAATGGCAACTGGTCGATAAACTCCATGGGTAAGAGAACAGACAGTGGCCATAGATTCTGAATGAAGAATTTGAGTATATTTGGAGTTTATGAATAAAAAGGCAGTAAGAAGTTTTGAAAGTGGAGGGTGTGAATTTATAGCAAAGGAGATAGAAAATGAAAAGACTTTTTGGTTAACCATGTAATATTTAATCATAATACGTAAACATGATTACACGTATCTAGATAAACAAAAAGTAAGTTCTCTCTTCAGATTCCTATTCCCAATGTAAGTACTCAAATGTTATTAGATACTTACATTAATAGTTACCCCATTTAAGCAATTAAAAGATATTCCACTAACTCACTATTTAATTAAAAATACTATGTAACCATTTATTTCGAATAAATTCAAAATAATCAATGAAATATAACAGTCAATCATGGTTTGACCATTATCATTATTTTAATTATGACTATCAGGATTTATCAGTCAACACTGGTTTGACCAATGTCAGAATTTATCAACTATTGACATGATCTATTAGTCAAACAATTTTAACTAATAACTAAGCATATACGCATATCAGTAGTTCAACATGTAGTTTTCAGATAGGATTCTTAGAAGATAATTTCATGTTATCATGGCATCAACATTTAGTACAATAATCAGTATCTAACAAGTACTGACCCATAATAAGATACCGTACTTCAAAATATCAACAGTCTTAATTATCAGAGTTTGAGAATTTTCGTGATATTATTCCAAATTCATTCAACAATCTTTTGAAAGTAACTTCACAGAAAGTCTTGGTGAATATATCTGCTACTTGCTGATCTGTTGGAACAAGGACCAATTCCACTGTACCTGCTTCCACATGTTCCCTTATGAAATGGTACCTGATGCTGATGTGTTTAGTCATTGAATGCTGTATTGGATTTCCTTTCATTGCAATAGCACTTTGATTATCATAATATATAGGAATAGTAGAATAATTTAACCCATAATGCAGTAACTGATTCTTCATTCATAGAATCTGAGTACAACAACTTCCTGTAGAAATATATTATGCTTCTACAGTTGATGTGAAAATTGACTTTTGTTTCTTGCTATACCAAGAAACCAATCTACCCCCAAGAAATTGGCAACTTCCAGAAGTGCTTTTCCTGTCTATTTTGCATTCTGCATAATCAACATCTGAATATCCAATTAGCTTAAAGTCTGAAACTCTAGGATACCATAATCCCAGATTCATGGTACCTTTGAGATACTTAAAAATTCTTTTCACAGCTAATAGATGAGGTCCTTTAGGATCAGCTTGGAACCTTGCATAGAGATAGGTAGCATACATGATATCAGGTCTACTAGCAGTCAGATATAGGAGTGAGCCAATCATACCTCTGTAGTTATTAAATTTACTGAAGAACTAATATTTAAATCTAACTTGGTTGCAGTGGCCATGGGAGTTGATGTAGTTGAGAAGTCTTGCATTCCAAATCTTTTGAGTAAATTTCTGGTGTATTTTGATTGATTTATGAAGATCCCTTCATCAGTCTGTTTAATTTGTAACCCTAGAAAGTAACTCAATTCTCCCATCATACTCATTTGATACATGGACTGTATTAACTTTACAAATATCTCATAGAGTTTATCATTAGTAGATTAAAAAATGATATCATCAACATATATTTGTACTAATAACAAGTCATTACCATGGTATTTATAAAAGAGAGTTTTGTCAATTGTACCTCTTGTGAAACCACTTTTTAGCGGAAATAGAGCAAGTGTTTCATACCAGGCCCTTGGAGCTTGATTCAGTCCATAGAGTGCTTTATCCAGTATGTAGACATGATCTGGATACCTTGGATCAATGAACCCTGGAGGTTGTTCAACATAAACTTCCTCTTCAAGTTCTCCATTTAAAAATGCACTCTTCACATCTATATAGAACACCTTAAACTTCTTGTGAGCAGCATAGGCAAGAAAGATTCTAATTGCCTCAAGCCTTGCAACTGGAGCAAATGTCTCATCATAATCAATGCCTTCTTATTTTGAATAACCCTTTACAACCATTATTTCTTTATTCCTTGTGATAATTCCCTTACTATTAGTTTTGTTTCTGAACATCCACTTTGTGCCAACTATAGATCTGTTCTTTGGTCTTGGCACAAGAGTTCAGACTTTGTTCCTTTGAAATTCATTAAGCTCCTCTTGTATTGAAATAACCCAGTCAGCATCTTGTAGAGCTTCTTTAACCTTCTTGGGTTCAGTTTGAGATAGAAAAGAATTCTAGAGACATTCATTTTGAGTGGCTTTTCTAGTTCTTACACCACTGTCAGGGTTTCCAATGATTAAGTCAGGTGTGTGTGACTTAGACCATTTTCTTGCAGATGGAAGTTGACTCGTTGAAGATGAACCTCCCCTTTGATTTATAAACTCTCTATTATTTCTTTTATTAGTACAACTGTTATTTCCTGATGCTCCCCCTGAATCAGTGTTCCCATTGTTATCGGCATTTGGCTCATCAGAGTTTACGAAATTTGAGTCTGATGATCTTTCTACTGATGTTTCTTGAGTTGAATCACTTGTAGTAGTCTATGGATTTGAATCATGTTGCTCCCCCTCAACATATGCTTCATTTTTAGAAGAATTTCTACTATTATGTGGAACATCAGAGCTTTGATTGATACCAGGATTTACTGTATCAGAGTCAGGATTCAAAAGTTCAGCATAAGGTACTTTATTTTCAAATCTCAGTTTGTCATGGTCATCTTCATCTTCTAGACATGTTATCTTCTTGTCATCAAAAGATACATGCATAGATTCCATGACTGTTCTTGTTCTCAAATTATAAACTCTGAAGGCTTTTGTGGACAATGGATATCCCACAAAAATTCCTTCATCAGCTTATAGATCAAACTTGGTTAGCTGCTCCAGATGAGTTTTGAGAACAAGACACTTAAAATCAAAAATGTGAAAGTACTTCAAATTTGGCTTCTTTCTCTTCACCATCTAAAATGGTGTTTTTCCATGCCTGTTGATCAATGTTTCATTTTGTGTAAAGCAAACAGTTTGCACAGCCTCAGCTCAGAAGTAGGTAGGCAATCTTGCTTCTTCTAGCATGGTTCTTGTAGAGTTCTATTCTTTCTTTCAACAACTCCATTTTGTTGTGGAGTTTCAGGAGCAGAAAATCTTGTTTTATCCCCTTGAGTTTGTAAAACTCTTCCATAGAGCTATTCTAGAATTCAGTTCCATTATCACTTCTGATGATCTTCACTTTATATTTTTATACCTTTTCCAGCTCCCTCACATGATCAAGAAGAATGGATGGAGATTCATCCTTGTGTGCAGAAAATACACCCATGTGTATCTTGTATATTCATCAACAATTACGAGTGCATACCTCTTCTTGGCAATTGACATAACATTCACTGGGACCAAAGAGATCAATATGAAGTAGATGATATGGTTCGAGAATGGATGATTCAGTTTTACTCCTGAAAGATGTTTTCCTTTGCTTGGCTTTATGGCATGAGTCATATAAGCCATCAGGAGTAAACACTACATTAGAAATCCTCTCACAAGATCTTTCCTCACAAGTTCATTGATATTGTTGAAGTTGAGATGAGAAAGTCTTTTTTGCAAGTTGCAGCTGTCTTTCACAGATGCTCTACTTAGTAGACAAACTTCTGATTCATCAGAACTTGTGGAGACCCTGGCTTCATATAAACTACCATGTCTTACACCACTCATTCCAATCTTGCCATCAGACTTACTAACAATTTCAAAATGCTCCTCATAGAAGTTGACATGGTAACCTCTGTCACAGATTTGACTCACACTGATCAGATTATGTTTCAGTCCTATGACTAGAGCTATATTTTCAATGATGACATTTCCAATTTTGATTTTTCCATATCCCAAGATATTTCCTAAGTTGCCACCTAAAAGTGTTTGTCCTAAATCCAATCATGTATAATGAGTTAGGAAGAACTTTCTTGTATTCTTATTTGATTTCATTAATATTAATAAAAGACTTGTTTTGGTTTATTATGGGCTTTATCTATTTAAAGTGTCTTGAATAAGATGTTCCATAGTTTAAAGTAAAGATTCTAGAATTATAATGAGATTATAATAGTGAGATCTAGAAGATGATAACTTTATACTTAAACAGTTCCTGATCATAGGATAACTAATCGGAAGTTAGTGAATCCACAAAAATTGGTACATACTATGCTTGCCCCCTTCAAGAGGATGTCTGTTCTCATAGGCATTTATGTGGTGACACTATATCTAGTATGTAGGTGCTTATTAGGGAATAAGTTCACTGAACATGACTCGATAAGTTGGGAAACTAATGGAGATTACTCACATGTCAATAGTTATTCACTGAGTGATAGTTGTACAAGTGTCCTTAGACTTGAGATCATTAAAGTTATCTTGTATATAATGAACTGTGCTTTGGTTTAGTCCTTAGTCTCAAGGACATCCATTAGGTATATTCTGGGCATAGAGATTTGTGTATGGAGATAGTTAACGTCAATAGAGGATCTACCCTTCCAGTATAGGAAGAGAATATCTTATGTTATTCTTAATATGCGAGTTCTGAAATCTCTGGCCAGAGTGTATGAAATTAGAAAGGAGTTTCTAATTTGCATTAATATGAATTTTAAAATTCATATAAATAATAAATAGAAGGTTTATTATTATTTATTTCTACTACCGGCTTAAGATTGAACCTACAGGGTCACACCATAAAAAGATTAATTTATTGATGAAGGTATTTTGAGAGAGCAAGTTATTTTCTAAAGAATTTAGAAAATAAAATAATGATTAAAATATTTTTAATTATTATTTAAACATTTTATAAGATAAAGTGTGGGATTTATATAATAATATATATTGATATATTAATTATATGAAAACCTAGTGAGCCCTATATAAAGAATGAGATGAGAAGGATTTTGGTATGCACTTGTGTTTTTGTGAAAACTTAGTTGCCACCCTCTCCTTCTTCTTCTTCATCTCTCACTTTTATAAAGCTTCATCTTTATAAAAGCTTCATTGAAGGATTATTCTTGGTGGATACTAGTAGAGTGCTTCACACTCTGAGGAGCAACTACTTGCAACCATTGTCATAAAGCTTCAATTTTTTAAGGTATGATTACGATTCCTCCGCTCCCTTGATTTTATATGTTTTTCTATATCATGTTTTTCTACAAGTGTTGTAGATCATCTAGGTATTGTTATTCATAATTTTGTGATATGTAGATGATTTGTCATGAATTTTTTTTAAATTGTTTTAATTAAAATTCATAAAATAATTATGCATGTGAATAGATATGAATTTAATATTTGCTTCCATCCATTGGCTGACCTTGTAATTGTTGCTCAAGTAAATGAATTTGTTAGTTTAATTTTGGGGACATAAATGCAATAACAGTTACAAAAAGGGCCAATAATGATAATAATAATAGTTATTATCAATACTACAATAAATGAATTCGTCAGTTTTTGTTTTGGGATTTATATAATAGTTTTGAATTGTTTATATTCCCGGAAGTGTTTTAAAACTTGTTTTAATTGTTTTAATTTCTTTTAAATACTATAATAAATCCATACATCAATATATATCAATGTGTGACATGATATTACTTGCATTCTTACTTGTTTATTTATTTATTTTTATATACGAGATATATGCCTATGTTTACCATGCAATGATAGATTTAGGTGAACTTAAATCAAAATAAGGCGTACTCTAGAAAAGTTAGAATATGAATCGTTTATTGCCTTAACAATAATATTATGAATACAATCATGAGATTCTTGTGTTTGTGAAACATGTAATTCAATATGAATTTTCAATATTGAGAGAAACGATGATTCTGTCAAAAGCGGATTTCGATCTGTAAGAAAGGGGTATTAAGTGACGCTTCTTGACAATGCTCCCCCTGATCTGGGAATCATCCAATTATCGATTATTGATTTGAAATATTTAATTCAAAAGGAAGAATATCTTTATAATATGATTATGATTGTAACATAATATAATCCCTCTAAAATTAAATAAAATCAAGTACTAATTGGCCAATGACATAACGGGCTTGTGACAGTCATAGCCTTGCAACATGGTAGAAAGTAGTTCTCATTTTTGAATCATTGTCGTTTCGTGCTACAGCTGAGGGCTTTGATTTTGAAATAAGAAATACTTGTCTATTGCATAGAGATTTGTACAAAGAATTAGAATCTAATAGTTGTTACGTGCTACAGTCGTGGGCTGTTAGAGACTGATTCAATTGTATGAAATGTTGGGTTAGACTTGACTTAGAATATTGAGTTTGTTGTGCTACAACCGTGACTCAAATTATTCAAGAGGCTAAATTTTTATTAGGGAATAACATAAGATGTAATTGACAAGAGTTGTCTACCTATTGAACATCACATGGTGTTTCGTACTACAGCCGAGGTTGTATGATGGAATGTAGGATCCCTTTTCCCACTAGCATTATGAATGCTTAATTTTTCACTTAGGGGGTTGTATAAATTAGATATACTAGTGGGAGCCACTTATGAATAAAGACCTGATTCACATAGTTTTTTGAAATGTAATTGAATATTTGCAAAGTGTTGTTATGTGTTTATCATTTACACATTTACTATATACGTTATGTCTTCTCCACTATCACTCCGGAGCATACTAGATGCTCACAAATTGACTGGTCCTAATTTTGTTGACTAGCTTCAAAACTTGAGAATTGTTCTCAGGGTTGAGAAGCTGGAATATGTGCTTGACTCACCTAAGCCTGCTAACGATGCACATAATGATGAACATGTTGTGTATTACAAGTGGATAGATGATGCAAATGTTGCTCAATGTATCATGCTAGCTTCCATGAACATTGAGCTACAGAAGCAACATGAGCATATGGATGCTCACAGTATCCTAAAACATCTACAAGAGTTGTATGATATGGCAGGGAGGACAGCTCGATATGAGATATCGAAGGAGCTGTTCGGTTGTAGGATGTCTGAGGGATCATCTGTGAATGACCATGTACTTAAGATGATCAATTTGATTGAACGTCTTGGACAACTTGGTTTTGCCATGGATGGGGAGCTGACTCAAGACTTGGTCTTGCAATCACTTTTGGGTTCGTTTTCACAGTTTGTTGTGAACTTTCACATGAATAAGCTGGACGTCATCCTGGCTGAACTCCACAACATGTTGAAGACTGCTGAATCGAATTTCCCTCTAAGAAAAGTTATGTTCTTCTAATTGGTGAAGGTTCTAATCCTAAGAAAAGGAAGAGGAACCCTCCCAAGAAGAAGAAGAAGAAAGTAGGTGAGAAAAAGCCGATTCCACCAAAAGCTGAAGACCCCAAGAGCAAAGCTGTTGCTTCCACTGTAACAAGGTGGGGCACTGGAAGAGGAACTGCAAGATTTACCTTGCAGAATTGAAGAAGAAGAAGAAGGGTAATGAGACTGCCGCTTCTGATTCAGGTATGTTCATGATTGAAGTGAATACGTCACTAAGTCAAATTTCTACTTGGGTATTAGATACCGCCTGTGGTTCTCATATTTGCAATTCGTTGCAGGGACTAAGGAGAAGTAGGACTCTCGAGAAAGAGGAGGTGATTCTACGGATGGGAAATGGAGCAAGAGTTGCTGCTGAAGGTGTAGGATCATTTTATTTACATATGCCTATGGGCAAGACAATTGTTTTAAATAATTCTTATTTTGTTCTCTCAATTATGAGGAATATTATTTCCATTCCCATGTTAGAGTTGGCTGGATTTTCGTTTGTTATTCAGAATAATAAATGTTCAATGCTTAGAGATAACGTTCTTTATAGGGTTTTTTAAATAATGGTCTGTATGTTTGTGATGTAGAGCATAATTTACTACAAATTAAACTCACTAATAAAAGGAAAAGGGATGATGAAAATCTTACCTATTTATGGCACTGCAGACTTGGTCATATTAGTGAAAATAGAATGCGGACATTGCATAAGGAAGGGTTACTTGACCCCATTGATTTTGAATCATATCCGACATGCGAGTCTTGTCTATTGGGTAGAATGACCAAATATCCATTTAGTGGACATGAAGAGAGGGTTGCAGATTTTCTAGGATTGGTACACACAGATGTATGTGGACTAATGTCTACGCAAGCCATGGGTGGATTTCATACTTCATTATTTTTATAGATGATCGATCTAGATTCAGATATGTGTATTTGATGAAACACAAGTCTGAAGCCTTTGAAAAGTTCTAAGAATATAAGAATGAAGTGGAGAAACAAACCAAACATAGTATTAAAACCCTTCGATCAGATCAAGGTGGTGAATACTTGAATGGAGAGTTTCTAGATTATCTCAAAAAAAATGGTATAGTCTCTCAGTGGACTTCTCCATATACTCCACAGTTGAATGGGGTATCTGAAAGGAGAAATCAAACTTTGTTAGACATGGTTCGGTTCATGATGAGCTATGTAGATCTTCCAGTATTCCTTTGGGGTTATGCATGGGAAACCTCAGCATATTTACTGCCTAAGGTGCCTTCCAAATCTGTTCCTCAAACTCCATATGAGATATGGAAAGAAACGAAACTGAGTCTTAAACACGTTAAGATTTGGGGATTTCCAGCTTATGTCAAGAAAGTTGACCCTGATAAGCTGGAACCTTGATCCATAAAATGTAGATTTATGGGATATCCTAAAGAGACTTTGGGGTATTACTTTAACACCGATCATAAGGTATTTGTCTCCAGACATGCTACCTTTTTGGAAAAACAGTTTATCCTTGAAGGAAACAGTGGGAGTAAAATAGAACTAAATGAAGTTCAAGAAGCGCAAACTACTACGGTTCAAGAGGAAACACCTGTTCAGACTGAACAACCTTCTGTGGAACAGCCCATTCGTAGGTCAGGGAGAGTGTCTCGCCAACCTGAGAGGTATTAAGGACTTGTCTTTGAGAATGACAATGAGTTGTCATTCATTGATGATGACGACCCTATGACCTATAATGAGGCTATGAGTAATATTGACTGAGAGAAATGGTAGAGTGCCATGGTATCTGAAATGAAATCTATGTATGCCAACCAAGTATGGACTTTAGTTGAAGCACCAAAGGATGTAAAGCCTATTGGGTGCAAATGGGTATACAAAAGAAAGATTGGAGCAGATGGCCATGTGAAGACCTATAAGGCCAAGCTCGTGGCAAAAGGATTCAGACAAAGGCAAAGGATTGACTTTGATGAAACTTTTTCTCCTGTAGCCCTATTGAAATCAATTCGGATTTTACTTGCGATTGCTGTTACTACGATGTTGAGATCTGGACAATGGATGTCAAAACGGCTTTTCTCAATGGGAAACTCGAAGAGGAAGTGTATATGACACAACCAGAGGGTTTTTTTCCAAAGGGAATGAACACCTAGTGTGTAAACTGCTACGAATCATATATGGATTAAAGCAAGCTTCTCGTAGATGGAACATCCGTTTTGATGAGACAATCAAAGAGTTTGGTTTTATAAAAAATATAGATGAACCATGTGTCTACAAGAAGGTTAGTGGGAGCGTGGTAACATTTCTTGTACTGTATGTGGATGACATACTTCTTATAGGAAATGATATACTGATGCTATAATCAGTCAGAGTGTGGCTATCGAAGAACTTCACTATGAAGGACTTGGGAGAAGCATCCTACATTCTCGGTATGAAGATCTATAGAGATAGATCTAGACGAATGATAGGTCTTACCCAGGGTACATACATTGAGAAAGTGCTTAAAAGGTTTAGCATGGAAAATTCCAAGAGAGGTCTCATACCGATGAACCGTGGAGTATCCATTTCCAAAAGGATGTCTCCTAAGACACCTGAGGAAAGAGAGCGTATGAGTAATATTCCTTATGCTTCAGCAATAGGATCTATCATGCATGTGATGTCATGTACTAGGCCTGATGTTGCTTACTCAATTAGTGTGACAAGCAGATATAAGTCCGATCCAGGAGAAGACCACTGGAAAGCAGTGAAGAATATTCTTAAGTACTTGCGAAGGACTAAGAATATTTTTCTTGTTTTTGTTGGATTTGAGTTGAAAATAGAGGGTTATACAGACTCTAGTTTTTAATCAGAAAGTGATGATAGCAAATCCATGTCAGGGTACATGTTTACTCTGAATGATGGTGCGATTAGTTGGAAGAGTTCCAAACATTTTACAACGGCTGACTCCACAGCGGAAGCAGAGTATATAGCTGCAAGTGAGGCTGCAAAAGAAGCCGTTTGGATGGGAAAATTTGTTTCTGAGTTGGGAGTTGTTCCTAGCATTGAGGAGCCTATTATGTTGTATTGTGATAGCAACGCAACAATAGCACAAGCCAAGGAACCTAGGTCTCATAAAAATTCCAAACATGTTTTGCAATGCTTTCATTTGATTAGGGAAATCATTGAAAGATGAGATGTCAAGATTGAGAGAGTTGACACACATAACAACGTAGCAGACCCACTCACAAAGTCATTGTCTCAGATTCACTTTGATCGTCATGAAGAGAAGATGGGTATTAGATACCAGGGTGATTGGCTTTAGTTCAAGTAGGAGATTGAAAGTGTCTGTCTTAAATCCAATCATGTATGATGAGTTAGGAAGAACTTTCTTGTATTCTTATTTGATTTCATTAATATTAATAAAAGACTTGTTTTGGTTTTATTATGGGCTTTATCTATTTAAAGTATTTTGAATAAGATGTTCCATAGTTTAGAGTAAAGCTTCAAGAATTATAATGAGATTGTAATAGTGAGATCTAGAAGATGATAACTTTAGACTTAAACAGTTCCTGCTCATAGGATAACTAATCGGAAGTTAGTGAATCTGCAAAGATTGGTACATACTATGTTTGCTCCCTTCAGGAGGATGTCTGTTCTCATAGGCATTTGTGTGGTGACACTATAGCTAGTATGTAGGTGCTTATTTGGGAATAAGTTCACTGAACATGACACGATAAGTTGGGCAACTAATGGAGATTACTCACGTGTCAATAGTTATTCACTGAGTGATAGTTGTACTAGTGTCCTTAGACTTGAGATCATTAAAGTTATCTTGTATATAATGAATTGTGCTTTGGTTTAGCCCTTAGCCTCAAGGACATCCATTAGGTCTATTCTGGGCATATGGATTTGTGTATGGAGATAGTTAACGTCAATAGAGGATCTACCCCTTCCAGTATAGGAAGAGAATATCCTATGTTATTCTTAGTATGGGAGTTATGGAATCTCTTTCCAGAGTGTATAAAATTAGAAAGGAGTTTCTCATTTGCATTAATATGAACTTTACATTATAAATAAAAAATCATATGAATAAATTTGATAGGCCTGACACCAGATCCATGCCTTGTATTTAATCAGGATATTGTAAGGGTAGAAGAAATTCATTGTACGGTAAATAGTCACTGACAGGTTCTTGGTATTCTAAGCAGTGAATTCATATTATCCGGATAGTCGCGATATGTTGAGAAGCATCACTCACGATGTAGAAAATATAATTAATCAGTTAATTATATTTAATGAATTTTAGAATTCATATAAATAATAAATAGAAGGTTTATTATTATTTATTTCTACTACCGGCTTAATATTGAACCTACTGGGTCACACCATAAAAAGATTAATTTATTGATGAAGGTATTTTTCAGAGAGCAAGTTATTTTCTAAAGAGTTTAGAAAAAATAATAATGATTAAAATAGTTTTAGTTATTATTTAAACATTTTGTAAGATAAAGTGTGGGATTTATATAATAATATATTTTGATATACTAATTATATGAAAACCTAGTGAGCCCTATATAAAGAATAAGATGAGAAGGTGTAACAACCCAAATCCGGGGTCAAGATTTTGTGTCACTAAACAGTCTTTACATAAAATAAAAGTATATTCGATTAACCCCTTGAATCCGGATCGTTTACAGGTTATGGTATGAAACAAAAATCTAACCTTTTACAACTCACAATAACAAGAATACAAGTTTAAATACCTTTATGCTAATGCCTGTGTCTTATTTTCTCACATCTTCGTCCTTTCGCAGCGGAGATCTCTCTAACTTCTGCTGTCTAATGAAAGCTATTCACTTTTATCTTTCTCTGTTTCTGAAAGAAATAAGAGTTTACAAAGCAAGAGTGAGCCAAAAATTCCCAACAAGTATATAATTTTGAGTTCCAAATATTAATAACAAAGGAAAATTCCCGGACAAAATCTCTAAACAATTTTAAACAGTTTTGTTTATTCGAGGGAGTTGAGCGACTAAACCTTGGTTGTTACCAGCCCTTAGTTATAAATCCAAAAGTGATAAACGATTCCCAGATCCATTTCCTGAATCAGAGTTTGTCCGGTTTTTGGAATCATAAAACCTTTCGAGAGAGAATACCGTTAATGATGATCAACAACAAATTAGACTGGACACAAGTTCGCATCTATATCCTGCTAATCAGTCAGGATATAGTGCAGATCTATACCTACCTGTATAGATCCAGTCGGGTCCCCAGGCTCTACGGCCCATCTCAAGGCATTGGTCATGTCCCGGTCCTTAGGATTAAGTAAAACTTAATCCCACACATCATCATTATCCAGCCCATGGAGTATTTTGATGTCAATTCATTTTGAATTCAAAACATCCCAATTCAGGGTTCGCAAATAACCCGAAAGAATGGGTATTTGCTCAAGAGAGCAATCGAATTATAGGAACAATAATTAAAGGAACATGTATATTCAGAGTAATTGCAGCGAAATATAAAACATTTAACTATTCTAAACTTAGAATAGGAATGAAGAAATATTTGCAGTATTTTAAAAGAAAAACCAGGAATACTTGCCTCAATAAGCTTTAACCGCTATTACAGGTTGACTTCGGTTCGACTTGAACGTTCGGCTTTACCGTCAAACAACTATCCCATTTTGGATACGATCCTAACACTCAGGCCCTTCAATTGGAACTTCGTTAATCTCGACGTCTAATCACTAGATCATTCCTAGTCCGATGTCGATAATCGGGTTTTCCGTCTAGGACCTACAGGGTTGAAATGCCCTAATTCAGATAATCGCTTAAACTCAACTTAATACCACTATTACTTCTACCCATGTGATTTCATAACCCAACTTATATTTATATGTATTATTAAAATACATATAACAATTAGGGTTTACATCTTAAAAAGTCGGTTCGGTATTTATTTTCGGAAAATACGTATACTCGTCATTTTGAAAAACAGGTAATCGATTATTTATAAATTATTTTGTCTCAATCACACTTAAGTTCATATAATATAATTATATATGATTATTCGACGTCTCCGATAATTATAGGTTACGATCCCGTATTTTCAGAATTTTATTTCCCGAAAATCGGGCAGCGTTTCCTGTGTTTATCGGCCTACCCGTCGAATCAGTTCGACGTCAATCACAATCAACAATCACAATCATCCAATTCATAACCAAATTCACCAATCCTAATCCCAATCAGCGATACGAATTCAATTATTAATTATTATTATTATTCATATTTTATTTATAATTTATTATTTGTTTTCATTTCATAATTAATATCACGAACTAATTTATTTAATTTATAAACGTAGGACTCAGATTAAAATCATCACCGTCCACCGTCGGCTCGCCGAGGCTCATCGCCGACGGCGGTAAAATTCGCGGGTTTCCGTTTATCGGACATCCTACGCGAATTTCACCGATTAATATAATTTATTCCTGCACGAATTTATTTAAATCACGAAACGTTAATCAATTAAATCCTGCAGAAAAATAAAATAAATAAATTAATAAATGCCCCGAAGTTACAACCGAACAACAACACAATCAGAATCAAGAACACCGAATACGCATCAACCAGAACCAAGAAATTGGTTAGCACAGCGAAGACACACAAACATATATACAACATATATACACACAGGAGGCACACGCGCACCATCGTGCGGCAACAGACGGCGGAGAAAATCACCGGAAAATGAAAAGCGGCCACTTACCATTGCAGGAGGAACCAGGAATGGAGAAAAGAGAGGAGGAAGGGAAGAAAATGGGAGAAAGAGGAAGAAACAGAGAGAAAAATCGAGATGAAAGTGAAAGAGGGAGAGAGTCGCAGTGGAGAGAGAGACGGGAAAGACAAGAGAGAGGCGGCGAGTGACACAGGACAGGGGGGTGGGGGATTAGGTTTTTATTATTATTATTTTTTTTCGTTGAAACCCCGGTTCGAATCATAATTAACGATCCCGTACCTAAATAATCTACGAGTAATAATAATCCGGAATTTATCCGAACATATTGAAAATTTCTGAGATATTTAAAACTAATTATTATAAAAATTTTAAAATTTAAAAATCATTTTTGAAATGCACATTTGACCCGTATTTTACAATTTTAACGAATACACGTGGGGTGAAATAAAAGCCAGAAAATTTCCGAAATAATTTATAAAATTCTCGAAATATTCAAAAGTTAATAAAATAAAATTTTCATGATTTTTGAAATATTTTGGAATTAAATACTGATTTTATGATTTAATGAAATCAGAAAATCATTTAGAGATAAATAATTATTAAAATATTGATTTCTAAATTTTATAAACCCCTAAAAATAATAAATAAAATTATGGAACAACAAAAATAATTATAGAGATAATTTTAAAAATGAATTAAGTTCATACAACTCGATATTTAATTACAAAATTAATCTCTGCATCCAACAAATCACAAACAATTAATAATACATCAACACATAGCTGACAGAACCATCACACATTTTATTTATTAATAATTCGATAATTACATTTACATATCGGATCCGAAAATAGGTTACTTAGCCGCGAAGTAACTAAAAAGGCGATACGATTTTAATACCAGAATTGGATAATTATCAAAACAGAGCTTCCTATAAAACACTTTATATGAAAGTAAGGTGATAATATCTTGCCTTTTAAAAATATGGAATTTTATATAAAATTAAAACATGAAAAGTGTTCAGAATTATCAGATTAGGTTAGGAAGGAGTTTTCGGTAGAGTTTAGTGTTGTAAAAACACAAAAACGATTGAAGTGGGACGATTTTTGGTTCCAAAAAGTAATTTTTTATAATTACGTGAAATAATCATTATTAATTCTATAAATCCTTATAAAATCATATTGTGACCCCCTCAATCTCGGGGTTAGGAAATGAGGACCCACACACCATTAAACTACTAATTTAAATAAGCATAAACACCGATTAGCTACTAACAGGATCAAACGGGATAAAGTATGAGACAAAACTACAACTACCAATCATAAAATATAGCTTACAACCCCAAAATAAAACCAAATATACATAGTCGATCCCGGCTTGCTCACTCAAAAACTTTACTACCTGCTCTGGCAACCGGAAGCCCTCAACATGATAGGGACCACCAGGTACACTCTTACGAGCAGTGCGCCTAAGCCTGGCCATCTTCTTGCTTAACTGCCACGGTTAGATTAAAATAAAACATATGAGTATAAAACTCAGCAAGTAACTAAAAAGCAGTTCTACAATATAAAATCCATAATATACTTTACTGATCTCAGGGCATTCTACTTTATCAATTCTAGGTGGCAGATTTCTATCTTTTTAGGCTATGAAAGGGGTTATGAAGAAAATTTTGGGCTTTGAAGGAACAAGGCTCAAGGCAGGGTGAAAGCCGACATTCATCATAAATCATTAACAGGATCACAAATGATCTTTCGAATGGAAAGCGACAATCTTTTCATTATAAGGAATCAATTATGTGATCAACAGAATCAAAAATTAGGGTTCACGAGCTATAAGCTTCACAATATCACAATCAACTCTTTCAAAGCAATATAAACCATTTTCATTTTCAAAGAATCAATTACTGAGTAGGAAGTTTCAATTCTTTTTTAAATAATTATGGAACCCTTGATTGGAACACTTTATCTTTCATTTCATAATAATAATACGGGTGATCAGCCCGTATCGACCTCCATCCGGTCTTTAAGGTACCAACGACATAATTTCAGCCTTAAACTGGACTAGCCCCGCTAGCCTCATACTATGACTGGACTAGTCTCACTAGCCTCTTACGTCCCAATCCAATCCATCAGGAATTCGTTTGGAAAACCTTGAGTTGGAAAGAGGTAGGTTTACTACATTCATTTTATCATTACCAAGAATATGAAATCATTCGGACTCTTTCAAGTCGAAACTCATTCTTAAGTTTAATTTCAAGAATTCAAAGTTAAGGGAATGAATCAGGAATAAGCAAAGTTCAATTCTAGGGATCTTGATCAATGATAACATGGTACTCAAGTTAGGGAAATTAAAACCGTTTCGAGGATTAATAGAGGATAAGGTAAACAAGGAATGAAGCATCATTACAAGGGGTTCGTAAAGGTACTTATAGGGTTTATAACAGTTCATGGTATAACAAGTGAATAAGAAAAAGAAAGTTACCAAGGGTTGGATCAATAAGCTTATCAATAACAAGTTCACAAGATCAATGACAGGGAATCTCAAAATCAATAACATGGGTTCATTATTTTAACAGTTCAATACTCTACTTGGCATGAAGAATATCCTCTCTATAACCATTTACACAAGTAAATAGAGTTACTTGCCTGAGGTTGAACTACTGCCACCTAGTATACCTTTCCCTTTCCTAGCCTGAATGCCCTCACGCTCCGAATCTACAATCCAAAACCAAAACCTTAATTAGTTCTCAACTCTCGTTCCCGGAACGTTCACTCAATACGATAGCTCGATTATACTCTTGACTTGAACTATACGAGTATAGTTTATAGACACATGCACATAGCACATAGCACATTCTTTTCTCATAGCCTTTATACCTTTATATACTCAATAATCAACTTATACTCTCTTTAATCTCGACTATTCTTCAAATCAAATTATATAACTCATACGAGTACACGATTCATTCACAACTAAATCTTACGACCATAACTATCACTTATAGCTTCTAAAATCAATCAACTTAGTTCCCTTTTTTTTATTCCTTAATTCGAACCACATACCACAATCAAATAAACAAATCCATAGATATTCACATATATACATCCGATCACTCTTTTGATTATCAAAAACCAAGTTTTGACTTTAAGTTCATATGGCCTATTCGGCCTTATTGCAAATACCAACCACAAAATCAATCAAATACTCACTTAGTTCACATAAACACATAACTCATTCAAAAACCTTTAAAGAATCATTTTCCTTTCTTTTAATCATCAAAATTCGAACCATAACCATATATATACAATCAAATTTCTCAAAAATTACACCATGGAACTTTAGTTCTAGCATAATCCAACATTTAAACTAACACCCTTTTCTTTATTAACAAAATTCAAACCAAATCATACATATATGCTTACATGCAATTCAAGTTCATCTCTTAATTAAATCAAACACTCATTTTATTCATAATTTTCGAATTACACATCAAAACATCACCTAGTGACTCAAACCCTAATCAAATTTTCCAATTAAACATGCATGCATTCACTTGGCATCAAACCAATCTCTTTTAGACCCATTTTTCATTCGGCTATAACCATAAATCATAACTCAAGAACCAAACAATGACATGCATGACTAATTCTTCTTTTAAACCAACATGCAATCTCATTTCTTAATAATTAAACTTAGTTTACACCAAGATTAAGTCACAAAATCCAATTCCCTTTTTATTTGTACAAAAGCCGAACCAAAACCTCAACATGCAACCCTCAAATTTTGATTTCTCAAGCATCCAATCAACTACACAACTCCAAATACTTTTAAAACAGTCATAAAAATCCTTTTATCAACCAACACACTTAAATTTCAAAAGAAATACAAAACCCAATTTGAACTTTTCAAGAAAACAAGACATGCAAAGGCTACATACAAGTTTTAAAGTACATAAAGCTCAAAAATCACATTATTTCAACTAGCACATCATTTTCTTAACATCCCACCGGCTCTCCTTGGATCATGGCCGGTGGTGGTCGAACTTAAGAGTGCCCATAACGGGTCTCCTCTTGAGTTTTAAACAATAAAATCGCTTTAAACTTCTCTTATGATCATATATCAAGAAATCACATTTCCTTGAACACAACCATGGAGATGGAACTATAAAACTTATATAAACACTTACATGCAAGTGGTGTTTGAGTAGTATATCAAAAATGAAGACTAAGGATGATAAAATCTTTGAATTTGGGTGAGTTTTTGTTGTTGCATGCAAGAGAGAGAAGAGAGATGGAGAGGGAGCCGAGAGAGAGAGAGAAGAGTGATAGAGAGAGAGAAGTGCCACGCGAAGAGAAGAAAAGAAGGGGGGGAGGAAATGAGTTATATATAATAGGGGGTAGGGTAGTTTAGTAATTTACTAATTCCCCTTATGATTTGATTTCCTTTCTCTTTTTACTCCAATAAAATAAAAATTGAACATTAAATATATCTCTCTCAGAAAGTTGAAAATTATTGCGAATGATAATTTTAAGACGTAGATCTCGAAATTAGCTTTCCAACCATTACTCATAATAAACTTTTGAGCGTACGGTTGATTTTATATGATTTTTATAAGTTCACGCTAAAAATAGCATTTTAACACATACAAATCATTTTAAAATGCAACGGTCATAAAATAAATCCGTCTATCATTTTTAGAAAGACTCTAGGACTATTTCGAAGATAACAAAACAAATCTCATGCCTTTATCTTACTCAAATAATTTTATAGAAGTGTGCAAAGGTTAAATAAACCTTATTTAAATCAAATATTTCCCTTAAAACCGTAAAAATATTAACAGATCATGTAATCACGCCTACAGACAACCAAGCACATATACTCACACATCACAACTCATGTCAGATCATAAATTTTTTTCCTTTTTATTATTGTTATTCCTCTTTACGCGTACCGAGTCACGTTCTGCCTGACGGCCCGACGCTTAGCATTTTAATTACGCTTCACAATTACCTTTACCAATCGACACATCACTAGAATGCAATACTTTACTTAAATATTCATTTCACATAATAACACATAATTCACATTTAAGATACTTTAATCCCTTTTTAGGACGGGTTCCGTTCTACTTGACGGCCCGACAACACAGCTTAACTCCTAAGCTGACTCTTTAAATTGGAACACTTCTATTTACGCTCCCAAATACTAATATACAGTAAAGACAATTAATCCTCACTTAGTCATATAATTTCTAATCACGACACATAAATCACACTTTATTCACTTAATTACGTCGCAAAATCCTCAGTCGTCACACATATGATAATCCAAAAATTACCAGAAAAATACCAAAACACTCTATATTTTATTATAGATAATTAAAGATTAAAATATCTAAATTTTAATCAGAAATAAACATCAAATATTAATATCAATTATCAAATAATTCACCAAAATTCACATAAAATCACATAATAATTATTTATTGATAAAATAATTACATAATATTTCTCAGACGTTACATCCTTCCCCACTTAAAAATGATTATGTCCTCAGAATCATACTAAGGAACAGACCATGCTATTTTTCGAGTATCTTTCTTCAAAATTTCTCGGAACTCATCACTTTAATCACCATTCAACGGCCCTGTACCGTCATCAAATTTAGCAGTTGCTCATGCAACCCCTAATTCAATCTTTACTTCCTATATTTAGAGCTAAATTACTCTTCATGGTCATATATACATGAATGTATAATGAACTCGTTATGAACTTAGTGCAAACTAAGTTAGTCATTTGAGACAATGAGATAAATAAAATGATTGTGAATGAGTTGGTCTTTTGGAGCTAAATTACTCTTCATGGTCATACATACATGAATGTCATATGAACTCGTTATACCTGTAACAACAAGACCAACTCATTTATAATCGTTCTATTTATCTCATTATTTCAAAGGACTAACTTAGTTTGCACTAATCTTATTTTGGTTTTAATTCTAATAATTCGTGCTAATGAATGTCTTCCATTTCCACTGACTATTCTACTTTACTTCTCATGTCTCTTTCCATTCGATTAGCCTGACCTATGATCGTTTTTAATCATATTCAAGAATCTTTAATCGATCTCTTGTACTTTTCATTCATCTGCGTTCGATATACTGAGCTCATTGCATCTCATGTTTCAAAATGTCCTACATCTTTCAAAAGTTTAAACTTTAAAGGAAAATTTCAACAATTACATTTAACTTACCACTTAACAGTATATCCCAATTTCTTTTCAATCACTATCAAGGGTATTCATCACGAGAATCTTTTACTATCTGAAAGAAATTTATTAATTTGGAACAGAATGAATCATAACTTTATTCACAACCCGGTCTCTTGGTACTAACACTCATTTTGTTGTCATATCAAATTAGATATCAATACGAACTTTGATGCTCACAATGTCTCATAATGAAGTCAACATCAATCATTTGTATTAATACCACCTTTGATAGCTAACAACAAAGTAAGTATCAACATAACCTAGAAGACGTATCAAAACCTATTCTTCAATTTCTAACTTTTCAAATTCCATTACTTATTCTCCATTGATCCTAATGATATTCACTCTTTCTTTTCTACTCAAGATATTTGTTCCTAAATGGACCTTTCATGGTTGGTAGTTAACCAAGTAATCATAGCTCACAATCCATTATAACCAGAATTCATACCTTTGAAGCTGAGAATGCAGTTGCTATATATTCTTTTTCAACTCTTCGCAGGCATATCTTAAGGCGTTCAACTTGGTCTTCCTTAGTCCTTGAATTAGCGAGGTTGTTATCAATAAATACAATCACACTATCCAAATACTCCTGGTACATTATGTTCACTTAATCTTCAAACTTACAATTTCTGATAATCGACGTGTAACTTCATACCTCCATTCTCTTTTTTTTTCATGACCACTTTTGTGCACAATGCAAAATACTCTTTATTTCATTATTCTTTCATTCCACATTTCTGAAGTTTTCCTTCACTCATTATTTTATCCCTATTGAGTTATACGATACAGGGCTTTTGACACCAGCTTGACTCTGTGCAGTAACCGACGAGAAATCTTACCTCATTCCCTGAGGTAACCTTGGTAAATCATTCGTTCGAACCTCTGGGACTTCACTTTAATTGCAAAGAATTTTGACATGAGATTCATTGTAACGTTCTTCTCTAGCAGTTCGCCATTAATACCTTTGTTTAATCATTCCTGTTTACACGCATTTTTGGAACAAATTCCTATCTCCAACTATCGGCGTTTCACCTCATTCCCCTAACGGTTCTGGCACAACCGACGTTCCCAACTTGCATATTTCCTGCATTATTTTATAAAATTTCTTTATCATCCTTTTGATTCCACTTCTTTTCTTTATTATTTCTCCATTCTCATTATTCATTATCTCTATTAAACATAACGAATTTCTTTTTCTTAGTAATATTAATCTGTTTATTATTGGATAGGTCATTTCTGGAGTTCATACAGGAATGAAGGCTTTTATTTATAATATTTAAATTTTTGCTAACAGAATTATCGAATTTCATCGGTAGCTATTTTCTTAGCCTTGCTTAACGCATCACGGATCGCATATTTGACTTCTCTTCATTGACCAACATCTCTTTTCCCTGAGTTCACATGCGGACTTCATCAGTCTTCGTCTTATATTAGATACTTGAATTTGCGAGCTTTCCATTATTTTACAGCAACTTCCATTCAATCACCATTCAAAAAAAGTGTACATTCAAGTCCTTCTTGGAACGTCATTACAAATGGTAACATCTCTTTGTTTTGTCTTACACCTTCAGTTCTTGGAAATATTCTTCTCATTCGCATGTACCAATAATTTTCCGTTCCTCTTATTTATCAAAAAGGGCGTATTCTTCTGGATAAAACCTCGCACCTGTTTGCAGTAACATATCGCTAATTATACTAAACTTTCAATATATGTTAATGCCATTACTTCCTCCAAATTTCTAATCACTTTGATTTCGGATCTAAAAATCATGTTAGAGCTTGACTCAATCTAATTGGAATCGATCTCCATTTAACTAACCATTAGTTGGTAAAGTTGATCAATTAACTCCTTTAAATGATCACTTAAACCAAGTGTTGACTAGCTAACCAGAATCAAAGACCAATTATATAAAGTCGGTTTGATCATAACATTCTTTCTCAAGAACCGAGATCGCAATCATTTGGAGTACTGATGAAAACGACAATATACTTCTTTATTCTTGAATGTAGGGTAATTTCTAAAAATTTGGGCAGCACTTACCCTACACCATTGACTATCCGTCAGATTCAAGCCGACACCATCAATTAACCAAATCATCCACAATCATATCCACCCACTTCCATCAACCAAAATCATTAATTTTCCATAATTCACATTTTTATCATTTTGATCAGCATCTGTCTGGCATATCATATATCTCTTCAATTGGAATTGGGTCTTACACCAACAATGATTAATATAACCATACATTTCTCAGTTCTTTCATAAAATTACAAAATATTATTAGTGAACTTAAAATTTATCTCGTTGCTTCTCAAAAATTTCATTTCGCGAGTATTTTTAACTTATTTCTTATCATTACTTATTTCTTGACATTACTAATTGGGTACAGTTACTTATAAATATTGTACTGCATCATTCCACTAATCACATTAATCCTCTGCTGTGGACGATACACCCTCAATTTCATTAACTAATTTGTTTATCTTTTAATAACCGCACATGGTTTTCATTATTATCGTCTAATTTTGGTGGAAACTCAATTGTCAGATCATTATTTCTTAAAAGGTTCCACAGTCGAGTCGCCATTGCCCTATCTCCACTTATGTTCCTGTATCAAAATTTCATCACTGGTCCGGTCATGAGTATTATATCCGCCATAACTTATTTACTCAAGTTAGGGAACTTCACAATTTCTTGAAGAACACGTTCGAAATTCGATAACATTTAAGATTTCTTCTATTTTGAATCTGCACGACAAATATCCTCCCGCGATGAAGGGATGCTTCACGTATTAACCGCCTGTCTGAGTTCCTTGATCTTGGATTGTCGTCCCGACACTCGTTCGCTTTGTCTGATGCATACCATCTTACTTCCTTATTTTATAACTAAGTTATTTGTTACGGTTCACTAACGATTCATCTTTCATCAAAATCCTCTGATTTGAAGTGCATCGCGTTTACGTAATCTACCATACTGATGAGATCCTCGTAGCAAGAACAACTGTATGACTTGATGTTTTCGCCATGTCCACTTGTCGGTGTATCCATTCTTTCTTGCTTGCAAATGTCCACCATTTATTGGTTTGCAATCATATCCTCCTTCGACACGTAATTCTACCTGTCACACGGGACTATTCTAAAGAACAGGCTCAACACAAGTGGAGAGTTTGTGAATATAATTTTAATTGAAAACTAAATGAGGAATAACAATGCAACAAACGATTGGGAGAATCTGTAAATCAGTAAATTGAAGGAGGAAGAATGAGACAACCAAATGCGTACTCAAGATGGCCAGTCTTTCATACTATATGGCATACAACACATGATTTTGTGGCGTCCCACCCGGCTCTTCGTCATTTCGATAAAGCGTCATATCACAACACTATTTGTCTCAGTCAGGAATCAAGAATTTGAGAAGAGAAATAATTCAGAAAGAATACAATAAATTTTCTTTCATTTTTGCCTCATATAATTTATCAACAGAAGAGCTCATACGTACTCAATAATCAAAAAAACATATGTTATCATATTAGAAGAAAGTGTGTCAGTTCTAATCACCTTCCACGCTTCAGTTACGTATTCCCTCAGAAACCATTCGAATGCGAGATTCATAGTCTGGATCACATTATAACTTCGGAATATCGTCTGCAAATGCCTCCACATAACTGCTTTAATGATTCGATCATGATTGCGCTCCCACAAATTATAGTCATTTCTTTTGATTTCATCTATGCGACGTAGAATAACCTTTGATCATGCCACACCTCAATTTCGTCGATAGAAATACGATTCTTCTCCAATCATCTGGAAGACTCTTCCATTTCCTTTAATCATCCTCTGTCCGTTCGAATTACGAGTTTCGTTAAATTTTAATAATTTCATGAATTGGGTAAATAATATTTTAACATATTGATTCAATCATTATTATTATCATTAAACAAAATTTATGTTTGTCTTTCATGGAAAAACTTTAAAATTTCTTCCTGCCAATGCGTCTACTTGGTCCTCCGAACTAACGACACTGAGTCTAATTACATTCTTCTTTTTAGGTCATTTTCTGTTTATAATAACAAGAACATAAATAGTAATTCAACAACCAAATTGTAAAGCTTATTTCATGCCAAAAATCCTCTGAAAGCTAATTAAGAAAATCTTTTTTGAAATCTCACTTTAAAGTTTTGAACTCAAATATTTTGTCGTAATTACTATATAAGTTACTTGCTATTCTTATAATTTGCTGATGAGATATTTAATTAAAAGAATGCCTATATACGAGTCTCTCCACCTTGGTACCTCTTCCATTATTCCTTGGATTCTGCTCGCACTTATTAGTTGACGAGACTTCATTGACCGTCGTATATCATTTTATTCGCAATTCCACCGCAACGCTGACATTTAGTACTGTCTTTAACATTCTTGTCGTCGTCCTTGACGTTATGCTTGCAACCACGCATGTGATTCGACGTTTGGTCTATAGATAGGGTCGCATCTTCTTGCTAGTCTTACCTATACCTAGTAAGGTAGATATCATTTCTTGTGCAGCTCCCGAAAAGTGATAAGAATCTTCTCACAACGGTAGTGCCTTCGAAATGCGCAACGTTGGTTCTTCATCAGCTTCCATCAACTGGTTGCCTTCGGCGTGGAGCTCGTCCTACTACCTAATTCTAAGTTAATTCGTACTGAGACTCACAAAGTTCTCACAAGACTCAATCGCATTTTCCTTAAAACCACATAAAAGTAGGGTAACATACCCAGTCTCCGTCGACCTGTCGATTTCTCATTACTCTAGGGTTTGAGAACTCAATATACCTATAACGTTGCAATATTTGCCTTACACTTTCTCAACAATCCTATCTTATTATTTTCATATCGGATCTGCTAAGCCTAATTCGCACTCAACTCAACTTAACCTGAGCGTGCCTAGCTCTTTCCTATCTTATATGGCCTATCATTCCTATCTTACCCTCACCTATTCTTATTTCAGTGATCAATAACCTGTAGCTCTGATGCCAACTTGTAATAACCCAAATCCGGGATCAAGATATGATGTCACTAAATAGTCTTTATATAAAATAAAAGAATATTCAATTAACCCCTTGAATCCGGCCCGTTTACAGGTTATGGTATGAAACAAGAATCTAAACTTTTACAACTCACAATAACTAGAATACAAGTTTAAATACGTTTATGCTAATGCCTGTGTCTTATTTTCTCACATCTTTATCCTTTCGCAGCGGAGATCTCTCTAACTTCTGCTGTCTAATGAAAGCTATTCACTTTAATCTTTCTCTGCTTCTGAAAGAAATAAGAGTTTACAAACCAAGAGTGAGCCAAAAATTTCCAGCAAGTATATAATTTTTAGTTCCAAATATTAATAACAAAGGAAAATTCCCGGACAAAATCTCTAAACAATTTTCAGTTTTGTTTATTCGAGGGAGTTGAGCGACTAAACCTTGGCTGTTACCAGCCCTTAGTTATAAATCCAAAAGTGACAAGCGATTCCCATATCCATTTCCCGAATCAGGGTTTGTCCGGTTTTTGGAATCATAAAACCTTTCGAGAGAGAATGTCGTTAATCGCGATCAACAAAAAAATTAGACTGGACACTAGTTCGCATCTATATCCTGCTAATCAGTTAAGATACAGTGCAGATCTATACCTACTTGTATAGATCTAGTCGGGTCCCTAGGCTCTATGGCCTATCTCAAGGCACCGGTCATGTCCCGGTCCTTAGGATTAAGTAAAACTTAATCCCATACATCATCATTATCCAACCCATGGAGTATTTTGATGTCAAATCATTTTGAATTCAAAACATCTCAATTCAGGGTTCACAAATAACCTGAAAGAATGGGTATTTGCTCAAGAGAGCAATCGAATTATAGGAACAATAATGAAAGGAACATGCATAATCAGAGTAATTGCAGCGAAATATAAAACATTTAACTATTCTGAACTTAGAATAGGAACAAAGAAATATTTACAGTATTTTAAAAGAAAAATTAAGAATACTTGCCTCAATAAGCTTTAACCGCTATTACTGGTTGACTTTGGTTCGACTTGAACATTCGTCTTTACCGTCAAACTATTATCCCATTTTGGATGCGGTCCCAACATTCAGCCCCTTCAACTGGAACTTCGTTGATCTCGACGTCTAATCACTAGATTATTCCTAGTCCGATGTCGATACTCGGGTTTTCCGTGTACCTGCGCGAATTTCACCGATTAATATTATTTATTCCTGCACGAATTTATTTAAATCACGAAACGTTAATCAATTAAATCCTGCAGAAAAATAAAATAAATAAATTAATAAATGCCCCGAAGTTACAACCGGACAACAACACAATCAGAATCAAGAACACCGAATACGCAGCAACCAGAACCAAGAAATTGGTTAGCACAGCGAAGACACACAAACATATATACGACAAATATACACACAGGAGGCACACACGCACCATCGCGCGGCAACAGACGACGGAGAAAATCACCGAAAAATGAAAAGCGGCCACTTACCATTGCAGGAGGAACCAGGAATGGAGAAAAGAGAGGAGGAAGGGAAGAAAATGGGAGAAAGAGGAAGAAATAGAGAGAAAAATCGAGATGAAAGTGAAAGAGGGAGAGAGTCGCAGGTGAGAGAGAGGCGGCGAGTGACACCGGACAGGGGGGTGGGGGATTAGGTTTTTATTATTATTATTTTTTTTCGTTGAAACCCCGGTTCGAATCATAATTAACGATCCCGTACCTAAATAATCTACGAGTAATAATAATCCGGAATTTATCCGAACATATTGAAAATTTCCGAGATATTTAAAATTAATTATTATAAAAAATTTAAAATTTTAAAAATCATTTTTGAAATGCACATTTGACCCGTATTTTACAATTTTAACGAATACATGTGGGGTGAAATAAAAGCCAGAAAATTTCCGAAATAATTTATAAAATTCTCGAAATATTCAAAAGTTAATTAAATAAAATTTTCATGATTTTTGAAATATTTTGGAATTAAATACTGATTTTACAATTTAATGAAATCAGAAAATCATTCAAAGATAAATAATTAATAAAATATTGATTTCTAAATTTTATAAACCCCTAAAAATAATAAATAAAATTATGGAACAACAAAAATAATTTTAGAGACAATTTTAACATTTATAAGAATAAATATTCAATACAATCACTTTAAAAATGAATTAAGTTCATACAACTCGATATTTAATTACAAAATTAATCCCCGCATCCAACAAATCACAAAGAATTAATAATACAGCAACACATAGCGGACGGGACCATCACACATTTTATTTATTAATAATTCGATAATTACATTTACATATCAGATCCGAAAATAGGTTACTTAGCCATTAAGTAACTAAAAAGACGATACGATTTTAATACCAGAATTGGATAATTATCGAAACAGAGCTACCTATAAAACAGTTTAAACGAAAATAAGGTGATAATATCTCGCCTTTTGAAAATATGGAGTTTATCGATCTATAAAATGATTTGCGTATCGAAAATTTCACGTCGGGACTCGTACAGGTCCAACCGTACCCCGGATTGAAAAAGTCAAAACATGAAAAGTGTTCAGAATTATCAGATTAGGTTAGAAAGGAGTTTTCGGAAGAGTTTCGGGTTGTAACAATGCAAAAATGATTGAAGTGCGATGATTTTTGGTTCTAAAAAGTAATTTTTTTTAATTACGTGAAATAATCATTATTAATTCTATAAATCCTTATAAAATCATATAATAATCCAAAAATTATCAGAAAAATACCAAAACACTCTATATTTTATTCTGGATAATTAAAGATTAAAATATCTAAATTTTTATCAGAAATAAACATCAAATATTAATATCAATTATCAAATAATTCAACAAAATTTACATAAAATCATATAATAATTATTTATTGATAAAATAATTACATAATATTTCTCAGACGTTACAGAAGGGTTTTGGTATACACTTTTGTTTTTGTGAAAACTTAGTTGCCACGCTCTTCTTCTTCTTCTTCATCTCTCTCTCTCTCTCTCTCAAAAGAAAAGGGCACCACTTTTGTAAAGCTTCATCTTTATAAAAGCTTCATCGAAGGATTATTCTTGGTGGATACCGGTAGAGTGCTTCACACTCTGAGGAGCAACTGCTAGCAACCATTGTCATAAAGCTTTGATTTTTTAAGGTATGATTACGGTTCCTCCGCTCCCTTGATTTTATATGTTTTTCTATATGTGTGATACATGGTTTTACGGAATAATTATTATATCATGCTTCCGCTCATCCGTAAATTCCTTCATCACCTCCATAAGAAACATTTGGGCCAACTTTCTTCTCAAATCCTTATAGGAGGGATTTATAACCAGTCTGGTGTCCTGAGCATCCACTGTTCAAGACTAGAGTGTTCCTCCTGTTACCCTGTAATCAGTAATTGGAATATGTTAGTGTTTTTAAGGACCCAGACTTGCTTGGATCCTTTGGCCTTTTAAAGTTTGTTAACATATGCAGCAGAAGACTTTTTATCAGAGTTTATTTTAACATCCTTACTATCAGTATTTATACATACAGAAATATATTTTTCTTTAATTAAAGAGGGTTTTAGTTTATAATAGTCATAATACAAACTGTGAAACTCTTTACATTTATAAATAGAGTTCCAAACACTACCACAATAAAAACAAGGACTCTGTGGTTTATATTTAATTGTTCTATTCCTAAACCCTGATTTGGAAGGAACATCATTTATCTCTTTATTCTTCCTGCAAAAATTAGCAAGATGATTAGTGCTACCATAATTTGAACAGGCCTTTTTAGGTACATGTTGCCCAGTAAAGATACAATTGTTTAAGGGGGGTTGGATATAATTGTATCAACATTTTGAACAAGTATAAAAATATAACAGTTCTTTACATTTCTGATAAAAACTGTTACAAACTCTCTCAAAAAATACTGATGTTCTTGAGAGCTGCTAGGTCGTATAATGCTCGAGTTAATCACTATGCGATGACATATACTTTGTTTATATAATACACAGCTGCTAGAAATTACTCTAGGATATGCATTATCAAATACTAACTGAAAATGATACATATCTCTAACTGAATATACAAAGTCCTATCACTCAGAATGAACAGATATCCATCCCTCAAAATAAGGAACATGTATAATCTTCACAACAGACTGTTCTTCAAATACTGATGCTTCTGTAGATACTGATGGGCATTAAATCCTGATGGCACATCAAATCCTAATGACATCCAGAATAGCCAGATTCTGAGCTTCTACTGATCATTGAGAATCAGTACGTAAAAATCTCCTCCAATTTATGCTTAATGTAATAAAGCATAAATTCCATTCTCAATGATACCAAAACCAAGTTACAAAATGTACAAGGAATAAGGTTTACTTCAGTATCCTAAGATAACTAACAATTGTTTTCAGAAATTTGTATAACCTTTCTTCCTCCTTATCTTGAAGGACTTTGACAAGCTTTTTCTTCAACTCTTTCTTCTCTTCAGTATCTTCCTCAAGCTGATAAATGGCTAATCTTAATTTAGAAACTGAACTCTTAGTTATTTCAAGATCACCAATAACATAAAGCTTAAACTGACATCTTCATTACCAGGACTGAAAGATAACTGAGGATTGTTGAGAAAAACTTTCAGAACCGCAACTCCCTTTTCCATCTTCATTTCTTGACCAATGTAAGTTCTATACAAAGGAACATACTCACCATTATATTTTTCTTCTTTGCTCATGACTCTTCTTCTAATACTCTCAAGTATCATAGAAGACCAGTTTCTGGTGACTTTGTCCTTAACTCTGAGAAGATAGTGAATATATTTCAACTCTGTCACAGACTTCAACAAGAGTTGCTGCAATGTAAAGCTTTTCACCTTACCATCTCTCAAGAAGTACTCCTCTATGACATCATTATCTTTTATCTTTCTATATACAATCTTCACAGCTTCAACTGTCTCAAGATGTGAAGGAGTAATTCTCTCTCCAAGACTGTCAGTCAGATTATCTATGTCAAGCAAGTTAGATCTCAGAGTTGACCAATACCTCCTCTAGTATGAGTTTTGATAAGTTTTAGCTTTTCATTGTGTTCCACCCAAGAAGGTTTCTTATGGACTTATCAATATCCTCCTGTTCTAAAATGGAATCCCTAAGTCCTACTGACACAAATTCAATGTGCTTGAATCCTCTAGGATAACTGAATGAATAGATATCTTTCCATCTTTTATCCTTCTTGCTAAGAGGAGCATTCCCCGTAGATAAATCATGAATCTTCCCTTTTGATTTCTGCCATAGCTCTATCCTTGAATTCAAAATTCTTCGCACATAGATATTACATTCTTGATCAGCTCTCCTTCTGTCAATCCTTTCTTATTCATCAGCCTCTGAATCATGAGAAACAACTGTTGTATTAAGAACTGATTCATCCAATACTTTGATCACCTTCTCATCAGTATCAAAGTTAGCTTCCAGATTCACAGCATCAGGATTTGCCTTTTTCTTAGGATTTGTGCCTGCTTCAAGAGACACATTTGCATTAGTTACATCAACTTGAGCAAAGTCAGCGGTTGACTTCTTCTTTCTGGAAACAATCAATTCTTCAGTATCCTCAGTTTCTTCTTTTACATCATTTCCTTGTACTGGAACAAAACCTTCTCTCATTAGAACATTCAGAAATACAGAATCAATTGCAGAACCTCGACTTAAATTAGAGATTCTTCCTCTTCTTCCTCTAGCTCTTGTAGTTCTTCCACCTCTTTTTCCTCTTCTTTTAGAGGTGTTTGATTCAGCTTCAATTTGAGCCAATAACTCCTTCTGTTGCATAACTGCTTCTTCAGTTGTTAAATCAGGAAATTCTTTAATTATCAACCCAAGAGCACTTCTGGAATTCTTTTGCTCAAATCTCTTATCCTTGTAATACAGAACAATCTCTTCACCGGTTTTCTTGTGTCTGTAAGGAAAGAATAATCCTTTAGCATCTGCTAAGTTAGAGATTGTATCATCACCAGTTTCAGGAGCATCAGTATTAGTCTTGTGCTTAACTTTATGAGCACTAGTAGACTTTCCTTGTCCAGAACTAGATCTTCTAGAATGTTGAGGTTGTTGAGCAACAGGAGCAATTTGAACATTAGCAACTGGATTCTTATCACGATCATCATCAATATTTTTATCTTTCAACTGAATCGAGTTAGCTGTACATTTTGTGACAGCTATCTTCTCCCCCTTTTTGGCATCAGGATTTGAAAGAAGAGAAAATATAGCATCCAGTTTATCAGCCATTAAAGACACTTTATCTTCCAAGGAAGAAAATCGAGTATACATGCTTTGTTGAGATTGAACCACAGCTCTAACAGCTTTCTTCACACTTATGAGTTCAGCTGAAGTAAGTGGATTAACCATAAAAACATCAATTTTGTTCTGTAAAGTAGTATGAAATGTCTTCATAGCAGCAAGTTCAGAGAGAATTCCTTTCACGGAGATGGTAGAAGCCTTGAGATGCAATTTGAGGTCAGGGTTTTGAAGTCCATCATATGCCATGTGTACATGTTGCATACCAACAGCTGAGGAGATAGAAGTATGTGCATCTTTCCATGCAAAATCCCATTCAGCCTTTCGAAAATACTCAGCATCGGCATTGTAATAAGAGGGATCAGCATTGAAATGTGAAGAAGAACCAATATTAGCCTTCTTAGATGCATCAATAGCAGTCTTCAGCTGAGCTGTGTCAGGATCATCAGAATCACTGTCTTCATCAGAATCAGAGCAAGACAGACCCTCAGAAGAATTTGTAGAGCTTGGTAGAATTGCTTTGCCTTTAAGAGAATCCTTAGCAATAATTATCTGTTTCTAATGAAACAGAAAACAATGTAACACCTAAATCTCTCTTTTATTTTCAAGTGATCTCATCACTTCTCACACAATATATTACTTTGAATAGTAATATATTTCTCACATAAGAAAGTTTATAAGCAAAGAAAAACTTATAAAATTCTTTTCTCAAGACTACCTCTCCTTTTGCCAGTACAGGAGACTGCCACTCAGAATTTTGATTTTCTCAAATAGTATTTTCACACAGTCTCACAGAAAGGCAGAATCACACATTTTGCAAAGAAATAAGAGAGGGCTGAGAGGAGTAGTATGCTTGTCATATAAATAGAGGTAACCTCAAATAAGAGAGTATTTATAATCATACACATTGAAAACCACAGAGGAAAATAAGCAGTATCTGAAGGTGAGTCCTCAAGTGGTAGTGAGACAGTGGAGGAACAAACAATGCATCAGGATGCTTTGACAAACTAGCTAGCAGCAATGAATCATCAGTAGGAGCTGCTTAAATTGAAAGGTTGTCAACATCAGGATTTGATTTATCAGGAGAATGCACTAGACCAGCATCAGTACTTTGAACTGATGGTTCTTATGGGGTCGGAAGAATTTGAGCTACTTCAGCAATCATTGGTGAAGGTTCTTGTGTATTCACCTCAAACATAAGATCATTAATAATTGCATCCACCTTTGACAATACATCCTGATGAGCCTTCTTTTCTTGCAACAATTATTCAGAATCAGCAAGAAGATCACCTTGAGCAAAATCAACAATTATTTGTACAACCTCTTTGTCTTCATTTTCTCTTTGAGAAGATGGTTCTTGTGGGACAGGATGTTCCTCAGTTGCTAAGTCCCTTTGAGACTTAGGTTCTTGTAGATTGACATCCATAGCAGAGGAATGAGTCTTTTTCTTCTTTCTAATGTACCTAACCACATCTTCAGCTTTTCTTTTCTGTAGACTCTTGGCAGTGTGCTTGGGCTCAGCAGTTTCTTTGTTCACTGAAACCTTTTTTATCAGAGCACTAGCATCAGTAGTTGGCTCTTTAGTTCTAGTTGTGTCAACAGAGTCATCAGGAATTGCTACTGTTGATTTCTTTGTCTTCATTCTTGGCTCAATGGGCATCTGACCATCAGAGTTAGAATCATCTTGCATGATCAGCCTTCTTTTTCTTATTGGAAAGCATTCTTCTTTTTTCTCACTCTTACTCAGTGAGACCTGGTGAGCTCTCTGTTTAGATTGAACAGATTTCTTAACCAGCCTTTTCTTTAGTACAACTGATGTCTTTTGGGAGACATCAGAGGAGGCTAATTTAGGAACTGGAGTGGAGTTCTGTTTGGTAGAAGGAATGCTTGGATTAGAAACAAGATGGGTAGTGTCTTGTTCCACAGCATTATGAATTGTAACAGAGGTGCCGGCATCAGGATTTGCAGGAACTTCTGAAGGAGTAGGTCTATTTCTCAATAGAAATTGCCTGACCTCCTGAGGCAGGAAGGGAAGTCCTGAAAACTTATTATTTTCATCTCTTTTGATATGATCTGTAATAGCCTTCTTAGAAATTTAAAATAAAGGAAGCAATTCATCATTATCAAATTCAATATTAGGGCATAGAAAATTAAAAATCAGTTGAAGAAATCTAGTATACCTTATTACTCCTGATGTATCTGTTCTCCTAGCAATTATGAATTGAAGAATTGTGTTACCATAGTCAAAATTACCAGAATGGAGAAGAGAATACCCAATTTTCAGAGAAGTGGAGGAAAGAGCATCAAAGTTTGTTGTCTTATTCAAGAAATATCTGATGATGCAATCAAAGAAGAAATTCCATTCTCGCTTTAACTTTGTTGTTTTTAATTTCCTAATTATTGTGATGTCACCTTTGTAGTTCAGAGTTCTGAGCATATCAAACAGCTGCTAAGTTGTATAATTGTCAGGAGCACCATCACAAGCAGGCAATCTTAGTGCTTGAACAAGAACATCAGCATCCACCTCATACTTGTGTCCCTTAAATTCAAAAGAGAAACCACTATTTGTTGCATTAACTAGAGCTGTATCCCATACCTGCATTACAGCCCTGTATGATACATTAGTACGATTTGTGAGAGCATATCCAATTGGACATTGGATAAGAAATCATGTATATCATGAAAAGATTGAGAAAACTGCTGATGTGTAAGTGGAGCCAAATAGTTGTTGGTTCCAAAGGTGTTGCCATGAATAATGGTGGTTTTGTAGGATTTTTAACGCAGCGGGGTCATGGTAAAACACTTTTACACATACAAAATCCAAATAAAAGCATATAAATCATGAATAAAAATTCGAGGGATCGAATCTAACCTTTTAAAATAATTCGGAGACAACGATCAGAGATCCTTAGCAGTTGCTCCTCAAGTGTGAAGCACTCCACCGGTATCCACCAAGAAAATGATGTTAAGGAGGAGGAAGGAGGTGGAGAGAATTGGGTTTTCCAAACTTTTTGGGTTTTGTGTTTGATGTGGATTCGAATAAAATTAGGGTCTATAATAGTGTATTTATAGGCAAAATTTTCAGCTGAAATTTTCCCATAAATAATATTATTATTATCCCATTTATTATTCTCATTAATAATTAAAACACCTTTTAATTATTAATCCTTTTTCTAAACACTTTAAAAATAATTCTCTCTCTTGATTTAATTTCCAAAAATTAAATTCTTAATTAATAATATTAAGAACTTTTCTTAATTAATTTTTAATCAATTAAATCTCATTTAATCAATTATTAAATTTGCCAATTAATTATTTATTTCACAAATAAATAATTATTAGCCATTATTAATTAATTCCTCCACCATTAAATCATTCTCTTTTTATGGTGTGACCCTATAGGTTCAATATTAAGCCGGTAGTAGAAATAAATAATAATAAAACTATTTTATCATTATTTATATAAATTCTCTAATTTATTAAATATGATTAATTAATTAATCACATTTATTCTACATCGTGAGGGATACTTCTCAGCATATCGCGACTATCCGGATAATATGAATTCACTGCTTAGAATATCACGAACCTATTCAGTGAATAGTTACCATACAATAAACTCCCTCTACCCTACAATGTCCCGATTAAATACAAGGCATGGATCTCGTGTCAAGCCTATCTAATTTAATCACGTGCTTACCATTTACTATGCATAGTTCTATGCAAATTAGAAACTCCTTTCTAATATCATTCACTCTGGCCAGAGATTCCTGAACTAGCATAAGTGGATCAGCCTTGAACATTCGCTTCCTTCACTGGAAGGGGTAGATCCTTTATTGATCATACACTATCTACGTGTACAAATTCCTATACCCAGAAGAGCCCTAATAATTGTCCCTGGAGACTAAGAACTAAACCAAAGCATAGTTCAGTGTACACAAGATGACTATGATGACCTCAAGTCTAAGGATACTTGTACAACTATCACTAAGCGAACAACTGCTGACATGTGAATGAACTCCATCAGTTGTTCAGCCGGGCGAGTCATGTTCAGTGAACTTATTCTATAATAAGCACCTACATACTAGCTATAGTGTCACCATACAAATGTCTATGAGAACAGATATCCTTCATAATGAAGCAAGCATAGTATGTACCGATCTTTGTGGATTATTAATGACCAGTTAGTAATCCTACGTCCAGGAACTATTTAAGTTTAGAGTTATCATCTTTTTAGGTCTCACTATTATGATCTCATCATAATCCATAAAAAGCTTTACTCTAAACTATGGTATATCTTATTTAAAAACTTAAATAGATAAAGCCCGTAATAAAAGCAAAACAAGTCTTTATTAATATCAATGAAATCAAAGCAAAACTTAAAGTTATTCCTAAATCCTAATACATGACTAGACTTAGGACATATTCCTTTCAATCTCCCACTTGTACTAAAGCCAATCACTCTGGTGTCTAATACCCATCTTGTCTTTATGACGATCAAAGTGACTTTCATAAAGTAGCTTTGTGAGTGGGTCTGCTATGTTGTTATGTGTGTCAACTCTAATTCAATACAATACAAGAAATGTTACCGCGCTCCCACTAACCCTTTTGTAGACCCATGGTTCATCTTTGTTTTTTTTGATAAAATCAAACTCTTTGATTGTCTCATCAAAACGAATGTTCTATCATTCGAGAAGCCTTCTTTAAACCGCATTTGGTTCGCAGTAGCTTACACACTAGGTTTTCATTTCCCTTGGAAAGAAAACCATCTAGCCATCTGCCAGATTTCATAGTCGTAGTAAGCAGCAATCGCAAGCAAAATCCGAACTGATTTTAACAAAGCTACAGGTAAAAGGTTTCATCAAAGTCAATCCATTGCCTTTGTTTGAATCCTTTTGCCACAAGCCTGGCCTTATAGGTCTCCACCTGGCCATCTACTATAATCTATCTTTTGTATACCGTATACATAGATTCCATTCTGGATTTCATGGCACTATGCCATTTCTCTGAGTCGATACTACTCATAGCCTCATTATAGGTCACAGGGTCGTCATCATCAATGATCGACAACTCATTGTCATTCTCAATGACAAGGCCATATTACCTCTCAGGTTGGCGAGACACTCTCCCTGATCTATGAATGGGCTGTTCCACAAAAGGTTGTTCAGTCAGAACAGGTGTTTCCACTTGATCCGTAGTAGTTTATGCTTCTTGAACTTCATCAAGTTCAATTTTGCTCCCACTGTTTCCTTCTAGGATAAAATTCTTTTCCAAGAAGGTAGCATGTCTAGAGACAAACACCCGATGATCGGTGTAAAAGTAATACCCTAAAGTCTCTTTAGGATATCCCACAAAACTATATTTTAAGGATCGATATTCCAGCTTATCTGGGTCAACTTACTTGACATAAGCTGGACATCCCCAAATCTTAACGTGTTTAAGACTCGGTTTCCTTACTTTCCATATCTCATATGAAGTTTGAGGAACAGATTTGGAAGGCACCTTATTCAGTAAATATGCTGAGGTTTCCAATGCATAACCCCATAGGAAGACTGGAAGATTTGCATAGCTCATCATGGACCGAACTATGTCTACCAAAGTTCGATATCTCCTTTCAGATACTAATCTGGAGGAGTCCACTGGGAGACTATACCATTTACTTTGAGATAATCCAGAAACTCTCCATTCAAGTATTCACCACCTCGATCTAATCGAAGAATTATAATACTATCTTTGGTTGTTTCTCCACTTCATACTTATACTCTTTGAACTTTTCAAAGGCTTCAGACTTGTGTTTCATCAAACACATATCCGAATCTAGATCTATCATCTATGAAAGTAATGAAGTATGAAAATCCACCCATGGCTTGCGTAGACATCGGTCCACATACATCTGTGTGTACCATTCCTAGCAAATTTGCAGCCCTCTCTCCATGTCTACTAAATGGAGACTGCAGTGCCACAACGAAGTGAGATTTTCATCATCCATTTTCTTTTATTAGTTTGTTCAATCTGAAGTAAATTATATCACATATATTCAGACCATTATTTAAAGTACCACGTCCATAAAGAATATTATCTCTAAGAATAGAACATTCATTATTCTCAATAATAAATGAAAATCCAGCCAAGTCTAACATGGGAATAATATTCCTCACAATCGAGGGAACAAAATAACAATTATTTAAAACAATAGTCTTGCCCGTAGGCATATCTAAATGAAATGATTCTACATCTTCAGCAGCAACTCTTGCTCCATTTCCCATCAGTAGAACCACCTCCTCTTCCTCAAGAGTCCTACTTCTCCTTGGTCCCTGCAACAATTACAGATATGAGAACCACAGGCGGTATCGAATACCCAAGTAGAAATTTGATTTAATGACATATTCAAATCTATCATGAACATACCTGAATCAGAAGCGGTAGTCTCACTACCCTTCTTTTTCTTCAATTCTGCAAGGTAAACCTTGCAGTTCCTCTTCCAGTGCCCCACCTTGTTACAGTGAAAGCAAACAATTTTGCTCTCGGGGTCTTCAGCTTTTGGTGGAACCGGCGTTTTCTCACCTACTTTCTTCTTCTTGGAAGGGTTCCTCTTCCTTTTCTTAGGATTGAAACCTTCACTAATTAGAAGAACAGAACTCTTCTTAGGGGAAAACTTCAATTCCGCAGTCTTCAACATGTTGTGGAGTTCAGGCAGGCTGACATCCAACTTATTCATGTGAAAGTTCACAACAAATTGCGAGAACGAACTCGGAAGCGATTGTAAGACCAGGTCTTGGCTCAGCTCCCCATCTATGACAAAACCAAGTTGTCCAAGACGTTCAATCAAATTGATCATCTTAAGTACATGGTCATTCACAGATGATCCCTCAGACATCCTACAACCGAACAGCTCCTTCGATATCTCATATCGAGTTGTCCTCCCCGCCATATCATACAACTCTTGTAGATGCATGAGGATAGTGTGAGCATCCATATGCTCATGTTACTTCTGTAGCTCAATGTTCATGGAAGCTAGCATGATGCATTGAGCAACATTTGCATCATCTATCCACTTACGATACACAACATGTTCATCATTATGTGCATCACTAGCAGGTTCCGTAGGCTTAGGTGAGTCAATCATGTATTCCAGCTTCTCAATCCTGAGAATAATTCTCAAGTTTCGAAGCCAGTCAGCATAATTAGGACCAGTTAATTTGTGAGCATCTAGTATGCTCTTGAGTGATAGTGCAGAAGATATAACGTATAAAGTAAATCTGTAAATGATAAACACATAACAACACTTAGCAAATATTCGATTTCATTTTAAAACACTATATGAATCGGGTCTTTATTCATAAGTGGCTCCCACCAGTTTACCTAATTTATTCAACCCCCTACGTGAAAAATTAAGCATTCATAATGCTAGTGGGAATAGGGATCCTACATTCCATTACACAACCCCGGCTGTGGCACGAAACGCCATGTAATGTTCAATAGGCAGACAACTCTTGTCAATTACATCTAATGTTATTCCCTAATCAAACTTTAGCCTCTTGAATAATTGAGTCACGGCTGTGGCACGACAAACTCAATATTCTAAGTCAAGTCTAACCCAACATTCCGTACAGTTGAATCAGTCCCCAAAGGCCCACGGCTGTGGCACGTAACGACCTTTAGATTTTTATTCAATGTACACGTCTCTATGTAATAGACAAGTATTTCTTATTTCGAAATTAAAGCCCTCGACTGTGGCACGAAACGACAATGATTCAAAAATAAGAACAACTTTCTACCATGTTGGAAGGCTATGACCGACACAAGCCCGTTGTGTCATTGGCCAATTACTACTTGATATTATTTAATTTTAGAGGGATTATATTACGTTACAATCATAATCATATTATAAAGAAATTCTTCCTTTTAAATTAAATATTTCAAATCAATAATCAATAATCAGATGATTCCCAGATCAGGTGGAGCATTGTCAAGAGGCGTCACTTAATAACCCTTTCTTACAGATAGAAATCTGTTGTTGACAGAATCATCTTTTCTCTCATATCGAAAATTCATATTCAATTACGTGTTTCATAAACACAAGAATCTCATGATTGTATTCATAATATTATTATTAAGGTTATGAAACAATTTCACTATACTAGGTTGTCTAACAAACGCCTTATGTTTATTTAAGTTCACCTAAATCTATTATCACATGATAAACTAAGCATATATCACATATATAAACATGAATAAACATCAAGTTAGGCATGTTATATCATCTAGCACATTAGTCTAAGCATTATACATCTCTATGTATCACATGACACATTTAAAAGCAATTAAAACAGTCAAAAACATCTTTAAAACACTTTATGGAAATATAAACAGTTCAAAACTTTTATATAAACTAAAATTGATTACTCCATTAGATCCGTCTCAGAAAAATGAATCCAATGGTATATTGCACGCCCAAAACAGAGTTACGAAACTCCCAGAAAATCAATTTTAAAATCAACAGAGGGGCTGTAACGCATTACAGGAACGCGTTACAGGACCTGTAACTCATTCCGGTGATGCGTTACACCCCTTTTCAGCCATTAAAGGGTGTAACGCATTCCGCGAATGCACCACAGGTGTGTAACGCATTCCCAGAATGCGTTACACCCCTATATTTTTTTTTCTTTTCTTTCAGCAGCCGCCACTTTTCCTCCTCTCGAACAGCGTGCATGACAGACATCTGTGTACCTGACTTCTCTTTACCCGTGCAAACAACACAGCAGACAACAGCATAACAGATGTACAAATATATACTAACATGCAATTTATATATATATGATTATTTAATTACGAATTTAATTGAAATAACTTCAAAAATTCATAATAAAAAATCCATACATCATAAAATTATGAAAAAAATACCCAGACGATTTACAACACTTGTAGAACCCAGATCAACAATCAAAATTATTCTGAGAAATGATTTCTCATCAGAAAAAATTAATCCATAATATAACATGTAAAAATCATAATTAATTCATACAAGCACATAAAATTCTGAAATTTTTACCACAGATCTATATGCATACAACCTGGCTCTGATACCAATGTTGGATTTTTAACGCAGTGGGGTCATGGTAAAACACTTTTACACATACAAAATCCAAATAAAAGCATATAAATCATGAATAAAAATTCGAGGGATCGAATCTAACCTTTTAAAATAATTCGGAGACAACGATCAGAGATCCTTAGCAGTTTCTCCTCAAGTGTGAAGCACTCCACCGGTATCCACCAAGAAAACGATGTTAAGGAGGAGGAAGGAGGTGGAGAGAATTGGGTTTTCCAAACTTTTTGGGTTTTGTGTTTGATGTGGGTTCGAATAAAATTAGGGTCTATAATAGTGTATTTATAGGCAAAATTTTCAGCTGAAATTTTCCCATAAATAATATTATTATTATCCCATTTATTATTCTCATTAATAATTAAAACAGCTTTTAATTATTAGTCCTTTTTCTAAACACTTTAGAAATAATTTCTCTCTTGATTTAATTTCCAAAAATTAAATCCTTAATTAATAACATTAAAAACTTTTCTTAATTAATTTTTAATCAATTAAATCTCATTTAATCAATTATTAAATTTTCCAATTAATTATTTATTTCACAAATAAATAATTATTAGCCATTATTAATTAATTCCTCCACCATTAAATCATTCTCTTTTTATGGTGTGACCCAGTAGGTTCAATATTAAGCCGGTAGTAGAAATAAATAATAATAAAACTATTTTATCATTATTTATATAAATTCTCTAATTTATTAAATATGATTAATTATTTAATCACATTTATTCTACATCGTGAGGGATACTTCTCAGCATATCGCGACTATCCGGATAATATGAATTCACTGCTTAGAATATCAAGAACCTATTCAGTGAATAGTTACCGTACAATAAACTCCCTCTACCCTACAATGTCCCGATTAAATACAAGGCATGGATCTCGTGTCAAGCCTATCTAATATAATCACTTGCTTACCATTTATTATGCGTAGTTCTATGCAAATTAGAAACTCCTTTCTAATATCATTCACTCTGGCCAGAGATTCCTGAACTAGCATAAGTGGATCAGCCTTGAACATTCGCTTCCTTCACTGGAAGGGGTAGATCCTTTATTGATCATACACTATCTTCGTGTACAAATTCCTATACCCAGAAGAGCCCTAATATTTGTCCCTGGAGACTAAGAACTAAACCAAAGCATAGTTCAGTGTACACAAGATGACTATGATGAGCTCAAGTCTAAGGATACTTGTACAACTATCACTAAGCGAACAACTGCTGACACGTGAGTGAACTCCATCAGTTGTTCAGCTGGGCGAGTCATGTTCCGTGAACTTATTCTATAATAAGCACCTACATACTAGCTATAGTGTCACCACACAAATGTCTATAAGAACAGACATCCTTCATAATGAAGCAAGCATAGTATGTACCGATCTTTGCGGATTATTAATTACCAGTTAGTAATCCTACGACCAGGAACTATTTAAGTTTAGAGTTATCATCTTTTTAGGTCTCACTATTATGATCTCATCATAATCCATAAAAAGCTTTACTCTAAACTATGGTATATCTTATTTAAACACTTAAATAGATAAAGCCCGTAATCAAAGTAAAACAAGTCTTTATTAATATCAATGAAATCAAAACAGATTACATAAAAGTTATTCCTAAATCCTAATACATGATTGGACTTAGGACATATTCCTTTCAGGTTTGACTGAAGAGGGGTGAAAGTTCAAAAGATGACATTATATTTGTAGGTGTTGAGGAAAGATGCTCGTTAGATGTGAATAGTGAGGTTGTGTGTATGATAATATGTGTCACAGAGGTTCTGGTGCAAATATAAGTTTGCAAAGCTTAATTTGATATAACACACTTGGAGAAGGAAGCTTGGTGAGTTAGACTTCTGATAGAGGATAATTAATGAAAAATTGTAGTAGAAAGTGGAGTTATGTGCGGAATCGGTAACAAAGAATACATTGCTCTTGTAGTAAATCGCGGTGTGATTTTTTCAACAGTTTATCCACTTTTAAATAGTAATTAAGAAGATAATCACTTTTTCAGCATTAAACAATTCAGAAATCATTTGTCAATAATATTCTAAATTAAAATAAGCTGACCTGTCATCAGTATTTGGTACCTCTTATCTGTCAGGATTTGACATCGTCAGGATTTGACGATTCAAATTCATCAATGTTTGTCAAAAACATGCAAGCTTATCAGAAAACAACAATTTTAATCTCAAGAATCATAAAAAGATATGTGTTAATAGTGTGATGTTGAGATTAAAAGGCTATAAGTAACAACAAGAACATGCATGCACAATTGAAGATTATAGATTAGGTCTTGTAAGCAAAATAAACAAAATTTCATTAATAATTCAAGAGACTACATTTCATGAAATTTTTTATTACATGCAAAAGATGATTACAAGAAGTCCTAGTCTAAATAGAAGAACATCAATAGCCTTGGTCTAAGAAGCCTGAAAAAGCTGATGGTGAAGAGAAACAATCGGAGGATGTTCAGTGCTTCTTTCTGCTTTCAACAAAGAGAACAACAAGACGAATGACTCTCTCTTGCTATCGAAGAGTGTAGAGGTAAAGATCTTTTTGGAATCCCAGAAGATCATTTTTTATGACTTTTGAAAGTTGAATCCAGATGTCATTTGAGATGGCATTGATGTGGTATGGAGTTTGCATTCCATCATGAAAGATAGTCACAATATTAGTGTAATGGTTGTAGAACCAGTTGAAATGTGCCATCATTTTAGAATAGAAAGATATGAGAAATACAGGAGAGGAAAGTGTTTTCTGTATAGGAAGAGATGATTTGACGGAATGAGAATGATGGTTTAAGTAATCAAGATAGGAAAGGAATATCAAAAGACTAGGAGACTGATCAATTATTAAATGTAGAGTTAACTTAATGATTAAACCAAAAGATGTCTTGTTAAGGTGCGTCTCCCTCGACTGATTGCAATGATGACAATGATATATATTTATACATGCACATTTAGCAAATAAATTCACTTAATTCATCATGCATATAATAAAATACATCAAATATTCCTAACTTAATATCTTGAACAACATTTAGGACATATCAGGATTTGATCAATGTACATCAAGATTTGATCAAATATAAATTGAAAAGAATTTATTTATCTCAACTAACCATACCAAGTTCATTGACAAGCTTTGTAAATGTTGCTTCAGGTAATGGCTTCGTGAAGATATAAGCCAGCTGCTGCTTAGTGGGAACAAAATGAAGCGCAATTGTTCCTTCCATGACATTCTCTCTTATAAAATGATATCTGATGCTGATATGTTAAGTAAGAGAGTGTTGCACTGGGTTTCCTGTCATAACAATAGCACTTTGATTATCACAATAAATAGGAATGTTAGAAAATAATAATCCATAGTCCATGAGCTTGTTTCTTATCCATAACAACTGCGTACAGCAACTCCCAGATGCAATATATTTAGCCTCAGCAGTTGAAGTAGAAATAGATTTCTGCTTCTTACTGAACCATGAGACTAATCTGCCTCCCAAAAACTGACAGCTCCCAGATGTACTCTTCATGTCTATTTTACAGCCAGTAAAGTTAGCATCTGAATAACCACTTAATTTAAAATCAGCTTCCCTTGCATACCAGAGACCAAGTGATACATTACCCTTGAGGTATCTAAAAATTCTCTTTACTACAATAAGATGTGGCTCCCTTGGATTTGCCTGAAATCTTAACAGACAGATGGTAAATATAATGTCTGGCCTGTTAGCTGTTGGGTACAAAACAGAACCAATCATACCTATGTAATTTGAGACATCAACTACTGTACCTTCATTAGGATCAAGCTTTGTAGCAGTTGCCATTAGAGTAGTTGATGTTGCACTATCTTGCATATTAAACCTTTTTAACATATTTTTTGTGTACTTTGACTTATTAATGTAGATTCCATTATTAGTCTGTTTAATTTGCAATCCCAAGAAGTAACTCATATCTTCCATCATGCTTATTTGATAACTTGATTGCATCAACTTTGAGAGCTTATCACACAGTTTTTGATTAGTTGATCCAAAAATGATATCATCCACATAAATTTGAACTAAAAGTAGATCTTTACCTTGATTCAGATAAAATAGAGTTTTATCTATTGTACCTCTTTTGAATCCACTTTCTAGCAGAAACTGAGTAAGAGTCTCATACCATTCCCTAGGTGATTGCTTTAGTCCATAGAGTGCTTTGTCAAGTCTATAAATATAATCAGGATATTTAGGATCCACAAAACCAGGTGGTTGTTCAACATAGACTCCCTCTTCAAGTTCTCCATTGAGAAATGCACTCTTGACATCCATCTGGAAGACTTTAAATTTCTTATGTGCAGCATATGCCAAGAAAATTCTGATAGCTTCCAGCCTAGCAACATGAGCAAATGTTTCATCATAGTCAATACCTTCTTGTTGGAAATATCCTTTAGCCACCAAACTTGCCTTGTTTCTGATAATTATTTCATCAGAATCAATCTTATCTCTGAAGACCCACTTTGTGCCTACAATTGACCTGTTTTTAGGTCTAGGCACCAACTTCCATACTTCATTTCTTTCGAACTCATTCAACTCTTCTTGCATAGCCAAAACCCAATCTGCATCCTTGAGTGCATCTTCTACTTTCTTTGGCTCTTCTTTTAAAAGTAGATTGTGATATATACATTCACTTTGAGTTGCACTCCTTGTTTTACACCTTCATCAGGATTTCCAATGATCAGATCATGAGTATGATATTTAGTCCATTTTATGGCACTAGGAAGTGTCCTTCTGGAGCTAGATGCTCCCCCTGAATTATATGCCGCATCAAATACATTTGAGGCTCCCCATGAATCTGTGTTGTTATCTCCTAATGAATTTTTGGGACTTGAATCATGTCCATCTGATGTTGAATCAACATTGGATTCTGAATGATCAGATTGAGAAGAACCTTGAGTTGATTCTTCAGTGTTAGTACCATCAGTTAAACCTTGCTGTTGTTCCCCCTCAACATGTCTCGGTTCATTAGTACAATGATTATCTTCAGAATCTGAAGGTGTATCAGGATTTGGATCATCAGTATTTGATAGTTCGTTAGAGTTTGATCCAGCTTCCAATAATGCATTTTCAATTGCAAAGATTAGACTTTAATGAGTGTCTTCTTCAAAACCAAGAATCTTCTTATCATCAAAAGATAAATTTATTGAGATAACTATAGTATTTATTCTCTGTATGCTCTTGATGGTGAGTATCCAACAAAAATTCCTTCATCAGCTTTTGATTCAAACTTTCCTAGCTGATCAGTATCAGTTGTCAAAACAAAGCATTTACATCCAAATACATGAAGATGTTTGAGACTGGGCTTCTTTTCTTTCAGCATCTGATAAGGAGTAACACCATGTCTGTTTATGAGTGTGATATTATGAGTATAACGTGTTATGTTTTCTGCTTCAGCCCAGAAGTAAGTGGGTAGTTTTACTTGTTTCAGCAGAGTCCTGCCAGCTTCAATCAAGGTTCTGTTCTTCCTCTCAACAACACCATTTTATTGAGGTGTACCAGGAGATGAGAATTGTCGTTGTATGCCTTTACTTGCAGATATCCTCCATTTTTGAGTTCTTGAACTCAGTGTCATTATCACTTCTCGAAATTTTCATTTTGTGGGTGGATCCATTTTCAATTTGCCTTATGTGATCCAGAAGAATTTGTGGAGTTTCATCCTTCCTGTGTAGAAAATAAACCCAAGTATATCTAGTGAAATCATCAACAATTACAAGTGTGTGCCTTTTCTTGTTTATGGACATTATGTTCACTGGTCCAAAGAGATCCAAGTGTAACATGTGATATGGCTCAGAAATAGAGAATTCTGTTTTGCTTTTGAAAGATACCGTTCCTTGTTTGGACTTTTGGCAAGCATCACAAGCATATTTGGTAATCTTCTTACTAGCTCCTTTTTGGAAAGTTCATTGATTGAATTGAAGTTAAGATGTGAGAGCTTCCTGTGCCAGTTCCAGCTCTCATCTACTGATGCCTTTGAGATAAGGCAAGTAGCTTCTTTTTCAAGGCTTTTATGCAGCCTTGCTTTATATATGTTGCCATGTCTGTATCCTATCAAGACAATTTTCTTTGACTTGTTATAAACAACTTCACAGGGTGAGTCATAGAATACCACATGATAACCTCTGTTAGTGGTTTAACTGATGCTGAGAAGATTGTGCTTCAGTCCTTCCACCAGAGCTACATTCTCTATTGCTACCTTTCCAATTATCAAGTTTCCATATCCCAGAGTATGTCCTATATTTTTATCTCCACAAGATAGATCTGGGCCAACCTTCTTCTCAAATTCTGACAGCAGGGATTTATTCCCAATCATGTATCCCGAACATCCACTATCCAAGACAAGAGTATGTTTCTTGTTACATTGCAGTTAGAGGAATAATTAATTAGAAGGATTTTTATGGACCCACACTTGTTGGGCCCTCTTTTTGGACAACTTAAGCCATTGTGATTCAGGAATACTTCTAACAGTTTTTCCTTTGTCAGGATTTATCTTGTCAGAAGCAGACTTAGTGGAACTAGAAGAATTGAGCACATATGCAACTTTATTAAATTTAGGCAAAGGTTCATAATAGTTGTGATACAGCTTATGATAGGAACTACAAGTATAAATCGAATGCTAACTACTACCACAATGAAAACAAGGATTTTGTGGTTTATAAAATACTAATCTACCCCTAACATCAGACTCAGGAATAACAGTTTTCATTTTATTACTCCTCATGCAATCAATAGCAAGATGATTAGTATTGCTACAGTTAAAACAAGTTTTTCTAGTAGCATTTGGAATAAACTTATAATTAGAATCCTTAGAGATACCTTGCTTACCATTCCTGTTCCTTTTAGGACTTTTTACTTGAGGTTTTTCAGTAACCTCAGATAATTTCTTTTTCAATTGTCTTTTAGATAAAAGTCCTATGTTCTTTTCTTTCTTAACAGTCTTAATGGTTTCCTTGTTTTCCTTTCTTTAAGATTTATCACTTTTTAATTTTTCTTGTGATGCTGATGTTGAACCCTTTTCATAGATGGGTTTGGGTTGATTAGCTTCTGAAGAGATAAATTTAACATGAGTTTTAAGGGTAGTCTTATTTACAGTGTCAACTTCCTTAATTTCATCTACATAACCAAGACATTTTTTCCAGTTTTTCTTATGATCATCTCATGAATATTTTTGCCTGAAACAGTCCAGGGATTAAGAGTTTTCCTTTCATTTTCTAATTCATCTTCTAACATACTATATTTAGCTTCTAGTACCTTTATTGTATGTTTAGCTTTCTCACATTCTTTCTGAATTTAAATCTGATTTACTAAGTTAGACTCCAACTGATCATTCCTAGACTTTAACATTTCATTTTTAGTTAACAGTATATTGTTATCTAGAATCTTATTTTTAAAATTGCCATGGAGAGACTTAAGAATAGATTTCAGTTCAGATATATCTTCAGTATCAAAAGAGAAGAAGGAGGTTGATACCTTAGAATCAGAGGAAGCAGGATCATCAAAGCTAGCTATCAGTGCATAGAATGTATCTTCATTTTCAGAATCAGAGGAGTCCATCCAATTCTTGCTTGATGTAATTAGGGCTTTGTTCTTCCCTTTGTCATGCTTTATCTTCTTACACTCTGTAGCAAAGTGACCAGGTTCATCACAGTTGTATCACTTGATTTTTGACCTGTCTACTTTTCCAGCTTTAGAGTCCTTTTCATCTCTTCTTCCAGTTGACTTCCTTTCCCCTCTAGTGAACTTCTTCCTAAAGCTTCTATTCTTCTGAGACTTCCTGAATTGCATCCTCTTGAAGCCCTTAACCAGCAATACAGCCATTTGCATAACATCAGAATCTGTCACGTTCTCATCAGTTTCAGAATCAGTATCATCATCAGGATTTGATGATGAATCATCAGTATCTGATTCTGGCAGATTGTTCTTTTTCCTTGCAACTTCAACAGACCTTTTGAAGCTTTAGCATTCACTTTCAAAGTAACTGATTTTCCTTTGCTGCTTTTCCTTTCCTTCCTTTGCTGGACATCCAAGTCATTAATTCTTAGAATGCCACAGACCTCATCAAGAGTGATTATTTCCAAATCATACTGATGTCATATGATTGAAGTCTGAGTCTCCCATTCTTCATTCAAGGCTCTCAGAAACTTAGTGTTTGAATCCTCTCGATCATACGCCTTTCCCACCAAAGATAGATTGTTGAGCAGGGTGAGAAATCTGTCATAGATGTCGGTGAGACTTTCATCAGGCTTGGCCTCAAAGTGTTCATATTCTTGAATCAGAATAGCCCTTCTGTTCTTCTTGATGGACATGGTTCCTTGACATTGAGTTTTAAGAGCATCCCAGATCTCCTTGGCAGTCTCGTAGGTTATAACCCTATTTGACATCACATAATCGAGACTGTTATGCAAAATGTGTCTTACCTTTACATCTTTCAACATAGCTACTTTCTCTTCTGGTATCCACTCACTCTTCTCCTTCAACTGATAGTGTTCAGCAACAGTAGGAGTTGTAGGCACCAGTTTTGTTGGCATGTAGGGTCCATCATTAATTACGTCGAGATAGTCTGGATCTGTAGCCTCTAGGTGCATGAGCATCTTCACCTTCCGTGTAGGATATTCAATCTTTTTCAGAATGGGGATTTTAATACTTTCATACTTGTTCAGAGACATGTTTAGATCGCTTCTGATTGTAACTTTATCAGTGAGCTCTGATACCAATTATTTCCCAGTAAAGATACAATTATTTAAGGGGCGTTGGATACAATTGTATAAACTTTCGAACAAGTATAAAAATATAACAGTTCTTTATATTTCTGATAAAAACTGTTACAAACTCTCTCAAGAAATACTAATGTTCTTGAGAGATGTTCGATCGTAAAATGCTCGAGATAATCACTATGTGATGACCTAAACTGTGTTTATTTAATACACATCTGCTTTAAATCAGTCTAGGATATGCATTATCAAATACTAACAGAAAATGATACATATCTCTAACTGAATATACAAAGTCCTATCACTCCAAACGAAGAGATATCCATCTCAAAATAAGGAACAAACCTAATCTTCACAACAAACTGTTCTTCAAATACTGATGCTTCTGCAAATACTGATGGGCATTAAATCCTGATGGCACATCAAATCCTGATGACATCCAGAACAACCAGATCCTGAGCTTCTCCTAATCATTGAGAATCAGCACGTAACAGTACATTAGGAGGAGTTATATAATTTTCATTCTTATTAACACCTACCTTTCCATTCCTATTTTTCCTAGGCCTTTTCTTCTTGTCTTTCATGTGTAAATCCTTCAGCTTTTTCTTAAGCTGTTTCTGAGTCATTGAACCAAGATTTACTGATTTTGTGTGAACCTATTCACTCTTATGAGTAATTAAGTTTGATCTAGGTACTGAGGTTGTACCTTCCTCATGGATTGACTTGACAGTTTTAGCACTAGGATTAAACTTAATGGACTTTATTTGAACCTTGTTCAGTTTGACCTTGTTATCAATTTTTATTGATTTTGTCTTCTCAGTTTCTTTTCCAATTTTTTTATCAGAATTAGATCTAGCAGAATATCCTAATCCCGATCCCCAACAGCCATTCTCTAAAATTTCCTGAGTTGTTTTTAGTGAGTTAGTCCAAAGTTTAATAACTTCTCTTTCTTTAGCTAACTCCTTTTCTAGATAAGCATGTTTTTCTAACAATTTTTCTTTAACATAAATAGTATTATCTCTTTCTTTTTTAATTTCTAGCATGGAAAGCAACTCAATTTCTAGGTGATCATTCCTTTTCTTTAACTCAGATTTTTCACTCTTGATTCTATAGTTCTCTAGCATTTGATCCATATAGCTAACATGCGGAGTTTTAAGAAATAATATTAATTCATAGATATCATCAGTATCAAAAGTAAGAACATTCTGAGGTACCTTTAATTCTACATTATCAGCCTCAGCATCAGCATTTGCCATGAGAGCATAATTGACTCCATCATCTGAATCTGATGAATCTTCCCAGTTTCTCTTCTTTGAGATCAATGCTTGTTTCTTTTCAGCTTTGGGTTTTCTGCAGTCAGCTGCAAAGTGTCCAATTCCATCACAGTTGAAACATCTCTCTTTTGACTTGTCAAGTTTTCCAAATCTTGATTCCTTCCAATCAGTATTTCTTCTTTTGTTCCTCTTATCAGAGTTTGAGGAACTGGAACCTTTTCTGTAAAATCTTCTCCCTTTCTTAAAGTTCTTGTAGACCATCTTCTTGAAGCTTTTAACCAGTAAGGTGGCCATTTGATCCATGTCTTCATTGTTGTTATGATCACTGTCAGTATCTAATTCATTATCAGTATTTGAGTCATCATCAGAATTTGATGATTCAGTATCTGACTTTACAATCATGGCTTTCCCTTTGGAGTAGCTTTTCCTCCTAGATTTCTCCTTTGGATTCTCTTCAACTTTGAGTGCAACTGGTCTAGATTTAGATTCTTTCCTCTTGCTTCTTTGCTCCATCTCTAGATCATGAGTTTTCAGAACTCCATAGATCTCATCTAGAGGTGTGTTATCAAGTTGATAGTTATCCCTTATTGATGTGATTTTAAAGTCCCACTTTTCAGGGAGAGCAAGTAGGAACTTCAAGTTTGAGTCCTCTAAATCATATTCTTTCTTGATAAGGGATAAGTCATTCTGCAGCTTCTGAAATCTGTCGTAGATCTCAGTTAAGAACTCATTATCTTTTGAGTCAAAACGTTCATATTCTTAAGTAAGTACTGTCCTCCTGTTCTTCTTCATAGCAGTTGTACCTTGACACTTTACCTCTAAAGCATCCCATATCTCTTTTGTTGTCTTACATTCAATAACTCTATTGGACATAACACTATTAAGACTGTTGTACAAGATGTGTCTGACCTTAGCATCTTTCATAATAGATGAGGACCATCATAATCCTTCATATCTTTGTCTATCATCTTCTCTGGTTCTCCTGCAACAGAAACAACTACCTTCATTGGTTTATGAGGACCATCATAATTCCTATTTAGATATTCAGGATTTTTGGCTTCCAAACACATGGCCATCTTGACTATCCAGATTGGATATTCATGTATCTCCAGGATTGGCACCTTGATTACTTCATACCTACTCATGTTGCTGTTAATCTGTGATGTGGTCGGGGTTGGTGGTTTTAGATTATATGGTTCTTCTTCTCTGTCTGATGTTGTAGATTGATTTTCAGATCTTAAACTATCTGTAAGTTATTAGCAAGCTCTGATACCAATTGTTAGCCCCGTAATCAACTGTAGAAGGAGGGTAGATACAGTTAATACAATCAATTCGACAAAGCTTCAACATAATCAAAAAATTTTATATTAACAGATAAAGACTGATTATAAACATACTCTCTTAAAAGGATGAACACATATCCTTGAGAGCTGCTAGGTTATGCGAAAAATATAATAATGTTCGCAATGCTTACAGCATGAACCTAATCTATGCTTTATATAGAGCACAGTTACACAATGTATAAGGAATCCTATGCTATTAACAACAAGGAAACCTAATACAATGCTTCTGAGATAAAGTCCTTCACCACCTTGAATTCTTGCTTTTCTTCTTCTCTTCGAATATCTACTAAAGTGACAAATTCTGATGACATCATCTGCTGATCATCAAGTACTGATATAAGTACTGATGACGTCACTCTTCAGTAAATGCTGATATAAGTCCTGATATGAACTTCTGATAGTTTCTACTGATATCATCAATTAGTGTACATATCAAGTACTTATATCCTTCTACATATTTATAGAGAACTGGAGACCTCGATAAGTCAAGTACATATGTAGAGAACTCAAGGTATCGATAAGTCATTATATTTATCAATATTTGACATCTCTATAGAGAAAAGAGATCTTGCAAACTATCTTAAAATTCAGATTACAGACAAGTTCAATATTCAAGATTATCAGTCAATAAATAATTCATTCACTGAATTGGAAAGACTACAAAAATAGCTTGAATAATATAAGAGGAAGGGTCAAGATTCATTGGACAAAGGATGGTCACAGACCTACAAGATTCTGCATAAATTTGTTAACACTGGAAATGGAAATAGACAAGACAGCTTTAAAAAATATGTGAGTACATTTTAGTGCAGGGTTTGTAACCCCGTGTTGGTCTATAAAGCATGCACGGGTCCTTAGTTTAGAAGTAACAAAAATAGATCTAGAAAAAACTTGTATTCTCTCTCAAGATTTGTAGTTGAGTTCGTATTTCTACGAACACAGATTTGTAGCAAAACAAATTTGATTAATACAATCAAGTGAGTTTTTGTGTGTGCTTACTGTGAAACAATTTATCTCTACAAATTCATATCTGCTCTATTCAATTTAAGCCAAAAACTTTCAAAGCCCATTAAAATTCAAAGAAACACATTAACCCCCTGTGTTATATTTCATTGCACTCAATATCTAACAAGTGGTATCATAGTAAAATCTGAAAGAAAATATATAAAGATCTTGGCAGAATGAGTGCTCAAATAATAAGCAGTATCAAGATTCATGTCTTTGACAAGATTAACTATACATTATGGAAGAAGAAAATGATGTTGTTCATAAGGATGGCCAACCCTATGTACATTCAGATTCTCAAAATGGACCCTTCATTCCTATGGAAAGGGTTCCTGAATCTACAGATGAAGATATGGCCATGCCTGCACATTTTGCACCTAGAGATCCCTCAACCTACACAGAGCCTGAAAAAGAAAAGGTTTCACTGGATAGCAGCTTATAACTCATATTGATTGAGTCTCTTGATAATGTAATGTACAATAATATTATAAATAGTGAGTTAGCTAAGCAGATATGGGAGAAGATAGAATTACCGTGTGAGGGAACATAAGAGGTTAAATCTAATCAAAGAAGGATCTTGGTTTCACAGTATGAGGGTTTTATGGTTAAACCAAAGGAAGGCATAATTGAAGTTTTTGAAAGGTTCAATAAGTTGATAAATGATTTGCAGCTTCATGACAAGTATTATGAAGCTAAAGAGGTCAACTTTGAATTCTTTCTTATCCTTCTGGATCACCTAGAACAGAAGATATCTGCAATAAGAGATGGAAGAGAATTAAGCAGAATGACTTTGGAGGTCTTGTATGGTATTTTGAAGACTTATGAGCAGGAGATGCAACGGAGAAAGTCATTGAAAGCTAGTAAAGGGCATATTGTTGATGGCAAGTGCATTGGTAGCAAATGACAACAAAATGTCTGAAGATGAACTGGAACCCCAGACTCAAGTTGTTCAAGCTATTGAGCAGAAAAACAAGAAGTCACAAAAGCAAGTCATTTAAGAGTTGGAAGAGGATGAGTTTTACACTCTTGATGAACCAGATGGAACGGATCACTCAATGGCTTATCTTGCAAGAAAATTTTCAAAAATCAGAGTTAAAAATTCTAAGTACTGGAAGAGTAAAGGCCAAACATCCAACAACAGTAACTGGAAAGAAAAAACTCAGTATAGTGCAACTGGAAAAGGTGGCTACAAGTCAGGTACCATGGACAAATCAAAGATAAGGTGCTACAATTGGATGAACTTGGTCAGTTTGCCATAGAGTTCAAGAAGCCAAATAAGGTGAAGAAAGATAAGGATTATTTAGAACTGGAAGCTAAGTATGAAGAACTCTTGAGAAAACAACAGGGAAAACATTATAATATAGAAGGCAAAAGATGAGGATGACTTTGAAGAATATAGAAATTATGCTCTCATAGCTTACTAGAATTGATATAAATGCCATTCAATATAAAGGAACTGTTGAGAAAATGAGTGTAGAGATGTTTCATATCAACACAAGCATGATGATAGCTACTGAGGAAGTGAGTAGGCTATCAAAAATAAATGAGAAGCTTGAGATTGAGAAACAAGAGCTAGAACTACAGCTTGTTGGCCTTGAAATAGTCAAACAAGAAAATGAATACCTTAAGAACAAGCTTAAGTGTGCTGGAGAAGTAGAGGCAGTGTTGAGAGAAAGAATTGAGAAACATGATTTGAAGCTCAAATTATTCAAGAATGCATCTGTTAGTGCGGAAACACGCACTAAAATTCATGCAAGTATACGCGTTCGCAAGTAGTATAAGATATAAATCAGATTCGTTCCCACAGAGACTGGTTTAGGTTAAGTTCAATCTATGCACCTATGCAACAATGTATGGTTATCGCTCGATGCTAAGACAAATAACAAATTGGGTTTTTATTAAACCAAGAGATTATACTAAATAATATTAACTAAGAGAATTGAGGTTGATTTACCATATATGACAAACATGGGATTCTAACTTCATTACTACTTCATTCAATAGCCCTATTATTCTTAACCTTAGCATGTAATGGTGATGACACTAATCAGATAACACGAAACTAGTAAACGCCAACTTTCATTGTTCGAATACCCTACTACCAAGCATCCGCAAAAGAGATAGAATTTGAATAGACACCAATTATGATTAGTCCTTATATGTCTATAAGAATTGAAAACATAACGGTTTAATGCGCAAGTTATCTATCGTGATTACATAGGGCAAGTAAGATGGTTAAAATTACCTACGAATCATGCATAACAAATACATGAACCTATGCTAGCATGGCAAGTTCTAAATCTCTAAATTCACTATCGCTTCAGTAGAGATTAACACGCTATCTTATATGTTAGCTACGCACATAAGACGAATAAGCACAACCAATACTAGGATATCAATCAATCACCACACACCAAGATAGCGAAATAAATTAATTATTGAAATCCATAAATAAATCCGCTAGAATCCCATGATAATGATTAGCCCATAATTGAACTCATCGTCATCATGGGTTCCAATGAAAGCATGGTATAAACAAGGTCTTAATAAACTGAATAATAATCAAAGTACGAATAAAAAAGGTCTAGGTTCAACAAGAATGAAAACGAGCATGCAAAGTTACAACTAATTCAAAGAATCACAAGTAAAAAATAAGATCTTCTTTTTCGGAGTTATTTTGTGCTTCTAGGTCTTCTCTTTGATCACCCAATCTTCCCAGATGATGAAAACCTTTTTTTAAGTATATATAAGCCCCTAGTGGACCTGGACCCTTAAAATCGTCAAATTTCACTCAAATAGGTTTTTTCAGCGAAGTCAGCCGCGCATCAGCACGCGGTCGCATGCGGGTCGGAGGCGTCCGCGTGTTAGCAGGCGATCACGTGCACTTCTGGCGCGGCCGCGTGCAGCCTTTCTGGAAAATTCTGATGAATCTTATTTTTCCCATTACTTGAGTTCTACTCGTCAGAATAAGGCGATTCAACTGTCCACACGAAGCTAACGAGTTTCTCTACAACTTGACAATGGCCTTGGCTTCCAAATCTGATCACTTTTCATCATATTTCCTTTAAAAGCTCCTTTCTTCATTTAACTGATACCTGAAATGCAATAACACAAAAACACATCAAAATACCAACAACTTGAGTCCAAAACACCAATTTAAGCTTGTAATGAAGCGTTCCAAGTGGATATAAAATCTACTTATCAGGATCTCAGTTGGTTGGTCAGTATCATGAGAAAAACAAACTGTGTGCTAACATAGCTATTGGTTTGGACTATGAGGCCTTGAATTCTCACAAGAAAGTTGAAGATGACAAAGAAAAAGACATCGTGAACCATGATGTTCATGTGATGCTGAAGAATGTAAATGCACCTTTGTTCAAATCTTGTGAAGTGAATTTCACTGAAGATGGGTTGGTCATCAAGCAAGAAATTGCAGATGAAGATAATGAAAAGAATGGTGCAAAAACCACTCCTATTGCTGAATGTGAAAAAAGCCCATAGTAAGCCAAACTGCCAGGACACCAACAAAGGAGATCAAAAGTAAAAATATTGGGAAAAAAAAGAACGGAAATGAAAAAATAGGTGTAAACAAGAGCAACAATTATGCTTATGTTGCGGATATTCCAAGGAAGCAATGTCAGAAATATGTCTCAATAAATAACCTAACTTACCTTTGTAAAATGGTTGTTAGAGAGCTAAAATTTGGAGCATGCAAGTACAATGAGGCACTGGCTGAAGATCCCTATTCCTTTTGTGATAAGTTTGATTACATTCCTTGCTATATGAAGGTTATGACAAGCTGTCATAAATTGAGGAAAGATCTTAAGGAAGTCAATCTTGGATCTGCAATTAAAAAGGATAATGCTAATCAAACTATAAATGTTGTTCTTTTTTAATGTTCAAATTCTACTTATGCAACTTCTGTGAAAAAGAAGAAAGTGCTCAACATTCATTGGGTAGCTAATTAACACACTTAATCCTCATTATGTGCAGGGAAAGAAGAATAAAGTCATATGAATCATTGACAGTTGATGTTCCAGGCATATGACAGGTGATAGAGCCCTGCTGTCACAGCTTGAGGAGATGGTTGGCCCATTGGTGACTTTTGGAGACAATATCAAAGGATTCACAATAGGATATGACAAGTTAATTTATGGTAATATTGTTATTGATGATGTAGAACTAGTTGCTGGTCTTTAAGTGAATCTTCTCAGTGTTAGCCAGTTTACAAATAAAAGTTTTAAATTAATATTTGACAAAGAAGATTATTCAATCACTTGCAAGAAAACTGGTGAAGTTAATCTGAAAGGATCAAGGAAAGGAATCCTGTTTGTTGTAGATTTAAATTCAGCAAACAAGGATGGAATATTTTTCTTCTACACCAAGACATCAAGTAAGCAAAGCAAACTTTGGCACAAGTAACTCTCTCACCTGAATTGTTAGGTCACACAACACTTAGAAGGGGGTTGAATACAGTTTTTATACAATCAAATCGATTTAACACAAGTATGTAACAAAGATCAAGTATATTGAATAAACTCTGTTATAATATGAACTGTTATTCTCTCTCAGTGATGAACAAATATCACTAAGAGCTGCTAGGTTACAATGTATAATCTTCTCGATAATGATAACACATATAGTGTTAACCCTAAGTCTGTGTTTATATATTACACAATTACAAGATAACTTCTAATTGATATGGAATATAATTCTGTCTCCTAAAATATATTAATCAGATATCTTCTACAAGTCTTCCAGTCTTCTAACTCTTTCTGTAACACCCCAAAATCCGGGGTCGGGGATCCGGGTTGTCAAGAGTTCCATTTTCCTTAATAATACTTAATCTTAATAATCAACCAACTACTGCATACTGTGACCCCACAATATACACACACACCACAAGTTATAGTCTCAGAGATGAATACCAAACAATAACACAAGTCATTTTATTCCACAATTATAAGTCATTACACCTCAAAAGGGTTTCTGAATAAATTTACATATTCTTTGCCATTATTACAATTCATAAATATAAATAAGTCTGGTACATCAAAAGTTGAAAGCCTAGCCTATTGGTAGACCCTACCTCAGCTACAACGACATCAACGCCTACAGGAAACTGCAGAACGTTTCCTATCTGCTCGCGAATTGGGAGCTTGATCCTGTTCATCTTGTCTATCTGTTGTTGTGTGATGAAAGAAGAAAGCAAGGGTGAGCAACAAGCCCACCAAAATAATATGTATAATAATTAACAATATATGAGCATTCTTAGAGTACTCATGAAAGTCTTGGTCAAGAAGAAATGAAACAAGCTGATATCTAAACGCGACCAAGTCATAAAATATTCAGTATATATATATACATATATACTTTTAACAATCTTTGAAATCCTCTGACATGTATAATATACACAGAGTTCCAGTTTATAACTATATAAAAATATCGTTGCAAGGTGATCTCATATATCTAACCTTGTCTCAACGTTTTTCTGAAAATCTTTGACATGCACAAGATAATCTTTTACTAGATATAAGTTTAAAAGATGAAGTTACAAGATACTCCAATATACTTATATCTTTTCCGAATACTACTTGAACTACCACCGTTCAAGGTATAATCCATTTCAAAAGTTTATCACATAGATGAGACTACAAGATAAGATTTGAATAGATTCAATCCTTGAAATATCATTATAAATAATGAAGTTATGAGATACTTCATTAAGTCCTGATATATATATACACCTATATATATATACATTTCATACACTCCTTGAAAACCTCTCTTATGAAAATTATAAACAGGGTTGTAATATCTAATGAATTTGGAAAGGAGAAAACCTTGGCATAAACCTGATATCTTGCTGATCAAGCAAAGATACCAATAAGTAACCTTTTCTACTAGTAGATGGATGAATTCCCCACTGGTCATCACCATGGCCGCAATAGGACCTTATGCTGGATTGTTACTCAGCCACTTCCGCATTTGATGGACTCCCACTGAACCACTTACACTTTCATGGACGCCCACTGAGCCCATGTTGCTTATGCCGACTCAATAGAAGGACTTACTTCCCGAACGTTGGGTAAGTAATCAATTCATTTATCAAAACAGCAACCTTGTTGCGAATATAAATACACCACAGAGTCGGATCCCTCAGGTTTTGAGCGAGTATTAAAATCCCCTTTGAAAGGAAGATCTTAAATATAAAAATGAGTTTTGGGATCCGCTCTAACTTTAAAATTCATTTGAAGACTCGAAAACACTTTTAAGAATGTTTGGAGTAATGCTGATTTAATAAAATAAATCAGTCCCAATATATTAGAAAATATCTGAATATTATTATTTAAATAATATTCCCAAAAGGATAATCTCTATATAAATAATTTGAAGTAGAAATTTTAAAACTCATACTTGAAATGAATATTAAATAACCAAAGATATACTTATACGAAAGTACTATCTTTATTTCAATAATCGAAAATAAGTTTAATTATTGAAACATTATTCTTTAATAAAATAAAGAATATTAGTTAGTAAATAATCGGAGTCATAAGTCCTCGAATGAACATTCAAAATAATATTCATTAAATAAATATTCATTAAATAGAATAAACAGAGTCATAAGTCCTGGAATGAATATTCAAAGTAATATTCATTAATAAAAATAAAGTTATTGAATAAACCTTATTCGATTAATAGTTTTGAAAACTATATCTATATATATATATAAATATATATATATATATATATAATATACTCGGGAACATCGACTCCCGGTTTAGAAAATGTTCACCTTTGGGTCCCCTATACTAAGGGTATACGCAACTAATGCTTATCTCTAGCAAAGGTATTATGCAACTTATAAGCAATTGAATCAACAAATAGATAACCAAATTAAAAAACAAACATGCATATATATACCATATCAGCATGCTCCAATATATTGCAAGATTTGCTAATTAACCATCATGCATCTATCACAAGATTAATGCAAATACATATATACATCACAACAACAATATAACGGGTAGAAAACTTGCCTGAGTGCTCCCGGATAGACTTAAGCTTAGAGTGGGTCCGATAACCTATGAAAAACAGCATAAGTCGGAATTAAACCCCGGTCGCTTAAGAAACTAGACTTTAATCAATTGAACCCTAACGTTCGCTTTTGCGCTTAACGATTCACTTAAGTCGCTCAAGTACCCTCGGCTCCACCATTTTTAATAAATTAACCATTAAGAGTTTTAAGGTGATTCTTTCGCGAGTACCCTATCAATTGCCTAATCCACTTTACCTAATTATTTCATCCTCCAATTAGTCATTTAAGGGCCTTAACCAAGGTTTCAAAGTAAGGCGAGGGGTAATGGTTCGGTCGCGAAATGCCGTTATTTAAAACAGTCGTTTCTCCTAAACCGTACATCGGATTCAAGCGAACCACATATCAAAATGAAGCTCGTAACATGAACTATCTAATCATGGTCAAAACCTAACAGTGAGGTCTCGGGTCATGATGTTAAGAACCAAAACAGTCTAAAGTAAATCGGGTATTACGACGGCTATATTTACGCGATTACCAAATTTATACCATTCCAATCAATTCACAATTCAACCCACAACCACCACTACAACCAAACTTCATCCATTATTTACTACAACAGCCCCAACAACTCAATATTTCCAATTTATACTACTTCTCAATCATGAACTAAGAGCTTACTTAAGTTCATTAACTAATCATCAAGATTTACAAGTCCAAAAACATTACAAAACTAAACAATCTCTAAATATTCAATAATCATGCCTCTCATGAACTATACTACTCATAATAAGCTCTTAACATTCAATAACAATGCTAGGTTAAGAGATTATACCTTCCTTGTGATTAGGAGTAAGTAATGAGCATGAAACAACCTTGGAAAATCCTTACTAAAGCTTTATCTAAACAAAAACACAAGATCAAAATTTCAAGTTCTTGAAAAACACTATTCACTCTCTTCTTCCATAAATTATAGGAAGAGATTGTGAAGGAATTTCAAGCTTAGACTTATAGGATATTTATATCTATGTACAAGGAACCTTAGATAATTACCTCACTAATTAACAAGGCTTGGAACTTGAATTTGAATTTTCTTTCCTTTGAAAATTAAAAGAGGCCGAGAGCTTGTTCTTGAATAATGAAGTCAACTTTGTGTTTTGTGATTTGTGATTTGTTTTGCTTGGTTGTTTTGTTTTGTTTTTCTTAATTACCTTTTAACCATGGTAATTGTGTGGCTTCAAATCAACCAACAATTCCTTCCCTTTTGGTCATGCTTATGTCATCATCCTATGTCATCTTCCCACACTTGTCCTCTTCTTGTTGGTGTGATGACATCATCATCACTAACCTCTTTGATTAACTCCTAATTACTTGGCTAATGATCGCTGATCTGTTATACGGTTCGCTTAACTTTCGTTCTCGTTTATCGTTTGAGGGATCATACTCGGGATCTTATTACTTGGGTTCCCCTAAACCTTTCTCAATATTTTATATTCCTTTTATGATCCTCTCTTTTAATCCTTGAATTAAATCCTTTTAATCATGTTACCTTATACTCAATTCTTTCGGTATCTGGTGGATTTTCGGGAAAAATCAAAGTGTTCGAATTTGGATTCTGACGATCTTTACATACACTTATTTACTTTATGGAATACTAATATGATCTTAGAATTTCCATAACAGTACTCCTATATAACGTGGTCTGATAATTTTCCTTAATCAGCATCATCAGCAAAATTTACTATTCATCCGTGTTTCAAAAATTCCAAAAATTGGGGTTATAACAGTCTCCCCTCCTTAAAAGGATTCCGTCCCGGAATCAGATAGAAAATGAATAGGGATACTCTCTTAGCATTGCACTTTCTAACTCTCAAGTAAATTTTCCCACATTGTGGTTCTGCCATCAAACTCTAACTAGTTTGATAACCCTTCTCCTAAGCACTTGTTCCTTTTCAATCTATAACCCTTCCTAGTTGCCCCATATAGCTTACGTCTGGTTGCATGTCTATGCGCTCATATGCCCCTATTTGTCTGGCATCCGGATTACACTTCCTTAACATTGATACGTGAAACATGTTATGAACTTGCTACAGGTTCGTGGGTAGGGCTAGCTCATATGCTAACTTCCCAATACGTCTTACTATATCCAAGGGTCCAACAATTCGTGGGCCTAACTTTCCTTTCTTTCCGAACCTCATCCATCCTTTCCAAGGGAATACCTATAACAACACTAGGTCCCATACTTCCTATGCTTTGTCCTTTCATGTCAAATCAACATACTCCTTATGTCCATCTTGGGCTACTACCAGCCGTCTTCTGATTAGATCTATTATATCCTTGGTCCTTTGGACTACTGCTGGTCCGAGCATCTTGCGCTCTACAACTTCATCCTAACATAAGGGAGATCGACATTGTCTTTCCTCAAGGGTCTCATAAGGCGACATCTCGATAATGACATATGATATATTGTCGTAAGAAAACTCAATCCGCGATAAATGATCATTCCAAATTCTTTCAAGTCTATTACACAGACTCTCATAATAGCTTCTAGCACTATAGATTTTGCTTCTCAATACTCCTTCTTTTCCAGTTCGTAGTCATTACTATCTTCCGTACATAATACTATACTGGTTACACTTTTGCTCGTTAGCATTCTCACCTTTTAATAATTGTGTCAACCTTAGTATCATGAACGCATTAGATTCAGAATACCACCGCACTGATACTACTTCCTTTAGCTGCTTCCATCTTCGAAAGCTTGATCTATCGTATAGAAGTAAAAGATTTTATTGAGAGATCACTATGATCATGAACACTTGTTCTATTGCATAATTAGTACAGAAGGTGGCCAGCCTTTAGTACTTGATAAGCAATTTAACAACATGTGATATCCTACTAGGCTTCTATCACGCAGATAGATAGTCATTCGGCAATACCTCCCCTTTCTGGAAGGGTTGTTCTTCTCAGCTTATACAAAATGAAAAGGAGAGAAAAGAACGAATTGAAGAGAATTGTATATGAAATAATACTGCCACAAATATCTGGCTTGGAATCTACCTCTGAACTATAGAGGTTTGTCATAGGAGAACAAAACATATGTGTATATATATCAACATCAAGTATTATAACATCGCAATTCATGTGCCTGGATATTTACTATTCCGTCCATCGTCCTATGGACCCATGCTCTCGCTTGAGCTTAAATACAATCACCGTTGAAAGTCCCTCGACAGCGAAAATCGAATCTGGGATTTTATTCTAGACATCATTATTACTAGAATTCTATGCTTGCACTGCAACCTTCCTCGTATAGTAATACGACTCTCTATTCATAAGAGGGAATAAATATATAATATGTAAATACTCCACTAGGTAGTCTATCAATGGTAACTTATATATCAACACGACCCCATTAGGGGTACTCAATCTCAACATCCATTGCAATACAACTCTCACGGTTGTAATCGGCCCATTACTCGCAGAATCATTGTTGCATTACTATGGTCCACCACTGACCTACTGTAGTCATTCATTTTCTATGAAATCTTAATATCTAACCATATAGAGTCCATATATGTCGTATCGAATTCTTCTAAGGAGGCAACATAATCACCATTCCATGATTCATGAAGAACACTCCTGAACTTGGCGTACATATGACATGAAGCAGATAAAATTGCAGAACAGTTTCAATAAAAGCAACGATAGAAGGTTAATACCTTTATTAACCATATGTCTTTATTAGGAGACATGAAGCTCAAAGGTTCATTTAGTCCTTTCGTAACATGGTCCTGGCTTATCTCAAGATATGACCTTATAAGATAGATAGCCCGCTCACGGCGATTTCATAAATTAAATCTTTACCAAACTACTATCACGGTTGAGTATCGCACAATCATCAGAAGGAATGTCAATCTTTTAAACCATAATACAACCTTCACGACCTCAATTATCATCACTGTATTCCTCTGGCATGAGCGCCTATAATTATCCTCTTATATTTAAAGTGTCGGCCACCTCTTTGGCCTTTCATTATAGTAAAATTTCCTTACAATCAATGTCTTTTAAATGACCTTCAACTAAATTTTCTACCTCATTTCCAATCACTGCTTGTGTGAAAATGCTCTTCCTTATGCTTTGGTAAAAAAATATTTCACCACTTTTCCATAAGTTATTGCCTCGGTCTTTTAGAGGTTATCATTGTCACGACTGACTCTCGATCATATTTAGGTAGTCTTTTATCTTGGGTCCTTCTTGTTTTCACCAATCTCGACCCTCATTGGGTTGATCTATACTTTCTTATGGTTCAACACGTGCCCCACCTGGCATTATTATAATTACGTCATATTTCCTTCATCAAAATTTATATTCTTGAGAACTTTGAATATTACCTTTCTTCTTGTAAAACCTCTAAGGTTATCCTTAAATCCTTCATTAGGTACACCCTAGGCACAGGGCATATCAAGATACTATTTACTAATACCAGAATCATTGTCTATATACTTCTGAAAAATTTCTCCACTGACCCTTAAAGGTTGTTGTTACCTTAATCCTTTCCAATTCATACTGTCAAAACTCATGCTGTCCCTTTTAAGGGTGAAATGCCAATCTTTATGCATTCCCCTAGGATTCATTTCAAGTTATCGGGGTTTTATCCTTAATTCCACCTTTAAAAGATACTTACACTCTTCCATGGATAAATCAAGTCATATATACTTGATAGATTACCTTATTCAATCATTCTCACTTCGATAGTCTATACTTAATTTCACACTAGCATCCTTATTCAAACTGAGGTCAATCCATATGGCCTCCAAATGATAACAACGGTTTTTTTTTCGCTTTGCTTGCCTAATTTGGTAATGACAACAGGGATGTTCTGGAAGATATTGGTCGTGTTCAACGTGAACTTCTTCTTAATAATTCCTTATTTACTTTTGTTGTTTATCTCAACAGTCATCTCAATGTTGGGATATCTTTCATACATGGCGTCTCCCTTCCCGGGTATCAAGCCACCAGTCTTACACTTCACATTCTTGAAGGTCACTTCCTTCATCCAATTTTCCTAATTTCTTACTTCCTTATCTCCTCAGTCTATCCGCGTCTCATTATTTATCCTTCGAACTATCTCAAGGTTTCCTCGAATCCTCCCAACTTACAGGGGATAAATTATATGTATCTCTTATGCCTTCAACCATCAATTTTAACTCATGGTGAATCACCTTCATCCTGACGATTACATACTTTTCTATTTCTATTGCTACGAGTCTTTAGGGTTTCCTCATACCCAACTCCCTTATCATTCCTCAAACTCTATTGCCTTTATATTCCTTTCCACTTCGGTTTCTTTTTATTTTCCTTTCTCTTATCATTATTTCATGAACCAACATAACATAAGCATTGATTTCAAAAATCCCGTCATTCTGGATTCGTGTCCTCAGAACGAATCTTGACAACTTTTATAACTTAGTTTCATAATTCATCATGCTCGTCCGCTTTTGTTCTGGCTCTAAAGCTTTTACACTATCTCCATAACCTGGGGAATTACTTTCCCGAAAACAATTGACTGAACCTTAATCAGTTTATTCTAACCTCTGGCTTTGTGCCTTTCTTGGTCTTTCACCAGCGGGTGGCCTCTCTCTTAGGAGGGTAAGTGACAAAAACAGTCTTTTGTGATTTGTCAATCATTTAGAATCTCAAGTCATTCCTATATTTCCTTTAGCCAGGCTCTAGCCTCGACTGGGTCAGCTTGTTCCTTAGAACTCTGAGAGCTTAGTGACTTAAAGGTCCTGAAAGAATTTCTCACCGCATTGTTTCCTCAAGGTGGTGGTTGGGGATAATAGTCTAAGTTCTGTCTAGAAAGGTCCATAAATTATCGTATAGGAGTACCGTCTCGGGTCTCCTTTCCTTACTCGACTTCTGTTTCCTTAGTTTGAACGTTCCCTCCTCCTCCCCATAATTGGGGTCATCCTACATGTTTTAAATCCTCATTTTCCACTTCATTATGTTATGGGTTCCTTCTATCTTGATGGCGACCTCCCTGACTATCACGTTCAGGGTTTGCTCTAAATCTTATTCCTCAAACTAGTTTTCATCTAAGATCTCATCTTTAAGCTCTTGAACATTTGGAACCCAAATTCTGTAGGAATACCTCATTATTCCCTTATCATCTTTCTCGGTATTAATCTCTTATCTATTTGTTGGCTCTCTGCCTTCATTCATCACTTTTTCTGGCACAATATGTTCTTTTCCAATAATTCAGGCTGTATTGCAATCACAAACAGCTTTTCGGTACCGGCTCCGGTTACCTTCACTTCTATTTCCATTTTCTCAAAATCTCTTATCAACTCTCCCAAAGACATTTTCATCTTGAGTCTCTCTTTTATACTAAGAGAATTAGCCACCATTTTGGCTTTCCCTGGATGATAAAGAATCTCATAATCATAATCCTTGATTAGCTCTAACCACCTCCTCTAGCGCATGTTGAGCTCTTTCTGCGCGAAAATGCACTAGAGCACTTATGGCTTGTGTAAATCTCGCACTTCTCTCGATACAAGTAGTGCCTCCAATCTTTAGGGCAAAACTATTGCCACGAGCCCAAGCTCATGGGTGGGGATATCGAATTTTATATTCCCTTAATTGTCTTGACGCGTACACGATTACCTTGTTATGCTGTATAAGAAGCACCCTAATTCCTTATGTGAAGCGTCACTACAAATCACAAAATCTCCTTTTCCATCCGGCAACGCCAACATAGGAGCCGTCACCAACCTTTACTTCAGTTCTTGAAAGCTGTTCTCGCATTTCTCTGTCCATTCGAACTTTTCAGTCTTACGAGTAAACCGCGTTGAAGGGGCAACTATCTTTACAAACTTGAACGAACCTCCGGCAGTGACCGGCCAATCCTACCTCTGGTAGACGCCCTAACCATGGTTATCAATTCCTCAGTGGTCCTTTATTCATTCTTGTCAGGATCCTCCACGGGATCCTCCTCAGCAACAATCCCTTCTAGGAACATCCTCAACCGCTACATCCTCAATATGAATATCATCCAGTCCCTTGTTAGGACGCTCTATCGGATCCACAATCTGACATCTAATAAGTAATAAAACATCATCGCACTGTTGCTCCTCAACCTCACGGTTCAGAGTCCCGCTACCATATACGATAACGAACTACGCTTCTATCACGATATTTATAAGGGTTCCCATAAGGGTTTTAACTGTCAGTACTACGTTAGGTAGTCCGACTATGAACTTGGCAAGAGTTCTTATTATCTTAGTGAACTTATTATTTTAACGTCACATCATCTCCGAGGTTTATAACGCTTAGCTCTGATACCATTTCTGTAACACCCCTAAATTCGGGGTCGGGGATCCGGGTTGTCACGAGTTCCATTTCCCTTAATAATACTTAATCTTAATAATCAACCAACTACTGCATACTGTGACCCCACAATATACACACACACCACAAGTTATAGTCTCAGAGATGAATACCAAACAATAACACAAGTCATTTTATTCCACAATTATAAGTCATTACACATCAAAAGGGTTTCTGAATAATTTACATATTCTTTGCCATTATTAAAATTCATAAATATACACAAGTCTGGTACATCAAAAGTTGAAAGCCTAGCCTATTGGTAGACCCTACAACAGCTACAACGGCATCAACGCCTACAGGAAACTGCGGAACGATTCCTATCCGCTCGCGAATTGGGAGCTTGATCCTGTTAATCTTGTTTATCTGTTGTTATGTGATGAAAGAAGAAAGCAAGGGTGAGCAACAAGCCCACCGAAATAATATGTATAATAGTTAACAATATATGAGCATTCTCATAGTACTCATGAAAGTCTTGGTCAAGAAGAAATGAACCAAGCTAATATCTTAACGCGACCAAGTCGCAAAATATTCAGTATATATATATATACATATTTACTTTTAACAATCTTTGAAATCCTCTGACATGTATAATATACACAGAGTTCCAGTTTATAACTGTATAAAAATATCGTTGCAAGGTGATCTCATATATCTAACCTTGTCTCAACGTTTTTCTGAAAATCTTTGACATGCACAAGATAATCATTTACTAGATATAAGTTTAAAAGATGAAGTTACAAGATACTCCAATATACTAATATCTTTTCCGAATACTACTTGAACTACCATCGTTCAAGGTATAATCCATTTCAAAAGTTCATCACATAGATGAGACTACAAGATAAGATTTGAATAGATTCAATCCTTGAAATATCATTATAAATAATAAAGTTACGAGATACTTCATTAAGTCCCGATACATTTTATACACTCCTTGAAAACCTCTGTTATGAAAATTATAAACAGGGTTGTAATATCCAATGAATTTGGAAAGGAGAAAACCTTGGCATAAACCTAATATCTTGTTGATCAGGCAAAGATACCAATAAGTAACCTTTTCTACTAGTAGATGGATGAATTCCCCACTGGTCATCACCCTGGCCGCAATAGGACCTTATGTTGGACTGCCACTCAGCCACTTACGCATTTGATGGACTCCCACTGAGCCACTTACACTTTCATGGACGCCCACGGAGCCCATGTTGCTTATGCTGACTCAATAGATGGACTTACTTCCCGAACGTTGGGTAAGTAATCGATTCATTTATCAAAACAGCAACCTTGTTGCGAATATAAATACACCACAGAGCCGGATCCGTCAGGTTTTGAGCGAGTATTTAAATCCCCTTTGAAAGGAAGATCTTAAATATAAAAATGAGTTTTGGGATCCGCCATAACTTTTAAAATCATTTTGAAGACTCGAAAACACTTTTAAGAATGTTTGGAGTAATGCTGATTTAATAAAATAAATCAGTCCCAATATATTAGAAAAATATTTAATATTATTATTTAAATAATATTCCCCTAAGGATAATCTCTATATAAATAATTTGAAGTAGATGTTTTAAAACTCATACTTGAAATGAATATTAAATAACCAAAGATATACTTATACGAAAGTACTATCTTTATTAGAATAATCGAAAATAAGTTCGATTATCGAAATTTATTCTTTAATAAAATAAAGAATATTATTTAGTAAATAATCGGAGTCATAAGTCCTCGAATGAACATTCAAAATAATATTCATTAAATAAATATTCATTAAATAGAATAAACAGAGTCATAAGTCCTCGAATGAATATTCAAAGTAATATTCATTAATAAAAATAAAGTTATCGAATAAACCTTATTCGATTAATAGTTTTGAAAACTATATCTATATATATAAATATATATATATATAATATACTCGGGAACATCGACTCCCGGTTTAGAAAATATTCACCTTTGGGTCCCTTATACTAAGGGTATACACAACTATTGCTTATCTCTAGCATATGTATTATGCAACTTATAAGCAATTGAATCAACAAATAGATAACCAGATTACGAAACAGACATGCATATATATACCATATCAGCATGCTCCAATATATCGCAAGATTTGCTAATTAACCATCATGCATCTATCACAAGAATGCATATACATATATACATCACAACAACAGTATAACGGGTAGAAAACTTGCTTGAGTGCTCCCGGATAGACTTAAGCTTAGAGTGGGTCCGATAACCTAAGAACAACAACATAAGTCAGAATTAAACCCCGGTTGTTTAAGAAACTAGACTTTAATCAATTGAACCCTAACGTTCGCTTTTACGCTTAACGATTCACTTAAGTCGCTCGAGTACCCTCGGCTCCACCATTTTTAATAAATTAACCATTAAGAGTTTTATGGGGATTCTTTCGCGAGTACCCTACCAAGTGCCTAATCCACTTTAAATAATTGTTTCATACTCCAATTAGTCATTTAAGGGCCTTAACCAAGGTTTCAAAGTAAGGCGAGGGGTAATGGTTCGCTCGCGAAATGCCGTTACTTAAAACGGTCGTTTCTCCTAAACCGTACATCGGATTCAAGCGAACCACATATCAAAACGAAGCTCGTAACATGAACTATCTAATCATGGCAATGGTGAAAACCTAACAGTGAGTTCTCGGGTCATGATGTTAAGAACAAAAACAGTCTAAAGTAAATCGGGCATTACGACGGCTATATTTACGCGATTACCAAATTTAAACCATTCCAATCAATTCACAATTCAACCCACAATCACCACTACAACCAAACTTCATCCATTATTTACTACAACAGCCCCAACAACTCAATATTTCCAATTTATACTACTTCTCAATCATGAACTAAGAGCTTACTTAAATTCATTAACTAATCATTAAGATTTACAACTCCAAAAACATTACAAAACTAACCAATCTCTAAATATTCAATAATCATGCCTCTCATGAACTATACTACTCATAATAAGCTCTTAACATTCAATAACAATGCTAGGTTAAGAGATTATACCTTCCTTGTGAGTAGGAGTAAGTAATGAGCTTGAAACAACCTTGGAAAATCCTTACTAAAGCTTTATCTAAACAAAAATACAAGATCAAAATTTCAAGTTCTTGAAAAACACTATTCACTCTCTTCTTCCATAAATTATAGGAAGAGATTGTGAAGGAATTTGAAGCTTAGACTTATAGGATATCTATATCTATGTACAAGGAACCTTAGATAATTAAATCAATTATTAACAAGGCTTGGAACTTGAATTTGAATTTTCTTTCCTTTGAAAATGAAAAGAGGCCGAGAGCTTCTTCTTGAATAATGAAGTCAACTTTGTGTTTTGTGATTTGTGATTTGTTTTGCTTGGTTGTTTTTTTTTGTTTTGCTTAATTACCTTTTAACCATGGTAAAATTTGTGTGGCTTGAAATCAACCAATAATTCCTTCCCTTTTGGTCATGCTTATGTCATCATCCTATGTCATCTTCCCACACTTGTCCTCTTCTTGTTGGTGTGATAACATCATTATCACTAACCTCTTTGATTAACTCCTAATTACTTGGCTAATGATCGCTGATCTGTTATACGGTTCGCTTAACTTTCGTTCTCGTTTATCGTTTGAGGGATCATACCCGGGATCTTATTACTTGGGTTCCCCTAAACCTTTCTCAATATTTTATATTCCTTTTATGATCCTCTCTTATAATCCTTGAATTAAATCCTTTTAATCATGTTACCTTATACTCAATTCTTTCGGTATCTGGTAGATTTTCGGGAAAAATCAAAGTGTTCGAATTTGGATTCTGACGATCTTTACATACACTTATTTATTTTATGGAATACTAATACGATCTTAGAATTTCCAAAATAGTACTCCTATATTGCGTGGTCTGATAATTCTCCTTAATCAGCATCATCAGCAGAATTTACTATTCATCCGTGTTTCAAAAATTCCAAAAATTGGGGTTATTACACTTTCCATGCATATCTTCTTTTATTTAGTCTCGATCTTCTACTGTAAATCAGCTTCCTTATATGAAAGTCTTCCTGCACTTAAGTTCTGATATGACCTTTATGTTCTTATATTAAGTTCTGACTTCCAGTGAGTCCTGATTTCAGTAAGTCCTGATATGTCCTGTTTGTTAAGATCTCAAAACTAAACATGAATCATATTAGACATGACATCTTAAATATATCTAACAATATCCCCCAACTTGTAAATTATGCAAAATATACAAGTTAATAGATTTGATGATGTCAAAAACATTTAAGTACAAATGCAAATAAGAGTTTAAATAGATAACTAACTACAACTTACAGTCCTTGTAGCTTTTACCAATCTTACTGAGTCAATTTGAATCCATAATGATTCTTGACAAAGTTTGATATCAGCTTTTCTTCTTTAATCCTTAGGACTTGAGACATTGTAGTCTTGACTTGCTTCATCTCTTCATTCTAACTTCTAATCTGATAGATTACAGTACCTAAAGCAGAGATATGGTTTCTTTCTAAACCATCATTCAGTCTTATTACCCTAGGATGAGAAGAATCTTCATTGTAGCACAAACATTTCCCTTTCAGAATCACTTCAAGCTTAGCAGAAATCTTCTTCATTGGAATTTCACTTCCATCATCTTCAACAATATTAGGAATGAATTCTGTAACTCTTGAACCAGAAATTCTTTCTTTATCTCTGATGGTCTTCAATATGAACTTTGACCATCTCCTGGTAATATCATACTTTACCTCTTAAAGGTAATGAAAGAATTGAAGTTCTTTCAGTGATTTGTTTAGCACATCTGATTCTGACATCTGATATGTCCTTCCATCATCAAGAAATTGAATCATATTTTCCTTGACAGTGTGCTTATCATGAGCATCCAGTACCACTTGAACAGAGATAACCTTATCAAGGTATTTCTGTGTAACATCTTCAAGAGGTTGGTCAGTTAAAAGAAATGGATCTCTAGTCAGCACTTCAACTCCTATTTTAATCTTAGCTTCATCAGAACCTAGTCCAGCTCTATCTCTTGCTTCTCTGGCTTTCAATCCAACAGTCATGAAATCAGATAACAATTGAATTTTCTTTGGATCTGATGGTTTGACATTTTTCCACAGAAGTTCTTTTTTTTCAGCTACTTTCATTTTGTCTAAATCAACTTGACTGTCAGAGGTTGATGTCTTGATAACTTTATCAGAACTTGCTGTTTCTGTTGTAACTTACAGTTCTTCACTCTGAACAACTTGAGCCTTGTCAGAGGTTGTCTTTGATTCTTCAGAAATCTTCTTTCTTTTAAGAGTTTGAACATCTTTATCTTCAGCAAGATTATCATCAGTAACTTGAAGCATTTTGCACACTGGCTTTATCAGAATTTGAGGAATTTTCATCTCCAGTGGCTTGATTGGTTCATCAACTTTTCCTTTCCCTTTGTCTTTGGGATCAATCTCAAATTGTGATCTTGTTTTGGGCTTTGAAGCCTCAGTATGTGACTTCTCTTTGATCACAATGCCTTTTTCCTTAGGCCTTGGAGGTTTCTTTCCAACAAAAGCTTTTAGCTTTAGATTTTTCTTTTTAGCTTTAAATCTAGCTTCTTCCTCCTTGAGATTTTCTAAATCCATTCCTGGATTATGCTTCAAAAATAATCTTTTAACAATTTCCTCATCAAGTGTCTGAATCTTGGGATCCTTGTAGTAGACAGTAGTTTGCTTTCCCTTGAGCTTCAGAGTTTGCATAAACTTTTGAGAATCTTGACTTCCACCTTGTATCAGAACATAAGGCTTTGTCATCAGACTTTGCTCATCAAAACTTGATATCAGATTTTGAGTTTCAGTACTTTCTATCAGATTTTGAGCAGCTTCAGAACTTGTCTTCTTTTGAATATAAGATTTGCTTGCATCAGTAATTAGTATCCTTGAAGAAACCTTGCCACTCTGCTCTTTACTTTGAACTTGACCTCTATCCTTGCTAGGGTTTCCCTGGTCATTAGCTTCATCATCTTTCTTTTTCAGTATTTGATCATTAGAGCATTTGGACTTAACTATCTTCTCCCCCTTTTTGGTATCATCTGATAGTAGGAGTGAGAGAAGAAGTTCAACTGAAGATTGGATCTCATCCAATTGAGCCTGTTGAGAAGCTTGATTTTCCAGAACCTCGGAGATTTGGGCCTGTTGCTTCTCTTGAGTTTTCTCAATTGCTTCTACTTTCTCAAGTGTAACTCGGGATATGTTGATTCAAATTCAACATTTATTTGTCAAATCAACACAAATTATTAGTAACCACAATTTTAATCAAAACATTAATGAAGAAATACAGTTCAAGTAGATAAAGTAAAGATTAACAGGCTTCAAAGAATATTAGAGAGAGAGAGAGAATAAGAAAGATTAAGAATATAAAAGTAGGTAAAAGATTAGAAAATATTTTAACTCCCATATATATACTCTCTCCACTCAACCGTCCTTTTTAGAAGTAAAACAGACACGTGTACACCTATCAGCCAGTAAATAGTTAAAGCAGAGTTAGTGGGCACAAGAAATAAGCAATAATTAACGTGCACACACAGTTTTTCAAGAAAAACACATTTACCACTAACCCAACAGATTATGACTATTTTTATCTCACCTAATTATATTCTGATTAAATATGACCGTTACAGTATTTACCACAAATAAGTCAAGTAAAAATAATGCCACGTAAGCATCAGAGTTTCCATCAGGATTTAATATCAGAACTTGACTATTATCAGATTTTAACAGTCATCAGAACATGGCTTCTGTACTAAAAAAGTGAATGTTTGTATCTGTGTTTCTTCATACAAATACTGACTTGTTTCTTCAGAGTTTAATCATCAGAACTTTCATCTGAACTTGTCCTCAGAATTTATGCATATGACACTTAACTGTTTATCTTAAACAACTTGATCACCACAGTAATTTTCATCATTCATATGGAGTGATAGTGTGTGCATTAGGAAAATATCAGATAAAGATTAAAGTCTGATAAACTTCAGTACATCTTAGAAATAAGGCATAACTCAGAAAAGTGCTTAAAATATGTCATTAATAATGAAGTCTACTATAGGACAAATTTGTGCATGAGTCCACCTCAACTGTTTATGCTCATTTTATGCATCTTTTAGAATTCTTTTTCACAGTGGCTTCTCAGTGTCAATGAGTCACAACTGCTCTCAAAATTATGTTATTATCAGAGTATTTCTCCAGTAATCAGAGAATATGAAAAGTCACCAAGAAAAATTTATTTGTTTTTCTAATGCATATAACTTAATACCAGTAATGCACTTGGGTCTTCCCTTCCATATGTTTACTCTAGATCTCAAAGGAGAACCTGACTTTAATTTACTTTTTTTTTCTTTTCTTCAGATAAGTTAGGTTTATCAGCATTTAGTTCATCCTTAAGATTTACTTACATCAGAATTTGACAGATAAGAAGCAAGAATCTAGTTTGTGACTTAGTAATAAGATACACAAAGTAAATTTGACTAAGCTCAAAATCAGAATTTGCTTGTGTTAATGAATTTCCACATAAATAACTAATTCAAACATGGGATTTCTAGTCTGTTAAAGACTACTAGGTCAGCATCTAGCACAGTAATCCTCATTGGATTGAATAGTCACAGAACATTCAAATCACTATCAGAGTTTATAGACCCACATCAGATAACAATCAACATTTAATGTATTTCAATTTAAGCACAGATTACATGAAGATAAGATAATATGTCACTGATCATAAAGTCTGATGCATGAGAACAAAAACTAAGCAGATTTAGAGAAAGAACCTGAAACCATTCCAAGTTCATTTACCAGTCTTGTAAAAGTAGCTTCACATAGTGGTTTTGTGAAGATATCTGCTAGTTGTTGATCTGTTGGAACAAAATGCAATTCCACTGTCCCTTCCATCACATGTTCCCTTATGAAATGGTACCTAATGCTAATGTGCTTTGTCATTGAGTGTTGAACTGGATTACCTGTCATAGCAATAGCACTTTGATTATCACGGTAAATAGGTATTTTAGAAAATTCTAACCCATAATCCAATAACTGATTCTTCATCCAAAGAATCTGTGCACAACAGCTTCCTGCAGCAATATATTCTGCTTCTGTAGTTGATGTGGAAATTGATTCCTGTTTCTTGCTAAACCAAGAAACTAATCTGCCTCCAAGAAATTGGCAGCTTCCACTAGTGCTTTTCCAGTCTATTTTGTATCCTGCAAAATCTGCATATGAGTAACCTATTAGCTTAGAATCTGATTCTCTAGGATACCATAATCCTAGATCAGTTGTACCCATGAGGTACTTGAAAATTCTTTTCACAGCTATTAGATGAGGTTCTCCTGGATCAGCCTGAAATCTTGCACAAAGACAGGTAGCGTACATGATATCAGGTCTACTTGTAGTTAAATAGAGTAAAGAGCCAATCATACCTCTGTAGTTAGTAATATCTACTGATGAACCTGTATCTTTATCTAACTTGGTTGCAGTGGCCATAGGAGTGGATGTAGTTGAACAGTCTTGCATTCCAAATTTCTTAAGTAAATTTCTGTTGTACTTGGATTGACAGATAAAAGTACCTTATTCATTTTGCTTGATTTGAAGTTCCATAAAATAACTAAGTTCTCCCATCATACTCATTTGATATCTTGACTGCATTAGCTTTACAAATCTTTCACAGAGCTTGGCATTTGTAGAACCAAATACGATATCTTCAACATATATCTGTACCAAAAGTAAGTCCTTTCCATGGTTGAGGTAGAACAGTGTTTTATCAATTGTTCCTTTGTGAAATCCACTTTCCAGAAGGAATTGAGCTAAAGTCTCATACCAGGCTCTAGGACCTTGCTTAAGGCCATAAAGTGCTTTGTCATGCCTGTAGACATGATTTAGAAATTTTGAATCTACAAAGCCTGGAGGTTGTTCAACATACACCTCTTCTTCCAATTCTCCATTGAGAAAAGCACTTTTCACATCCATTTGAAAGACTTTAAACTTTTTGTGAGCAACATAAGCCAAAAAGATTCTTATGGCTTCCAATCTAGCAACTGGTGCAAATGTTTCATCATAATCAATACCCTCCTGTTGAGAATAACCATTAGCAACCATCCTTGCTTTGTTCCTTGTAATTATAACATCACTGTCAGTTTTTTTCTGAACACCCATTGTATGCTAACAATGGATCTGTTCTTTGGTCTTGGCCTTAGGATCCAGAGTTTATTTCTTTCAAATTCATTTAACTCTTTCTGCATTGCTTGCACCCAATCAACATCTTGAAGAGCTTCTTCCACTTTTTTTGGTTCAGTATGAGATATAAAGGAATGATAGAGACATTCATTTGATGTTGCAGTTCTAGTTCTGACACCTGCTTCAGGATCTCCAATTATTAAGTCAGGTGTATGTGATTTGGTCCAATTCCTTGCAGATGGAAGTTAATTTCTAGAACTTGATCCTCCTCCATGATCCATGCTATCTCCATTAGCATTTTCTGATGCTCCCCATGTAGTTATGCTCTCTGAGACTTCAAAATTTGAGTTAGATCCTTCAGGATTTGAAGAATCAGAGTTTCCAGAATTATCAGAATTTGGCTCATCAAAACTTGATGAATCAGAACTTGAAGAGCCAGTGACAGATTCCGATGCTTCTTGAGAGTCTTGAGTTGTGGTAGGATCTTCAGCTTGCTCCCCCTGGACAGGTGCATTTTCCTTTGGAGTTGTTACCACAGTTTCAATGACATCAGAACTTAACCGGTCAGAACTTACAGAATTAGAGTTTAAGTCATCAGAATTTACAGTATCAGAGTTTAAATCTTCATTTTCAAATTTCAGCTGATCGTGATCATTGAAATCTTCAAGTCCAGTAATTTTCTTGTCATCGAAAGATACATTGATAGATTCCATGACAACCCTTGTTCTTAAATTGTAGACTCTGAAGGCTTTTGTGGAAAGTGGATATCAAAAAAAAATTCCTTCATCAGCTTTTAGATCAAATTTTGACAGCTGCTCAGGATGAGTCTTAAGAACAAAACACTTACAACCAAATACATGAAAGTATTTCAGATTTGGCTTCTTTTTCTTCACCATCTCATATGGTGTTTTTCCATGTTTGTTTATGAGTGTTGCATTTTGTGTAAAACAAGCAGTCTGCAAAGCTTCAGCCTAAAAATAGGTTGGTAGCTTTGCTTCATCAAGCATAGTTCGTGCAGCTTAAATTAGAGTCCTGTTCTTTCTTTCTACAACTCCATTTTGCTGTGAAGTTCCAGGTACAGAAAATTTGTGTTTGATTCCATGCTCTTTGCAGAACTCTTCCATGATTGAATTCTTGAACTCAGTGCCATTATCACTTCTTATAATTTTAACAGAATCTTTGACCAACTTATCCAGCTGTCTGACATGGTCAGTTACAGTAGATGCAGTTTCATTCTTCTTGTGCAAGAAATACACCGAAGTGTACCTTGTAAACTCATCCACTATAACCATAACATATTTCTTCTTTGCAATAAATATGACATTGACTGGACCAAATAGATCAACATGCAGTAGGTGATAAGGCGCAAGAATTGAGGATTTAATTTTGCTCTTGAACGAAGATTTTCTTTGTTTTGCCTTTTGACATGAATCACAAAGGCCATTAGGAGCAAATACTGATTTTGGCAGTCCTCTCACAAGATCTTTCTTTACAAGATCATTGATGTTGTTAAAATTTAAATGAGAGAGTCTTTTATGCCAATTCCATCTTTCTTCAATTGATGCTCTACTCAACAGACAGATTGCCGAACCATCATAACTTGCTGAAAGTCTGGCTTCATAAATCTTACCATGCTTGTAACCTTTCAGAACCACTTTGCCTGTAGAATTGCTTACAACTTTACAGTGTTCTTCAAAGAAATCCATATGATAACCTCTGTCACAGATTTGACTCACACTTAGCAGATTGTGTTTAAGTCCTGAGACAAGAGCTACTGTTTCAATGATGACATTCCCAAGATTGATATTGCCATATCCCAGAGTTTTTCCCATGTTGCCATCTCCATAAGAAACTCCTGGGCCAGTTTTCTCCACAAAGTCTAATAGCAGAGCTTTATTTCCAGTCATATGTCCTGAACATCAACTGTCCAAAACTAGGATGTTTTTCCTATTGCCCTGTAATCACAAAGACCACTAATGATTAGTTTTAAGGACCCATACTTGCTTGGATCCTTTGGCCTTTTTAAGTTTGTTAGCATTTGTAGCGGATTTAATTTCAGAGTTTATGCTAACATCCTGTTTATCAGAGTTTATATCAGACTTTACACTAGAAGGAATAATATTACCTTTCTTTAAAAAAGGTTTTATTTGATAATAATCGTAGTACAGACTTTAATATTCCTTACAAGTATAAATGGAATGCCATAAACTACCACAATGAAAATAAGGATTTTGTGGCTTATATATAACATATTGACTCTTAACTCCTGATCTAGGAGGTAAAGAGTTTATATCTTTATTTTTCCTGCAAAAAGAAGCAAGATGGTTAGAGTTTCCACAGTTATAGTATTTCTTTCTAGGAGCATTAGGAACAGGCATATAATTATTGCTTTTATTCACACCTTCCTTTCCATTCCTACCTTCCTTTACCTTGTTGACATTTCTAATCTCTTTCAGCTTATGCTTAAGCTGCTTCTTTGTCATTAAGCCTATGTTAACTTCAGTTGGTTTATCATGTTTCAATTTGTCAGAAGTTGACTTTTCCTTAACTTCTGTCACAGATTCTTTCATCTTTTTAGAATCGGACTTTACAGTTTTTGCTACAAACTTAACAGGATTTACCTTTAGCTTAGCAGTCTGTTTAACAACAATTGGCTCAATTTGTTCAATTCCTTTTTCACTTTTACCATCTCCATAACCTAAGCCCTCTTTCCAGTTTCCACTACTTAATAAATTCTGAGTTGTTCTGCCAGAGTTAGTCCTAGTTCTGATAATATCTCTTTCCTTTTCTAAGTCATTATTAGAGATTCATTCAATTTTAACATGTCATCTCTAACATATAAAGCATCATCTTTTTCTTTCTTAGTTTGATGAAGAAGAATTAACTCATTTTCTAAATAATCATTTCTCTTTTTATAAGCGAGATTTTCAGATGTTAATCTTTCACATGTTAAAGTCTGATCTCTATAACTAATAAACATGGTTTTAAGATATAATCTCAACTCAGTAATATCATCAGTATGAAAGGCATAAGTTGTTTGAGGTACCTTCAATTCAGCAGTTTCAGGACTGCTGTCAGCATTTGCCATCAGGGCATAGTTCACCTCATGTTCAGAATCTGAAGTGTCTGTCCAGCTTTTCTTCTTCGTGACAAGTGCCTTTCCTTTGTCACTTTTTCCTTTCTTGCAGTCATGAGATATGTGGCCTCTTTCACCACAATTGTAGCATTTGACATTTGAGTTGTCTCCTCTGTCAGACTTTCCTTTACCTTCAGACTTTCTGAACCCTTTCTTATCAGAACTTCCACTTTTCCTGGAAAACTTCTTGCCTTTTCTGAAATTCCTGTAGGCTATCTTTGTGATACCTTTTACCATAAGAGCACACAATTTCATCATCTCTTCATCATCATCTATTTCAGGTAAACTTTCAGTTTCTGAATCATCATCATTAGAATATGATGACTCTGAATCAGACTTCATGATGAGAGCCTTTCCTTTGCCCCTTTTTGAGGCAGCCCTTTTAGGAGATTCCTCCTCATCCTTAAGAGCAATTGTCCTTGACTTTCTTCCATGCCTCTTGCTCCTTTGGTCAATCTCAAGTTCATAAGTCTTGAGCATACCATAAATTTCATCAAGAGTAGTTTCAGTAAGCTCATAGTTGTCTCTTATGGTAGTAGACTTTAAATCCCAATTTTCAGGAAGAGCTAAAAGGAATTTTAGATTTGAATCTTCAAGATCATATTCCTTGTCCACTAGTGATAGATCATTCAAGAGTTTGAAAAACCTGTCATATAGGTCAGTTAAAGACTCATCAGCTTTTGAGTCAAAGTGCTCATACTCTTGAGTAAGTATAGTCCTCTTGTTCTTCTTGATTATATCAGTTCCCTGGCATCTTATCTCCAAAGCATCCCATATCTCCTTTGCAGTTTTGCAATTAATTACCCTGTTTGACATGACATTATCAATGGCACTATGCAACAAATGCCTTACCCTTGCATCCTTGGCAATAGATGAGATGTCTTCAGCTGTGTACTCACCTTTCTCCTTTGGTATGGTCCTTGCTGGTTGATCAGCAACTACAACAGAAAGCTTGGTAGGCTTATGTGGTCCTTCATTAATTATATCAAGTTATTCAGGATTTGTAGCTTCCAAAAACATAGCCATCTTCACTTTCCATATGGAATACTCAGAAGGTCTCAGTATGGGAACCCTAATAGTCTCATATCGACTGTGGGTTTGAGTCTTTTGAGTTTCTTCAGTTTTGGTGGGCTTGGTTCTTTAGACATGATTGTTTGGATCTTTACTGTATGTGTGTTAACAGAAAAGCTCTTATACCAATTGTTAGGTCACACAATACTGTAGAAGGGGGTTGAATACAGTATTTATAAAATTAAATCGATTTAACACAAGTATGTAACAAAGATCAAGTATATTGAATAAACTATGTTATAATATGAACTGTTGTTCTCTCTCAGTGATAAAAAAATATCACTAAGAGCTGCTAGAGTTACAATGTATAATCTTCTCGATAATGATAACACATTCCCTAAGTTTGTGTTTATATATTACACAGTTACAAGATAACTTCTAATTGATATGGAATATAATTCTGTCTCCTAAAATATATCAATCAGATATCTTCTACAAGTCTTCCAGTCTTCTAAATCTTTTCATGCATATCTTCTTTTATTTAGTCTCGATCTTCTACTGTAAATCAGCTTCCTTCCTTATATGAAAGTCTTCCCGCACTTAAGTTCTGATATGACCTTAAGTTCTGATATTAAGTTCTAACTTCCAATAAGTCCTGATTTTAGTAAGTCCTGATATGTCCTGTTTGTTAAGATCTGAAAACTAAACATGAATCATATTAGACATGGAATCTCAAATATATCTAACATGAATTACAAAGCAATCAACATCTTGGTGAAAAAGGAATTAGTGAGAGATATGCCAACTCTAAAATTTGCTCAAGATGAAGTTTGCGAGGCGTGTCAAAAATGCAAAATGAAGAGGTCCAGTCATAAGAGCAAGATTGTAAATTCATTAAGTGCTCTATTGCAGCTTATTCACATGGACCTATTCAGACCAGTTAATGTCCTATTTATATCCATAAAGAATTATGCATTGGTGATGGTGGATGAGTACTCAAGATACACTTAGGTGCAATTTATGCATTCAAAGGATAAAACTCCATACATCATCATTGAGCATATAAAGAAATTTAAGAAGTCGGATGGGGATCAAAATTGTGTTAAAAGATTGATAATTGATAATGGCACAAAATTCAGGATTGCAACTTTAAGTGAATTATGCAAAGACAAGGGCATTGTTCAAGAGTTCTCAACTGCAAGAACATCTCACCAAGATGGTGTGATTGAAAGGAAGAATATACCTTTAGTTGAGGCTACAAGAACAATGCTATAAGATACCAATTTGCCCATAATTTTTTGGGAAGAAGATGTCAATATTGCATGTTATACTCAAAACAGATATCTAATCAATAAAAATCTTGGTAAGTCACCCTACTCAATTTTGTCAAAAAAGCCTAATGTAAAGCATCTGCATGTCTTTGGAAGCAAATGTTTTGTGCTCAAAGATAACTCTTAACATGTTGGATAATTTGACTCTATATGAAGCTATTTTTCTGGATATTCATTGGAATGAACTGCCTACAGAGTTTATGTGTTAGGGCAAAAGAAAATTATGGAAAGCACAGATGTGACCTCTGATGATGACAAGTGTCCAAGATTGAAATGCCTTGATGAAAATGAAGCTGAAACCCTAAAATTTAAAAATCTGAACATTGACAGTGATTCTGAAGATGAAGCTGAGATCAACACAAACATTAGAATGAATCCAGAATCAAGTGAACCAGTGAACTTTGGAAATGAAAAATTCATCTCATGAAAGAAGCACACCTGAATTTGGTGGCACAAACTCTGGGTGAGAAGAAGATGATAGTTCTGCAAGTCATTCCAATAATGAAGAAAATGTAGACAAATCTAGTCAACAAGATCACACCATAAAATAGGATAGAAGTCACAAAATAGATGCTATAATTTGTGATCCAAATGCTAGAGTGAGGACTAGGAGTGCCACTGTAAATGAATTCTTTCATGCATGCTTTCTTTCTCAAATTGAGCCCAAGAAATTGAGGAAGCTCTACTTAATCCTGACCGGATAACTGTTATACAAGAAGAGCTAAATCAATTTGAAAGAAATAAAGTTTTGGAATTGGTTCCTGCACCAAAGAACAGAAGTATCATTGGAACAAAATGGGTGTATAGGAACAAAATGGATGAAAATGGAATTGTAACAAGGAACAAAGCAAGACTGGTTGCACTACGCCAGATATGGTCTATCATTACATTTCAACAGGGGTGTTATTTTAAAATATGTTACTATACGTATGAAATACTCACCCTATCACAAAACTCGTATTAGGGGGTTACCAGAGCTATAAAACTATATTATTATAGCTCACTAAGGTGTTAGGGCAGAGCAACACAAGAGACTATTTTGTCATAGACCCTGAATAAAGAAATTTAAATTTTTACCAAAAATAAATTCATCTTAAAATAACATATTTGAATAAAATATTTATTTATTAGTTTTAGAAAGTAATACTATATCGAGTAATTTATTTATTATATTTTATAACCATTAAAATTATTTATTTAAATTTAAAAATAAAAGAATAAATTTTTTGTATTTAGTTTAATAAATTTAATAAACTTTGATTGAAATAATTAATTTTTTTATAGAAAATATATTAATGTCAGTAATAACTTTAAATTTACAAAATAAGTAAATTAGTAGTCCTTTAATATTAATTATAATCTAATATATAGAAATTAAAAATTAAATTAATTAGGTTATTTAAGAAACAAGTATATGGTGGAAATTTAATGGGCCGTGAATTTTTTTTGGTTTGGGCGACTAAAAATCAAATTCGGGCGGCTAAGTTTTTAACAAAGCGGGCAAATGAAATTTCAGACAGAAATCAAAGGGGGAAATTATAAGGAAACACTCTTTACTCCATTCCCCACTCTCTATGTGACTGCCAAAAGGAGAAAATTAGGGTTCAAAGCGACGGGATTGATTAAGCTTCAATTAAGGTTTATAACATAACATTCGGGTTAAATTAGGGTTGGAACAAAGCACTTGGGTTCAATTTGGGTGGGAGCACAACATTTGGGTTCAAAAAAGATTTGGGTTAAATATGTCTTTCAAGCTATATTGAGTTTAATTTTGAGGTATAAATTATCTTCCATCTTGTTATGAAATTGTATTTGTGTGAAGGTGTATCTATGTTGGAGTTAATTTGTTTGACTTGATTTGTGTTTTTTAGTTAATTTGGTCCAAAGGATGTTTTGAATAGAAGAAGTAAAAGATTTGGTTTTTTTAAGCGCCATGATAATATCTATATATTTTTTGTAGTCATTTGTCGCCAAAAAGTAGAAGAAGAGGATATTGTATCGATTACGCTTTTTTTAATGAAGAGGAGACGACAATGTAGAGCTGATGAAATACTTGCAAAAAGAGAGAATGTGATACTTTTTGGTTGCCTGAATATTTGTGTTTTAGTAAATGAAATGTTTATAATCTTATTCTTGTCACACTTCTTTGTACTCTATATATATGTAAAAATAATAGGAATGTTAGATTAAATTATTATGTGGCAATAATACTAATAAGAAAAGCAAATCAGAGTACATAATCAGACTACTCAATGCTTTGATCTGCGTGCTTTGATGCAATTTCTGGCCCCTTTTCTATTTTTCCTGCGATATTGGGTTTTTGATGAACTTGGTGATATGTCCCAGCCCCACTAAGATTTCGTACTCTTTTTCCAAGTTTTAAATTTTGAGCATGCTCTCTCTCTCTCTCTCTCTCCACAATAGAGTTCCTTCATATACTTTCAAGTGTTTCATTTCATTTCATTTTATTTCATCAGAATTGTTTCTTAGGCAGGTTCTTGAAGTGGGGTTTGTTCTACTTTGTGTTCTTAATTGTAAAGGTGCAGCCTTTTGATTTTTAAGTGTGTGAATTGTGAGTGTTTGGTTCATAAGTTGCACAGAAGATATTCACAAGCTAGGTGGGTTGATCAATGGTGCACAACACTCCTTGAGGAAATAAACAATTAAAATAAATACATGATCATTTATGTCTATTTGTTTTTCATATGATACCAATTTTAGTATGCTAAATTGTAATTGCAAATTTTCTTAAACTGAACTTATCTGATCATATTTAACGGTTATAAGACAATAAATTCAAACCTCTTGCATGCTTGTGTTGGCCTTCTAGCGTGCCTACCTCAGGTTGGAAGTCTAATGTATTACTTTCCACAAGGGAACAATGAACATGTTTGATTTTTTGTTGTAATATTTGTATGTATCTTCAAACATTTGTTGTTTGTTCTGGCCAATTCCTCTTTGGGTACATTATTGATATTTTCCAACATATTAGGTTATTGTGTATAGGGGAAGGGGGTCAAGATTATAACCCCAAAAAATGTAAGGACTAGAAAACTGTAAGAGCTAGGAAATTGTTTGCCTAAATATTAAATAATTAATCTACCGAATTTCACATAAAAGTGTGAATATCATCAAACACAAAACATTCTCAGTAATGAGCAATAATTTCTAGGATATCATGGTTCTAAAATAATCCAGATTAAGTGTAGGGTATTGGTTTTCTGGAAGTGTTATCTTTTATGTTAGATTAGGGATTTTTGAATTAATTTTAGTGCGGTATTATGTGGAGTGGTGAACTAGATCCAATATAATTTTACTTTAGTATGTGTATTTGCGGGCATTTTGATATCACTTCATTGGTGTTTTCACCTATAAAGCTTCATTAAGTATTTCACGTATAGGCTAAATATTACGTGGATATTAAACCTTTCAGTTTATGAGAGTTTTTATTCTAAGATAATTTGGGTTGAATTATCTTTTACAACTTAGATATTGTATTTACTAGTTACCATTGCATGAACTTAATTGTCTGGTATTTATTAACAAGAAAAAGGTATTAGCACTGCTATTTATATAGTTTGTATTATGCATGGTATAATTATGTTTAAACTCTGACATTACAATGACCGCATAGTTTTCTCAAGTGCAACGTTTTATGCAACATGTTTTTTAAATAGTTGAAATTTTATGCACCAAAATGGTAAAGAAATTGAGCTTTTAAGTCATTTCCAGTTTTGTTATTTTATTGGAAATCTATGCTGGGAACATGGGATGTTAAATTATAATTTTTTTGTATTGATTTGTATTTTTCTATTTTATGCAGAAGACAACTATTTCAAACAAGGCAGGTGGAGGGTCCTAAATAGCCAATGTCATATTTATAACGTCATACTGCTGCACATGTTTTATACACTTATGTTGAAAACAAGTTGGCTTTATTACTGATTAGCTTAAACTAAACATGTTATTTAATTTGTTCAACATCATTTTCTTGGTTGTTGCAGTATCTGATAGAGATGGAAGACATTGGAAGTCATCTCTTAGACTTGCAACGAGATCACATTGTAGCAATACATCTTTTCCAAGGTTACATTTTTGAAAGTTGTATAAGGTTCATAGAAATAATTTTCTTTTCATAATACTCACCTATTATTTAGTTCTTATCTATTTGATTGCACTATTTAGATTGCACGGAAAGTTAAAACATGTACTTTTATGTAAATTATCTTAAATTAAAATATCGCTACACTAAAACTGTTGTCGTTAAGCCGAATATGGTATAGCAAAAAAGAACCAGAGGGCAAGGACTTATCCAGACCTTGTCAAGCTCATTGACATAAACTTATATTTATTTTTTTATTTGTTTATGCTATATAGTTCATTCTTGAAGTTTGAGAGATATTATGCTTCTTGACCAACACGATGCCTATATAATATATTTATTGTTCTAATTCAATTTTTTTTACAGAAGTTGTCCAAGTAAATGAGTTTGGTAATATAATGGTTTGTTCAGTTGGTAAGTTAAGTTAGAGTTTGATATCAGTTTGACATGTTTCAAGTAGCTGACTTTCGTAGTCGTAAGAAAGTTGTTTTTAACCGAGATAATATGTTGATGCTTGTCAATAATTACAGTGGAATGCTTGTGCATGATCCATCAAAAGGAATGATATAAATGCTTTATTTGATCAAGATAGACATGCAGGAGGTCTGGAAAGGCATGTGGATCACTAGCTTTGGAAGAAGGAGTAATTGAAACCAATGTAGCTAGCAAGAATGTAGTTTAAATTAATTTTTTCTTGTAATAATTCATGAGTTTATATATAATAATTTAAATTGAGTTTTTAGTCTAATTATTGGATTATTTTCATTTATATTTTGGATTTAAATATTTGCCAATTTATTTCTATATTTGTGCAAACTGAAGGAAAAACAAGAAAAAACAAACTATTGAATATGGGCCCCACCAATTTTGGGACCACATTAATGTGGGGTCCATATATGGGGCCAACTTTTTATAATTTAGAACAACTATTGTGATATAGGAAGTATGTTGTTGTAGCATCCTAAAGATGTTGTTATATCATTCTATAGTAATTAAGAAGTCTATGTTAGAGTAGGGTCCTCTTGATGTTGCTATAGATACCTATAGTTACTGCTCAGGATTTAAAATAAAAAATGTGTTTTATAGCTTTTTTTGGCCTATAGCTACATCAAACAGGATCTATAAAGACACAGTTTTGATGTTACAATAAGCCATCTAAGGCATAGTATTTCCAAAAGCTACTCACAAGAAGAAGGAATTGATCATGATGAAACTTTTGCTCAAGTTGCAAGACTTGAAGCAATAAGAATCTTTCTTATATTTGCTGCATATTCAAATTTTAAGGTGTATCAAATGGATGTGAGAAGTTCATTTCTTAATGGTAAATTAGAAGAAGAAGTCTATGTACAACAGCCACCTGGCTTTGAATATCCGGAATTTCCAAACTTTGTTTATAAACTGTTAAAGGCTCTTTATGGATTGAAGCAAGCACCTAGAGCATGGTATGACACACTGTCAGAATTTCTACTTAAATATAGATTCACTAGAGGTAAAATTGATAAGACTTTATTCTACAAGCAGCTTGGTGATAACATTATCCTAGTTCAAATCTATGTGGATGATATCATTTTTAGATCTACTAATGAAACGCTTTGTCAAAGATTCACAAGACTCAGGTAGAGTGAATATGATATGAGCATGATGAGAGAGCTAAGTTACTTCCTTGGCCTTCAAGTTAGTCAAAGAAGTGATGGCGTCTTTATTAGTCAAACCAAATATGTCAAAGATCTGTTGAAGAAATTTAGAATGGTTGACTGCGCATCTGCATCAACACCTATGTCTCCAGCTACCAAGTTGGATGAAGATAAGAAAGAAAAAAGGGTAGACATTTCAGGTTAGAGAGGAATGAATGGATCTTTGTTGTACTTAACTGCTAGTAGACTAGACATCATGTTTGCAACATGTCTATGTGCTAGATTTTAAGCAAATTCTAAAGAATGACATTTGATGGTTGTCAAGAGGATTTTTAGATATTTGAAGATAATAAAAAACTTGAAATTGTAGTATCCTAAGGGAACTAGTTTTGAAGCTGTTGGATACACAGGTGTAGATTTTGCTGGATGCAGGGTAGACATAAGTAGTACAAGTGGAAACGGTCAATTCCTTGGTCAAAGAGTTGTATCTTGGTACAGTAAGAAACAACAATCCGTGTCAACTTCCACAGCTGAGGCTGAATACATAGCTGCTAGAAGTTGTTGTGCTCAAGTGCTTTGGATTAGAAATCAATTAATGGACCATGGCCTAGTGTTACGCAAAATTCCAATCATGTGTGACAGTACTAGTGCCATATTTATTATTGCTAATCCAGATAATCATTCTAGAACTGAGTACATTGATGTGAGGTACCATTTTATTAGAGAACATGCTACAAATGTACTATTGAGCTTATCTTTGTTCCAACGGAAAAACAATTAGCTGATATTTTTGCTAAACATTTGGATGAAGCAACCTTCACTAGACTTGTAGGTGAAATTGGTATGCTAAATTCTTCATCCTAAGGGCAAGAACTCAGCTAATGTGTTGCAGCAGAATAATTTCTGGTAAATAAAAATTATTTTGATTTAATTAGAAATTAACTTGAATATGATTTATGAATATTTCAGGATTCTCCATATATTTATTTTTCAAAATTCAAATTTAACTTGGAGTTTTTGTAATTTTAAGCAAAGTTGTCTAAATGTTATTTCACATTTTCAGTATGTGAAATTAATATAATATAGAACTGAGAAAGAACAAAAGTATGTAGAGAACTGAGTTCTCCATAAGTCTAAATGACTTCTCGACAAGTCATTTTAAGACTTCTCGACAGAATTCTCGATAAGTCTTTTCCATGACTTCTCGATGGACTTCTCAATAAGTCTCTTCATGACTTCTCGATAAGCATTGTAGAGATCTTGATATAATTATCTATATGGAGTTCTCTACAAGTTCATATTTTAGACTTCTCGATAACTCAGAACTGGAATAATTTAATTTGATAAATTATTTCAGTAAAATAATGTTAATATAAAATTTATTCTAATTTTATGTTGATTTACTCAATATAAATTCGAATAGTTTAGTCCAATTAGGACAAATTGGGTATTCATTCTACATCTCGATAATTGACTATCTAGTTCTCGATAAGAGTCTAGATAGTGACATCTCGACATGAGTCTTCTAATTTACGTGACTACTCGGTCTTCTAATTCATGTGACTTATATATAAGCAAATATCAACCGTTTATTCCTTACTTCTCAACAAGTCACATCCCTCTTTACAGTTTCGAGATCTTAATTGACCTAATTCTATAAATCTTCACTGTTCTTACTCATTTCAAGCTCTTTTTTTCTCTAGAAACTTACCCACTCAAACTCAAACCTTTAATGGCTTCCAACAACGTTAGAGCTGTTATCCCCAAGGATGGAACCAACTACTTGGCCTTTATGGATGCAAACCGAGCACCTGATATTTTCAAGTGCTTTGTCAAATTTCTTTCTGATTCTGCTCTCGCGGGAGCTTTGACTGTAATACGGTGTTATATTTGGATGTGCTTAATGAGTTTTGGAACTCAGATGTTGTAAACACAATTGTTCATGAGAATCAAGCAGTCTCCTTGGTGGTTAACTGCATAATTCAAGGTATTCCTGTGGAGTTTAATGTTGATGATGTCAACAAAGCCTTGGGCATCCCTACAGACAATATTCTGGAGGCTCCAACAACACGGGAGTTGATTGAGTTTATGGATTTCATAAACTACAGTGAGAAAATTGATATGGGCAGGATGAACAAGAAGAATATGAGGAGAGAATGGTCCTTCATCTTTGATTCTTTCATTAGAGCATTCACATACAGGAAGACTGGCTATGACAATATCTCCAGTATGGTGCATAAGCTGGTACATTTCATAACAAACAACATGCACCTCAATGTTGGAATGTTGACCCTGGAAGAACTAAGCACAAGGCTAACCATGCATTTGGTAAGTAGAGTTAAATAGATTTTCTTCCATAGATTTAGAATGTCCACTTTAAATTGTAAAGTAGTTAACATTCATATGCTTGAAGGATTAGATAGAATTCAAATTGGCAATTATAAACAGGTGTCCAAAATCTTATTTAGTTCACTTATTACAAGGAATAAGGTAAAGGTAACTCTAAATGTCACTAACTTCATGTTAGAGAGATTTGGAACTTACCCTTACCGTATGCCTGATGTGAGATCAAGTTCTATATCTAGTACATCTATGGCCCCTGCACATGTTGAAGTACACAAATAGGATAGCACACAGGGGCCTTCCACAGCTGAGACCTTTCCTTCACAACCAGTAGATGTCATGGAACCAACTGCTTCATTCTTTCAAGAGGATGGAGTTAGTAAAAAGAAGAGAAGCAAACACCTTAAATAGTTGTTAGTGGGAGTGTTGAGAGGACCAAACACAAATTGAGTCTCCCTTGGTCAAAAAGCCAATGAAGCAAAAGAAGATTGAGTTGACCACTCAAATAACCACTTCTGCATCTTCTCAAAAAGATGCGGTTGTAACAAAGGGGCAATAACAGACTCTATGGCTCCTTCTCAAGAAGGTGTCACTATTGAAACAAGCATTCTCCCAATACATCATGTCAATAGTCTGCACCTCCTCTTGAGGACTCTCAAGGGGGTGAAAGAGTTCATTTGGATAGTACACACAATGAAAGCACATCACTTGAAACTCCCTCATCCATTCAGGGGGAGTTGCCAAAAATCATTCATGAACTCACTCATCTCATTTCTCAAATTTCTTTATCTTACAATGAAAGGCTTAAATCTTCTTCTCAAGCCTTGCTAACATCATGTGACACAGTTCAAGAAACTGTGCTCACCACTCAGATACAATATGTAGAGGATGTGAGGCTACATGATGAGGTAAACCTTGATGACACCATAAAAAACACAGGGGCTACATCATTTTTTACTGAAGACCCTGTGCATGTTCCAATTACACCTTCATGTGCACAACAGTCTTCATATACTACAAGATTTAAGGGTAGTACTCTTGAGGGGGAGCTACTCAAATCCTCCCCAGTTCAATTGTAGGTTTCTCAAGCATGAATAACTCCTCTCATAAACCTAGCTAAAATTACTTTGTCATTTAAAGTTGGGAGTACAATTTCGAATGATCTAGCTATTGGGGAGGCAAGTTATCTAGCACATTCAAGAGCCAGTTCCTTGTAAGAGGAACAAGGGTTTGAGGCCATGGTACATGATAGTAACCTGGTCAAATGCCCTCCAATTCCAATGGAGGTTCACTCTACTAATGAATAACACACTATCACAACCACAGTTCATACTGTGAGTCAAACTGTGACAGTTGTCATAGGAACAATTCCTACCTCAATTCCATCAACCTCAAATACTACAAACCAACCATCAACCTTAAACACTTCAAATCAACCATCCACTTCAACACAACCTTCAAACCTCATCTCTCAATGGCTGCAAGATGTTCAAGCTCAACCTACTTCAGTGAATGATCTACTGGTTGATCATCTTACAGGCATAGCCAACATTACCCAACGACTTCTTACCAATGATATGTCTAATCAAGAATATCAGGAAATTTTGATGTCATATAAGGAGGATGTAGAAGAATAGCAAACAAAGATTGCAGATGAAGCAGATGGGAATGTGGATGCTTCATTGTCCAAGGATTTCATAGTGGACATGGAGGAGGCCTTGGGTAAGTTTAAAGAAGAATACAATACTATCTTGGGAAGCAATGCCAATGTCCTCACTCCTCAAGAATTTTATGATGCCATTAATGAGGTGTACAAATATTAATTAAAATCCTTTCATCATATTGGAAGAGCAATGAAGACCACTCTTGATGGACATCAAACTGCAATGAAGAAAATGATTAATAAAAGGATTGATGAACTGATGTCAACCTTCATAGAGAGAAAGTCTAAATTCAACAAATTTTCTGACAAGCTTCAAGCTCTCTCTCTTGCACCAGTTGAAGAAAATCTTACAAAATTGAAGGAATCTTTTATAGCCTTGCATGATGTGATCCAGAAACAAATTAATCAGAATAATGACACTAAGGTCAAGCTGGATTAGTTGTACAAGGCTAGATATGAACCATCGGCTTTGGTAATGGAGGAGATCAAGAATGTTATCCAGAATTTACTTGGCACCATCTCTGCATCCAGTTCAAAGTCCATACCCTCTACATCAACAAACCTTCAAATCTAAAATCTTCAAGCTCAGGTTTCAGACCTTCAAACTTTAAATGATTCCCTATCTACTCAAGTCTCCCAATTAATCTCCCTTGTCCAAAGTCAGCAACAGGACAACCATTCCTTAATAGAGACCCGCAAATATCTAGAAATGCAGACCTCAATGTTATTGGGAGATATCATGAGAGTCTTGAAAACACCCTGTTAGGAAATGAATAACACACAGAGGGGGGGGTGAATGCGTTTTACTATTTTTGAGCTTTTCTTGAATGTTTATGGTTGAACAAAGTAAAATAATTCTTGTAGTGAAATGTCTTCATGCAGAATTTGAGCTTGCAAAAAATAAAGAACACAGATCTTCAAAACTCACTTAATTTTATATAAAATGTTAGGTCACACAACACTGTAGAAGGGGGTTAAATACAGTGTAGAATACAATCAAATCGATTTAAAGCACAAGTAACAGAAAATAGATGTATTCGATATAACAAACTCTGTTACAATGGAACTGTTCTCTCTCAGTGATGAACAAATATCACAAGAGCTGCTAGGTTACAATATATGATCTTCTCGATGATCGTAACTCTTTTAGAGTAAACCTATGTCTGTGTTTATATAGACACACAGTTACAAGATAAATTCTAGTTGATATAGAATATAATTATGTCTTCTAAACTATATCAACCAGATATCTTATATAATTCTTCTAGTCCTCGAACTCTTTCCATGCATATCTTCTTCTTGTATTAGTCTCGATCTTCTTTCCTGTGAATCAACTTCCTTCCTTAACTGTTAGTCCTCCAGTACTTAAGTTCTGATATCCATCTTCTGATATTATCTTCTGATAATCTAAGTCCTGATATCCTTAAGTCCTGACTTCCAGTAAGTCCTGATTCCAGTAAGTACTGATATTTCCTGTTAGTTAAGATCTGAAAACTAAACATGAAACACATTTGACATGACATCTCAAATATATCCAACAATCTCTCCCAACTCATAATTATGTTAGAATGTACAAGTTAATAGATTTGGTGATGTCAAAAACACTTAAGTTCAAATACAATAAGGGTTTAATAATACTATTAATTACAACTTACAAAACATCCAGCTTTACCAACATCACTGAATCAATCTGAATTCATAATAATTCTTAACAAAATTATTTATCAGATTATCTTCAGCTTTCTTCAGAACTTCAGCTAACTGTGCTTTGACATGCATCAGTTCTTCATTATTACTATCACCAATTTGATAAATGGTTGTTCTGAGAGCTTGAAAGGATGTTCTTTCAAGTCCATCACCAAGTCTGATAACCTTAGGAAGTGAAGAGTTTTCATTATAACATAAGCATCTTCCTTTCAGAATAACTTCCACCTTAGCAGAATTCTTCAGCATAGGAATTTCTCTTCCATCACCTTCAGTAATCATTGGACTGTAATGAGAAGTCTTTGTACCAGAGATTCTGAATAGATCTCTTATAGCCTTCAAAATATATTATGACCATCTTCTTATAACATCAGATTTTACTTCCAGAAGATAATGAATATGTTGAAGTTCTCTGATAGACTTCTTTAATACATCAGTATTAGCTAATCTATAAGTCCTTCCATCATTGAGAAATAAGATCAATTTCTATTTCAGATTCTCCTTATCATGAACATCTATCACAACTTGAGCAGATAACACCTTGTTAAGGTGCCTTTGTTTGATTTGTTCATATGGTTTGTCTGTCAACATGAAAGGATCTCTTAGAGTAACCTCTACTCCTATTTGAATCTTCTCTTCGTCAGAACCTAATCCAGCTCTATCTCTAGGTTGCTTGGCTTTCAACCCAAATGTAGCAAGTTGATTAATCATGAGATTGGATTTTGGTTCAACTGGAGTAGCTTTTTTCTAAAACAACTTCTTCTTATCAGCAATTGTCAATTTATTCAAATCAACTTGAGCATTGTCAGCAGTTGATGTCTTGATAGCTTGATCAGAATTTGCTACTTCTTCTGTACCTTCATGTCCTTTATTCTGAATAACAACTTGAGCAGTGTCAGAGGTTGTTTTAGAATCATCACTTATCTTTCTTCTTTTCAGAATTTGAACAGTTTCATCTTCAACAAGATTATCATCAGATACTTGAACCATTTTACACACTGGTTTCATCAGATCTTGAGAAGTTTTTAAGTCCAGTGACTTGGTTGATTCATCAATTTTTCCTTTCCCTTTGTTTTTGGGATTACTCTCATTTTGTGATCTAGTTCTGAACTTTGATGTTTCAGAATTTGACTTTTCCTTGATCACAATGTCCTTTTCCTTTGGCCTTGGAGGTTTCTTTGCATCAGAAGCTTTAGACTTAGGATTTGACTTCTCAGCAGCAAATCTAGCTTCTTCCTCCTTGAGAGTTTCTAAATCCATTCATGGATTGTGTTTCAGAAATAATCTTCTTGCTATCTCCTCATCAAGTGTCTGGATTTTAGGATCTTTGTAAGAAACAGTAGTCTGCTTCCCCTTTAACTTCAGAGTTTGCAAGAACTTCTGAGAGTCTTCAGATCCTGACTGATCAGAATATCAGAACTTGACCTCAGACTTTGCTTATCACCACTTGACTTCAGTCTTTGAGCATTCACAGCATCAGAACTTGACTTGTTCTGAATAGAAGATTTTCCTTGAACTTTTCTTTGACCTCTACTCTTTTCAGAGTTTCCCTGGTCATCACCTTTATCATCTTTTATCTTCAGTTCTTAAGTAGGTGAGCATTTGCACTTAACTACCTTCTCCCCCTTTTTGGCATCATCAGGAAGTAAGAGAGAAAGAAGAAGTTCAACTGAAGATTGGATTTCATCCAATTGAGCTTTCTGAGAAGCTTGATTAGCCAGAACCTCAGCAATTTGGGCCTGTTGCTTCTCTTGAGTTTTCTCAATGGCTGCAATTTTTTCAGAAATAGGTCTGGTATACCTGTTTTTGTCAAGCTTGAGCACCTGATCGAGCTTATCAGCTTGTTCTCTGAGTGTATCAACCTTTTCATAAGTAGTAGTACGTAGACCTTGAAGATGTTTTGTAGACAGAGTTGTGATCTTGAGTTGTGTCTTGAAATCAGCATTTGTGAGCAACTCATCAGCTTTTGCAATATGCTCTGTCAGAATTTTAGAACATGGAATAAAATCTGGTTCATTCCACTTCTTGGTCCACTCAACACCTCTGTGAGTATCCTCCCAAGGAATAGGTGCTTCCTTTTCAACAAATTTCTTCACCAATTCTTCCTTGCCCAGAGTAGGTACTGGAGTCTCAACAGAAACACTATCATCAGAACTTGAGGAAAACTCATTATGTTCTGATAACTCAACAGTGTGTGAAGCAACTGGAGATTCAGGAATAACATCATCTAAATTCTGATCAGCAGAAGTTATCTCCAGAGCTGGTGTCTTTGATGTAGATGGAGCTTCCAGATAAAGAACTTCAGGTATATTCAAATTATGAATATCTATTTCAGAAATATCAGTTTGTTCTTTAGCATCATCTGTAGCTTTAATAGGAAAGACATGAGGGGTACTAACTGTGTCATTAGTAGTGTCTTTGGCTTGAGCTGGAAGGGCTATAATGATAATTGGTTATTGTGAGATCAAAGATTCCTGATCCCCTTCCTCAGCTTCTTCAGTATCTTCTGATATAGCCTTAGCCAAATACCTCCTTGCCTTCATTTTCTTCAATCTCCTTGCCAATAAAGGAGTTGCTTTAGCAGCATCAGAATTTACAGCTTTCCTTTTCAAGGTATACTTTGAGCTGCTGTTTCTTTCTGAGAAGTAACATTCTCAACTTCAACTATCACAGGTTCAGATGCATGAACTCGTGCTTCAATTGTTTCCTCAAATCATCAAAATTCATTATTGACCATTAAATCAAAACATTCATCACAGGATAAAGTTAAAAAAATGATGATGTAAAGATTAATAAATTACAATTAAAACATGCACAGTCACATAGTTTGAGAAACAAAGACCAAATCTTGCAATTAAAGGAAATTTCATTAATATATCAGATGAGTACATTTCATAAAATTTATCAATTACATGCAAAAATTACAAGATAATTCTATTATAAAGTTTTTAACATTAACAGCCTTAGTCCTAGTCTAAGTGTAACGACCGAGAATTTTACGTCGTAATTAAGAAAGTAAAGTATGTGTTATGTGATGAGATTATGTGATTAAGCGGTGATTATTTGTCTTATCTGTATACTAGAGTTAAGGAGCATGGATAAAAACGTTCCAATTTAAAGAGTCAGCTTAGAAGTCGAGCTGTGATGTCGGGCCGTCAGGTAGAACGGAACCCGTCCTAATATGGAATTAAATAATATAAAATATGAATTTTATGTGAAGTGAATGAATAAAGTATTTCATCTTAAGAGACGTGTTGATTGGCAAATATAATGAGAAGCGTAATCGAAATGCTGAGCGTCGGGCCGTCAGGCTGAACGTGACCCACTACGCGTAAAAGATGATAAAGAATAAAAAGGGAATACAGATATTAAGAGGAATAAATTTTTGATCAGACCTGAGTCGTTATATGATCGTATATGTGTGATTGCTAGCCTGTGTGCATGACTGTGTGCTCTATGACATTTTTATGGATTTAAAGGAATTATTTGATTTAAATAAGGGTTTATTTAACCTTCGTGCATTTTTATAAAATCATCCGAGTAAGATAAAAATATGGGATTTGTTCTGTTATCCTTGTAAAGACCTTAGAGACTTTATAAAAATGATAAGTGAATTTGATTGTTGATCTTTACATTTTTAAATTGATTTTATGTGGAAAATGTATTTATTAAAGCAAGTTTGCGAAATTCATATAAAATTAACCGTTCGCTCAAATTCTTATTATGAGTAATGGATAAAAAGCTAATTTTGAGACCTACGTGTTAAAATTGTCATTTTCAATAATTCTCGACTTCCCGAGAGAGATATATTTTATATTTGAATTTTGTTGCATTTAAGTAAAAAGAGAAAGTATGTGTGAGTCAAAAAGGAATTATTAAATTACCATCTTGCCCTTGCTTTGGTGGAGTATAAATCAACCCCTTCCTCCCCATTTTCTTCTTTCTTTCCCGAGCACTCATTCTCTCTTCTCTCTTTTTGTTTCTTTCTCCCGAACACACTCTCTCTCTCACTCCCTCTCGGCTCTCTCATCTCTCACCTCTCTCACTCGCATGCAACCATTAAAACACACTCAAACACCGAGATATTGCTTCCATTAGTTGTTATTCTTGGTATATACTTCAATTCCTACTTGCATGTAAATGATTATAAAGGTTTTGTTGAAGTGATCACTATGGTTGTGTTTAAGAAAAACAATTTCTTGAAGCATAACTATAAGAGTGATTTTAAGAGGTTTTGGAGGTCATAAACTCGAGAAGAGATCCGTCATGGACTCTCTCAAGTTCGACCACCACCGGCCATGATCCAAAGGAGAGCCGGTGGGTTTTCCATGATGTGATTGTTGGATTTTAATGTGCATGTTATGGTTTCTTGAAAGCTTAAAAAAGGGTTTTGTTTCTTTTGTTGAAAATTGAGTATGTGATTGGTAAAATGATTTCCTTGATTGTAAAATGAATGTGTGCATGTGATTGTTGCTTAGAAAATCAAAATTTATGATTTGCATGTGAGTTTTTGCTTCGGCTTTATGCTAATAAAAAGGGAAATTGAATTTTGTGACTTGATCTTGGTATGAACTAAGCTTAATTAGTAGGAAATAGAGTTGCATGTTGATTTAAAAGAGGAGTTAGTGATGCATGTCAATGTTTGGTTCTTGGATTGTGAATTTTGAATGTTTGCCGAATGGAAAATGGGTTTAAAAGAGATTGATTTGTGATTAAGTGAATGCATGCATTGAATAATTTGATTAAGGTTGAGTCATTAGGTGATGTTTGGCTTTGTGCTTCGGAAATCTTGATGAAAATGAGTTAAATGACTAAGTTAAGGCTTAAAACAAGTTGAAAATGTGATATAGGACTTTGCATGTCAAGATTGATCTTTGTATGTGTGTTTTCTTGATAAACCCGAATGGGTTGAATCTTTAAAGTGGTTTGTTGTGAGTAGACTTGATTAAAGTAATGATGGATGGTGATTAGATTAATAAGGAATGAATTATTGTTGCATGCTAAGTTTAGGTTCGAATTTTTGAGTTAATAAGAAAGGAAATTGAATTTGGTGAGATAATCTTGGTAAACACTAAGTTTGTATGATTTAAAAGCAATTGCATGATAGTTTTAAAGGAGATCAATGAGTGCATGCTAGTAATTAGTCTTTGAGTTGAAAATTATGTTCTTGCCGAATGAAAACAAGATAAAAAGGGGATAACTTGGTGATTAAGTGTATGCATGTTGATTTGATGGATTGATTAAGTTGAAATCACTAAGTAGTGCATGGTTTGGTGACTTAATGAATGGAATGATTTAATAGGGGATTAAAACAAGAAAGAAATGTGGTATATAACCTTGCATGTTAAAATCTATTTTTGCATGTTTGATTCTTGATTCTGATAAGTGTTAAGGCTGAATAGGCCATAAGAAATAAAGGTCAAAACTTGATTTTGGTAATTGAAAGAATGATTGAGTGTTATATGTGAAAATCTTTGATTTTGCTTGATTGGATTGTTGTTTTGGTTCGAATTAAGGAATAAAAGAAAAGGGAATTAAGTCGATTGATATAAGTGATAGTATGCACGTAAATGTTTGGTTGTAAATGGGTCTAGTACTCGTAAAAGAGTCGTGTTAGTGTGATTTGAGAAATAGCCTAGGTCAAGCGAGTACGCTTTGATTGCTAGGTATATAAGGATATAAAAACTTCGAGAAAGGATTGTGCTATGTGCTATGTGCTGTGTGCTTATTTGTATAAGCTATATTCGTATGCTCGAGTCAAAGATATAATCGAGTTATCGTATAGAGAGATCATTCCGGGAACGAGAGTTGGGAATCTAATTAAGATTTTTGGTTTTTATTGTAGATTCGGAGTGTGAGGGCATTCGGGCTAGGAAAGGGAAAAGTATACTAGGTGGCAGTAGTTCAACCCTCAGGAAAGCAATTTCAGGCAAGTAACTCTGATTACTTGTGTAAATGATTATAAAGGAAATGTTGTTCATACCATGTAGAGTATTGAATTGTTAAAGTATAAAACCCTTGCTTTATGAAACCCTGATATTGATTTGAAGTACCCTTGTTCTTGATAACCTGTTATTGATAATCCTATTAACTTCACCCTTTGATAATCTGCCTTTCTGTTCCAGTTTCCTATAATGCCATGAATCATATTGAACCTGTAATTATCTTGGATAACTCTGTTAATGATACCCTGTTTCTCTTGATCTCCCTAATGATCCCTAAGTTATTACTGATCCTTCAAATTTAGTACCTTCTTATCCTTGATACAGAATTCTTGAAAATTGTTCCTTGCGTATCTTTGATTCACTCCCTGAACTTTGTTTCTTTAAAATTTGAATTAAGAATGAGTTTCGACTTGAAAGAGTCCGAATGATTTCAAATGCTTGGTAATGATAAAATGGATTTTAGAAAACCTATTTGTTTTTCCAACTCAAGGTTTTCCGAATGAATTCCTGATGGATTGGATTGAGACGTAAGAGGCTAGTGGGACTAGTCCAGTCATGGTAAGAGGCTAGTGGGACTAGTCCAATTTAAGGCTGAAATTATGCTGAATGGTACCTTAAAGACCGGAATGGAGGTCGATACGGGCTGATCACCCGTATATAATGAAATGGAAAGATAAGTGATCCAATCAAGGGTTCTAAATGATTATTTAAAAAGGGAACTGAAACTTTTATTCAGTAAATTGATTTTTGGAAATGAAAATGGTTTATACTGTTTTGAAAAGAGTTGATTATGTTATTGTGGAGCTTAAAGCTCAGAACCCTGATTCCTGAAATTGTTGATCATATGAATGATTCTATATCTTGAAATATTGTTGCTTTCCTCTATCGAAAGATCTATTTTGATCCTATAATGAATTGTGATGAATGTCGGCTTTCGTCCTGTTTCGAGCTTTGTTTCTTGAAAGCCCAACTATTCTTCGGATACCTTTTCCTTATCCCAAAGAAAAAAAAATATGGAAATCTGCCACCTAGATTAGCTAAAGTAGAATGCCCTAGTTTGTTCAAAGTATATTGAGATTTGATATTGTAGAACTGCTATTTAGTTGCTTGCTGAGTTTTATACTCATTTGTTTTGTCTTAATCTAACCATGGCAGTTAAGCAAGAAGATGGCCAGGCTTAGGTGCACTGCTCGTAAGAGCATTCCTGGTGGTCCCTACCGTGTTGAGGGCTTCCAGTTGCCAGAGCAGGTAGTACAGGTTATGCGTGAGCTCGCGCTTAGAAAGAGGTGTTTAAAGATACAATGGGTTATCTGTCGCTTCCCAGCCGGAATCGATATTGATTATTTAATAATATTTTGGGTTTGTAAGTTATATTCTCTGATTGGTAGTTGTAATCTTGTCTCATACTTTATCCTGCTGATCCTGTTAGTAGTTAATCGGGGTTTATGCATATTTAATTATTAGAATAGAGGTGTGTGAGTCCTCATTTCCTAACCTCGAGATTGAGGGCGTCACAAGTTGGTATCAGAGCTACAGGATCTAGTCCCTGAGACAAGTTAGGTTTTAAAAAGGGGTATTTTGGGAATATATCTATATCGCGAGAGAGTTCGACTCATGTAGTGTTGAGTTAGACTATTAGGTATAGTCTAAGGAAAGTGTTTGATTGGTAAAGCAGAAACTAGAGTTAGGGTGTGAGTTAGCTGGAAGCTTTATTTGACCCTAACATTGTTTCTTGGTTGCTGTTTTGTGTTTTCTCTCAGGATCCTAGTAGTGGTAGTGATTCAGACTCAGAGATTAGCTTGACTGGTACCATTGTGGACCCTATTCCACCCTCTCCAGAGGAGCCTGTATATGTTAGTTCAGACCCAGAGGAGGACCCTTCTGAGAGTAGTGAGATCCCTTTGCAGATTTCATCCTCGAGGCCTGATTCAGAGACCCCTGCCGCTGAGCCAGAGTCGGAGATGCCTAAGACTGTTCCTGTCAGTATTGGTGGCAAGTTAGCCCAGGACCGAGACTTTGTGTACTCCCGCATTCCTGAGTTAGGAGCTTTGGTGGATAGACTAGCCAGAGAGTCTAGGCAGAGTGTTTCTGTTATGGATGATGAGTGGCGAGTTCGAGTGAAGATGGTGGAGCAGGTTGCCAGGAAGAGATTGGATGAGGGACCATCCACTAGTGATGCTGATGCTGAGGCCCGGAGGCTGCATAAGATCATTCGCTGGATGTTGGTTGTGTTGAGAGAGATCCTAGATGATTAGACGGGACTGTTGGTTGAGCCCGTAGATTGTTGTTGTTGTTTTCAGCGCCGGTAGGCTTTGGGATACTTGGTCAGATATCGGGATCCCTTTTTCATTTATCTTGTTGTATTTCAGACCAGTGCAGTAGTAGTAGTAGTTGGAAGTTAGGGGTAGATAGGGGGATGTTTTCCAGTTTTTCCTCTGTTTAACTCTGCTATTTATTGTACCTTGTTTCAGAACCTTAAAATCCAGAATATTTCCTATGTAACCCTTGATTTAAATAAATATATTATCTTGCTTTCCTTTGTGCACCTTGTTTATCTTATAAATTGTTCTCAATGCCATGTTTTAAATACAGCTATGTTTTCGTACAACCATGTCTAAAGATCGTAAAACCCTATTCCGTGCCATGATAAAACAACACTGATATGAGAATTATGTAGTAATAGGATTGCATGTGCAAATTGGGTAAAACTTAAAACCCACAAAAGAGATTTCATAAAAAAAAATTGTTGTTATATATATGCCATGCTATCGTATTGCTAAATAGTTGCTCAATCAGGTTTGTAAGAAATGGCCAACTCACCAGATCACCAAGAAGAAGAAATTCCCACCCAAGACCCAGAAATAAACCCAGAAACCACTTTGATGAGCAGACTTGCTCAGCTTTTGCAACAACCTGTGGCCCCAAAAGTTGGAAATTTCAAGCACTTTCAATCTGTTCATCCTCCAGAGTTCTTAGGTTTGCCAGATTCGATTAAAGCACAGTCGTGGTTGAGAGAGATGGAAAAAGCCTTTGAGCTAGCCGAAGTTAAGGACGATAAGAAAGCTCAGTACGCGAGTTATTATTTGAGGGATGAAGCAAGTTTCTGGTGGGAGTCTTCTAAGGCGTTGTTGGAAGGCAAAGACTTATCTTGGGAGAAGATCACTGAGATGTTTCTGGAAATATATTTGCCAAATTATATGCAAGATCAGTTGGAGATGAAATTTTTGGATCTTAGTCAGGAGGAAATGTTGGTAGCAGAATATGAGGTAAAGTTTTCGGAATTGTCAAGGTTCGTGCCAGAGTACGTGAATACTGAAGCAAAGAAGGCTAAGAGGTTCCAGCAGGGACTTAAGCCGTGGATTAGGAGTCAAATAGCGATGTTGGAGATAAAGAACTATGCTGCTTTGGTTCAGAAGGCAATGATAGTGGAAGGTGAGCGGGAAGCTGCTCGAAGAGAAAATGAAGGAAGAAAGAGGAAGTTTGAAAGCTCTGAGCAAGAGCAAGGAAGTTCAAAGTTCAGAGGAAAGTTTGGGAAGAATGGTGGAGGTCAGAACAAAAAGTTCCAGAGGTTTAGACCCGGGAATGGAGCTCAGAAGAACCGTTTCCAGAAAGCTGGACAACCGGGAAAGGAAAGCAGACCCCAGATGCAAGAATGCAGGAACTGTGGAAAGAGACACCCGGGTAGGTGTAATAAGCTGGATATAACATGTTTTAAGTGCAACCAGAAGGGGCATTATTCTTCGGAATGTTCAAATGAAATAAGGAAGCCTGATTTGGCTTGTTTCAAGTGTGGCAAGGTAGGCCATATGGCTAGAAATTGCAAGGAGCCTGTGCAGAAGGCTAATGTTATCAGAATTGCTGGACCGCCGTCTCTCCCAGCACCATCAGCTCAACCCAGAGCTAGGACCTTTAACATGTCAATGAAAGATGCGGTGCAAGATGTGGACGTGGTAGCAGGTATGCTTGTTATAAACTCAGTAGAAGTAAAAGTTTTGATGGATTCTGGAGCAACCAGATCTTTTATTTCTGAAAGCATTCTTGATAAGTTAAATTGTGTTGCGTACCCTCTAGAGCCTAAGTTGATTATAGAGGTAGCAAATTGCATGCTTTCAAATATAATAGCAAAAATATAATGGGATTTCATCAAAATCTCATCTTAAAACTAACATCCAAGACTATAAATAGCTATATTAAGAATGATCACTAACATGCAAGGAGTATTATCAAGTTTCCTTTACAAAAATACATATTACTAGCACATAAGTAATGTATCTCATAGAAAAGCCTTAGATTCACAAGAATCAAAGGTTTTCTCTTTGAGTTTAAACAAAAATACCACAAGCAACCATAAATCATCAACCTTTAAACATAAGAATCTTTTGGGAGTGTGTAAACTAAGCATAGGAAGTGGAATTACACTAAAAAAGGTGGGATATTGAATGAAAAATGGAAGGGAATGGGGGAGGGGGGCTTCGGCCGAGAGGGTGAGGGAGGAGGAGGGAGAAGAGAGAAAGAGAACAGTGGAGTGAAGTGTGATGTGTTTGAGTGTTGGTTTGGTTTTGATCATTTTATTCTATCTTTACCCAAATGCAAAAGTGAGTGGGCAATGCAATTACCATACTATCCCTCTCCCTTTAAAAACAAAGTTTGCATGCAAGGGTATCTAGGTAATTTGGCTAGTGTAGAACTAGTTAGTGGGGTTAGAATTCCTATTGTGCCCTTGTCTTTGAATTGAGGGTTGAATGCATGCATGGGTAATGGGGTAATTTGCTAATTAATAATCAAATTAATAACAAGAATAAATTTTATAAATAAAAATATAAATTTATAAATTACAAGAGTGGTATCATAAAATAGCTTAGAATTTTTAGAAATTTTATAAAATCACTTTTGAAATTTATTGATAAAAATATTTTTAAAACGATTTTTCTCAAAATAAGAAATACACTCTATAAATCACATAAAATAGCAAATAATACATTTCTTGCTTTCAAAATTCGTAAATAATTTAACACAATTATTATGCACCAATACAATCACACAAGCACATGTTCATATAATTTTATAAATGACTCCATTACATTTATAAAATACTCAATTAAAGATTAAATGAAATACCGGTCGTAACAAAAAACCCATGTCCACACTTGTATTATTAATCCAAATAATTATCAATAATACAAATTAAGCTCACCAAACAGTAATCACTCACACAATACTTAAGCCAAACAATACTCAAACATCTCCCGCATGATATCTAAGACGACTACATCTCTTAAGCATACATCAAAACAATGACATGACTATGTTTATATAGCCATCAAAAATTTTGCCAATAAGACATACTTAATCTGATTATATTAATAATTGTCTACCCTTATAATTATTACCCAATCCCATTATGATAATAGTTGTCAACATATACAATAATTATTCAATCCAATTATGTCTTGTATCACCAAGCCCATATCAAATATTGGGTTAAAACCCAACAATCCTCCCCTTCAACCCAATACCCCGGATCAGATTGAACGGTAACCATTAAAACACCAACGCTTGTTCGCCGATGCCTCCCATCGAACAAGAATCCATTCATCTTGTTCTTCCAACTTTTGAGAATCACTAAAACCCGTATAGTGACCTCCAAACTATTGTTCTTCATCATGACGACATATCCATCCATAAAATCACGTGTATCAACCACGAGTGCCTCCCTTATCCATTGATTCATCCGATCCTTGCTTTCACAATCCTTCGACCTCTTTTGAAGAACATCACAAGCATCATCCAAATTCTTCACCTGGTTGATTAAACCATTAAAATGATTTAAATGATCTCTTAAATCTCCATTTTTCTCCATCTTAATCCCAAAAAAATATTTCTTGAGAAACAACTTGTTGGCCAAAGACTTTGAGTGATACGTCTTCGTTAACTTTTCCCACAAATTTTAGGGATTATCCTCTTCAGGAACATCATACTTGATTTCCGGTGTAAGGGCCAACTAGATCATCGATGTTGCATGTAACTTCATGTCTCCCCACTTTGTATCATTAACTTTAGTAGGCTTCTTCTCACTGAGAGTCGCATATAACCCTCATTGAATTAACAGATATTTCACCGTGCTTTGCCACAAGGTAAAATTGTTTCTTTAATTTAACAATTTAACCTCAAATCCCGCAACCTTCTCCATCATGAACCTTGGCTCTTGATACCACTTGTTAGGGGGAATGCACATAAATATAGAACCAAACAAAGAATGCAAAACACACACACAATATATGACGGGGAAAACCCACGTCCAAACTGGTATTATTAATCTAAACAATTATCAATAATATAATTATTTCACCAAAAGGTATTTACTCACACAATACTTAAGCCAAACAATACTCAAGTATCTCTCGCATGATATCTAAGAGGACTATATCTCTTAAGCATACATCAAAACAAGGATATGAGTATGTATATATAGACATCACAAACTTAGCCAACAAGACATACCTAATCTAATTATAACAATAATTGTCTATCCATACGATTATTACCCAATCTCATTATGAAAATAATTGTCAACACATACAAATGTTACTCAATCCAATTATGTCTTGTATCACCAAACCTATATCGCATACTAGGTTTAAACCCAATAGCATATTCCAAAGAATGTGATATTTATGAATCAGAATTGGAAAAGTGGCGACATTGCAAGGTTTAGAACTCAACAAATAGTTTAGGATATTAGAATAGTTTTGAACTATATGACGGTTAGATTTTTTTGTGCCTGGAGCAAATTTATCAAGGATCATAAGATAAAAGAAGATGATATTCTGCATTTCACATTACGGGAGACGATGATGTTCATACCTTTGACATTGAAGTGAATTCTCTCAATTAGTAACGGATATCTGTAATCTGCTAGATATCGATGTCACTACTTTATATTTTTAAGATATTAATACTGAACATACACTAAGCTGATGTCACATATGTGCAGTCTAAATTATAAAATCGGTCGTGTGGTTATGCTTTATATGACTTTGAACTATTATTGTAATATCCTCTGTGGATGATGTGACTTTTGTTTTTAAATTTATGCAACCGTAAATATGGAAACCACTTTATGTACCATTTTTATCTATAATATTTTGGTCGCCACACATTTTTTTGCTTCAATCTGGATATATCTTTGATAATTATAATTAGATGCATAAAGTACTACTAAGCAGGCATTTCTTTTATCCTTTTAGAATGCAGTTATATGCAGTTCAAACCTAATTCCTCACATCATTTTTAACATCGTGCATTATATTTGTGTAGTATATCTTTAACACTTAATAATGAATTATTGTCACAACCCAAACCAACAACACACACACGAAACAAATGTGAACCATAATTATATTACATACTTATAAATCCAAAAGATGATGAGAATCCAATACAAACCCAACCAAAAATAATAACAATCCCAAGATCTTTACAAGTTCAGAGTTTGGAACAATCCTTCTAACTAATACAAAAATACATAATGGCGGATTTCGCCTAATCTATATATATAGTCTACCTACGCCCTCAAATAGTTCTCGGCGGATCCGGCAGTCAACTTACAAGAGGTTTGCTTTGTGCGTACCATGGTTGCTATCTGTAGAACAAGGTTAAATACGAGAAAATGAGCTAAAAATACTCAGCAAGTACTAACAGTTCTACTATACATGGCTTTACCTCAATATCAAGAGTTCATAAATCAAGAGGTCATGGATACTTGATAAAAATAACAATAGGAAACATGAAGTCATAATATAAAGGCATGGTAGAATCATAGCAATCGAAACATGGCATATGGCATCGTGGAAACATGTTATAATCATTTAAATATCAAATCATCAAAATTCATTTTAGGAAGCTACGGATTACAGATGGTGATCTGCCGCGAAGTAATCCCGAACTGCGCTGGGTTCTCAAATATAATGAGATCCCTAGGCTATATGTGAGCCTATCAATAAGTGTGTAAAGGACTTGCGTCTAGGTCTAATCCACTAAGTTAAGAAAACATTTATTTTATAATGATTTATAATATGAATGTCGGGGAAAGATTTGGTATCACTTTAATTGAATTATAACAAGGGAATTAAAGAAAACATTTGAAGGTAAATTACTAACAAGGTTAATAGTTATTAACGGAAGTATTTGAAATAATTATTGACATGGTGGTTATTATAATTAAGAATTCACGGGAAAGTATATATACTTGCAACAATTATAAGGATAAGGATGTAAGTAACTTGCCTTTCAACAGTTCTAAGGTTATTCGATCTTGATGGCATGAGTCTTCCCCTTCACTTCAGAACCTACACATTATATTAACCTCATTATTATTCACCCTTTATCACCTTATAAGCCTATAAGCTCCTAGACTTATTGTACATACCTATGTACTAATATTTACCCTTATCATAACTACTATTACATAAGTACTTATGATTATATGAATACACATAACTTAATAATATGAATTTCAAGTAATCCACGTAGTCACATAATCACATAATGGCATGGCATATGTTACTTAGTTATTTAGACTATCACCTAAATCCCTAAGCACATAAGCAAGTAACACATAAGAACTATTACTAATGCTCCAATCTATCCAATCTGACATTAACTTAAACCTAAAGATGTTGTGCAATACTCAGAACCTTCACCACTAAGTCCCAATTACAATGAATACCACTAAAGCTTCCTAATGCCACTCTAAGGGTGCTCTTCGGGTGCCTTGGTGGAAATGGGATGTTTCCACATTGGGCCTTCACTCTAAATCACTTCCTAAAGGTTTTTAAGACTTTAAACTAACTTCTAAAGTTGGTAAGACTCAGAGGCCTCACTCCTATAGGCTTACAAAGATCAATACCCACACTGAAGTTCCCAGCTAGCACATGTTTGCACTACCTGTGCCCTATGGCAGAAATCTTAATTTCTACATTGGGCCTTCTAACAAAAACAATTCCCATAGATTCTTAAGACCTAAATCTAACTCTTAGACTTAGTTTCATTCCAAGGCCTCACCCAGGCCTCGCTAGGCCTCTGTTCAAAATTGACATTGCCCAACCCCCTTTGAATTCCCTCTACTTTGTTTTTAGTTACTTAAACTCACTCAATTTTCAATTCTAATGGTTTATTAAGCTTCCTAAGGATTCATTACACTTATTTAAAGCAAGTCCCCATGAATGCCTAGCCTATGACATGGTTATAATCGACCAAAAGTCAAGTTTACACAGACCTGCCCTATTCTGAGCTGCTCTCGGATATGTGGGTGTGCCCCTACCTAAATGCAAGTTTCTCATTGAATCACAGCCACTGGACTTAATTCCAACTCAATTCCTATCTCTAGTAAACTCAGGCCTAGCAAAGCCTCATTAAAACTCACCTAAAACAGCCTATACTATGGTGAAAAATCTGCTACTTAGTGCCTAGTGTTCCTCCTTCCACCTTAACTCCCAACTCATCACCAATACCAACAATCAAGCCAATAAATCTAACTTACAATATACACAACCCTACTGAATATCATTTTATGGGAATTATGAGCATAAATCTAGCCATATAAGTCATTTACCAAGGCAAGAACAGAGAGCATAGCAGAGCATATTTTATATATGCGATTTCAAGCAGAATTTTGCACTAAAAATACATGGTATCAACTTTATGGCTACTAAATTTGATCATGACTTATCAAGGCACATAACATACTAGCATTTCAGAGCAAAAACCATGGCATGCATTGTACAAAAACTCAAATTTAAGTCACATAACACGTTTGTCCGAAATATCACTTATATAATGACATGCAAGTACTAACTTCAACTTTTATTGTAAAAACGTCATGTCATGCAATGATAGAAACTTTGTGAAATACGTTTTAAAATATCAGAGGTTCTTTAAAAGCCACATGCAAAGTCTCTTTTTTTTTAAAAGAAAAAACCAACTAACACAATGAAATCCATTCGGATGTTTGGGAGTCATTGTCGAATGCTTGAGGTCATGATCATGGCTTGAAAATAGAAGCAAAACATTTCGTCAAGGCCATCTCTTGCTCAAGTTTTATGATCCATATTGAGTTCAACTCTAGATTCATAAGAATAAAAGTTAAAACCCTTGGTTTTAACCACATGCAAACTAAGAAACTAACCTCAAATGAAGATATAGCACTAAGTGTAGATGACCCTCACTTAGATGAGTTGTAAGGTGTAAGAAAATAAAGAAATATGGAAGAAAATGAAATGGGTGGGGAGGGTTTTAGGGTGCTGCCGAGAGGGATTATGGAGAGAAGAGAATGGAGTGGTGTGTGGTGAGAAATGATGTGAGGTTGAGTTCTTTGACTAGCTTTTGTTTCATCCAAGTAGTGAGTGGAGTTTATTTTTACCATTCTATCCTTCTTCTACTACTAGCAAGATCTGCATGCAGGGTTTTATGGGTCATTTAGTTGGTCAAATGGAGTTAGTGGAGAGTGAAAGGTTGGTCTTACCCTTGATTTCTATTAGGGTGGAATTTACATGCAAGGGTACACTTGTAATTCGATAACTATTAAAAGTATGATTAAAAAGAATTAGTTTTAGTAATTAAAATATAAATCCATAAATCACAAGATTAATACCATACATACTATGAGAGTTGAAAAGTTTAATAAATATGTTTTCAAAAATTCAGACAAGAATTTATATTAAAAGAGTTTTCTAACATTATCACACTAATAAATAAGTCATGTAAAATATAATTAACACATTATAAATCACACAAGCAATTGCAAGTAAATTGACTATATTCCTCAATATTAGAATAAAATTTATCGCCTAATCGTAATTATTCAGATATAACTAAATCGCGAGAATCTCAATTATTATTTAATCGCGTTGTAATACCCCCGGATCCGGGGTCGGGAATCCGGGTCGTCACGGTCTTTCTTTCCACAATAACACTTCACTTAATTATAATAAATAACCTTATACTATGACCCCACACTAACACACACCACAACCCGTTATAGTCTCAGAGATGAAATTGAAATAAGTACAAGTCCTTGAATCCACAATTTAAAAGTTATTACAACCCAAAATGATTACTTGATAAATTTACAGTTAATTGCCATTATCTGCCACAAGTTATAATTATATAATATTTGGTTCCCAAAAGTAGAATGCCTGATCTACCAATAGATCTACCTCTGCAACTATAGCATCTACAACATCAACGGGAAGACGCGGGACGCTTCCCACGCGCTTGCGCTGGGTCTGCTTGAGTCTGGCCATCTTCCCTAACTGTTGTTGTGTGATGAAGAAATGAAGTAAGAGTGAGCATTACAGCTCACAAGATAATATATAGTGTAAATAATAATGCAAGTATCTAAATGGATAACTTACTAGAATCCTTTATCAAGTGTAAGGTAATTACTTACTGGATATAAGCTTAAAGGAAGATGAATTTACCAATTACTTCACTATACTTATACCATTTTTAGAAATCTACTTGAACTACTACTGTTCAAAGTATAATGAGTTTCAAAAGGTCATCCCATAGATGAGACCACAAGTTAAAACTTGAAGAGATTCAATTTTTGAAATATTTTTAAAGGAAATGAAGTTACGAGATACTTCATTCAATGGGAACACCATTAAAACTATTTGACCCTGTCAATGATTCAGCAACCACCCATTCGTAGCCTTTCGATCGAAATACTACGGGTAGTGTTGCAGAATTATCCAACTGGATGATGAACTCATTACGGGAGTTTGTCGCGCCAGGAAGACCACTTACGATGATCAGTCGTAGTAGTGCAACCCCACCATTTTCTACATGTAGAGGAGAACCTGTCGGATTTACTTGTCAACCGCACACTGGACTCCTAAGGAATGTATCGTCTTAGCGGAACTTCCAGGCCATTTGGGCCAATATAATAAGGCTGGGCCGGCGCCACTCGACCACTTACGCCACTCCTAGTTCAGATGAAATCCATGACTCTGAAACGTAAAGCTCGTCCCCACTTTCCACAAGTAGAAACTTGTTGATACGGCTCCACCAAGAAGTCGTATCTAGTTGGAAAGGGAAACTCACCGATATTTCCCAGGCGATGCCTGTTAATGGATTAACTTGTTCCAAGAATTTTACTTCCCGAGTATTGGGTAAGTAATCAAAACTCTTTTATCAAAATAGCAACCTGGTTGCGAATATAAAACACACCACAGAGCCGGATCTCTCAGGTTTTGAGCGAATATTTAAATCACCTTTGAAAGGAAGATCTTAAATATATAAAAAAATGAGTTTTGAGGTCCGCTCTAACTTTTAAAATCATTTTGAAGGCTCGCAAACATTTTTAAGAATGTTTGGAGTAATGTTGATTTAATGAAATAAATCAATCCCGATTTATTAGAAAATATCCGAATATTATTATTTAAATAATATATTAATAAAGAATAATCTTCATAAAAATAATTGAAGTAGAAGTTGTAAAACTTATACTTGAAATAAATATTAAATAACCAAAGATATACTTATACGAAAGTAATATCTTTATTTGAATAATCAAAAGTAAGTTTGATCATCGATACATTATTCTTTAATAAAATAAAGAATATTATTTAGTAAATAATCGGAGTCATAAGTCCTCGAATGAATATTCAAATAATAATATTCATAAATAAATTAAGCGGAGTCATAAGTCCTTGAATGAATATTTAAAATAATATTCTTTAATAAAATAAACGGAGTCATATGTCCTCGAATGAATATTCAAAATAATATTAATTAATAAAATGAAGTTATCGAATAAATTTTATTTGATTCATAGTTTTAAAAACTATTCATACATATATATAAATATATATATATTATACTCGGGAGCATCGACTCCCGGTTTTAGAAAAAATGTTCACCTTTGGGTCCCCTATACTAAGGGTATATGCAAATTACCGCTTATCTCTAGCATAGGTATTATCAACTGAAGCAACATATATATGTATCAAGATTTCGAAACAGGCATGCATATATACCATATCTCATGCTACAATATATCACAAGAATTTGGTAAATAACCATTAGGCATCTATCACATGATAATGCATGTACAAATGTATACATCACAACAACAGTATAACGGATAGAAAACTTGCCTGAGCGACTGGGGGTTACAAATGGCTTGGGACGAGTCTGGTAACCTATAAACAACATATAAGTTGGAATTAAACCAAAGTCGCTTATAAATCTATACTTTAACCAATTTAGACTCTAAGCTCGCTTTGCGCTTACTGATTCTCTTAAGTCGCTCGAGTACCCTCAGCTCCACCATTTTTAATAAATTAACCATTACGAGTTTTAAGGCGATTCTTTTGCGAGTGTCTTACCAACTGCCTAATACACTTTACATAATTGTTTCACACTCCAATTAGTCTTTTAGGTCTTTAACCTATGTTTCAAAGTAAGGCGAGGGGTAATGATTCGTTCGCGAAACGTCGTTACTTAAAACGGTCGTTTCTCCTAAACCGTACATCGGAATCAAACGAACTACATATCAAAACGAAGCTCGTAACATGAACTATCCAATCATGGCAATGGTCAAAACCTAGCAGTGAGTTCACGGGTCCTAATGTTAAGAACAAAAACAGCCTAAAGTAAATCGGACATTACGACGGCTATGTTTACGCGATTACCCAAATTTAAACCACTCCAAATCATCTCACAATCAACTCACAATCAACATCCCAACCAAACTCCATCCATACTTATCATAACAGCCCCAACAACTCCACATTATCAATTTATACTATTCTTAAACATGAATTTAAACTACACTTAAGTTCATTAATCAACAATCCAAGAATTACCACTCCAAAAACTTCACAAAACCAACTAATCTCTACATTCACAACAAACAAGCCTCTCATGAATTATAACAACAAAACTAAACCTAATTACTCAAATAAAGTTAGGGTTTGGAGGGGTTATACCTTCCTTGGAGAGTGGAGAATCAAGTAATTAGCTTGGAATCACCCTTAAAAGTCCTTATCCAAGCTTAATCTAAACAAAAACTCAAGAACAAAAATTTTAGTTCTTGAAAAACACTATTCGCCATCTTCTTCCATGATTTTTAGGAAGAGATTGTGAATGATTTAGGAGCTCAAACTTGTAGGATAGTTATATCTATGCATAAGGAGTCTTGGATAATTACCTTGCTAATTAACAAAGCTTGGAACTAGGATTTTGATTTTTCTTTCTTTGGAAAAGAAGAAAAGCCGAGAGCTTTGATGAAGAAGATGAAATAATTTTGTGTTTTTGGTGAAAATGAAATGTTTTGGCTTGGTTGGTTGACATTTTGATTTGTTTTTTTGTTTTATTACCTTTTACCATGGTAACTTTTGTGTGGTTCTAATTCAACCAACAAAACACTTGCTTTGGTCATGCTTATGTCACCATGTGATGTCACCCTCCCACCTTTGTCCTCTTCTCATTGGTTTGATGACATCATCCCCACTAATCTCTTTGATTAGCTTTTAATTATTTGGCTAATGATCGCTGATCTGTTATACGGTTCGCTTAACTTTCGTTTTCGTTTATCGTTTGAGGGATCATACCCGGGATCTTATTACTTAGGTTCCCTTAACCTTTCTCAATACATTATATTCCTTTTATGATCCTCTCTTAAAATCCTTGAACTTAAATCCTTTTTATCCTGTTACCTTATACTCAATTCTTTCGATATCTGGTGGATTTTCGGGAAAAATCAAAAGGTTCGAATTTGGATTCTGACGATCTTTACATACACTTATATATCATATAGAGTACCAATAAAATCTCAGAATATCCATAAAAGAACCCCTACATAGTGTGGCATGAAAAGTTTTCTTATTCAGCAATATTAGCAAAAACACTATTCATAAGGGTTACAAAAAGTTCAAAATTTTGGGGTTATTACAGTCTCCCCTCCTTAAAAGGATTCCGTCCCGGAATCAAATAGAAAACAAATGGGGGTACTCTTCTAGAATTGCGCTCTCTAGTTCCCAAGTTGATTTTTCCACATTATGATTCTGCCATAGCACTTTGACTAGCTTGATCACTTTGTTCCGAAGCACCTGCTCCTTCTTATCTATAATCTTTACTGGTTTCTCCACGTAAGTCAGATCTGGTTGTATATCCACATGCTCGTACTCCACTATGTGTCTGGCATCCCGATGATACTTCCTTAGCATTGACACATGGAACACATTATGAACTTGTTGTAGGTTCGGGGGTAAGGCTAGCTCGTAAGCCAACTTCCCAATCCGTCTTAGTATCTCAAAAGGTCCAATGTATCTTGGGCTTAGTTTTCCTTTCTTTCCAAATCTCATTAACCCCTTCCAAGGGGATACTTTTAGTAGTACTAAGTCCCCTACTCCATACTCCTTGTCCTTTCGGGCTAGGTCTGCATATTTCTTCTGTCTGTCTTGGGCTGCTACCAGCCGTCCTCTGATGAGATCCACTATGTCTTTGGTCCTTTGGACCACTTCGGGTCCGAGCATCTTCCGCTCTCCTACTTCATCCCAGTATAAGGGAGATCGACACCTTCTTCCGTACAGGGCCTCATAAGGCGGCATTCTGATGCTAGCATGAAAGATATTGTTATAAGAAAACTCGATCAATGGCAAGTGATCATCCCAACTTCCTTTAAAGTCTATTGCACAGACTCTCAACATATCCTCTAGTGCCTGGATGGTCCTTTCACTCTGCCCATCCGTCTGGGGATGGTACGCGGTACTCATATTTAACTTGGTCCCCGCACATTCTTGAAAGCTTCTCCAAAATCTGGAGTTGAACCTGGGGTCTCTGTCTGAGACAATGGATGCTGGGACTCCATGTCGCGTCACTATTTCCTTAAGGTAAATGTCCACCAGTCTATTGACTGTGTATCTCTCATTGATAGGAATGAAATGAGATGACTTTGTCAGTCGGTCTATAATCACCCATATGGCATCATGGTTGGCTTTCGTCCTTGGTAAACCGACAACAAAATCCATGGCTATCTGTTCCCATTTCCATTCGAGAATCTCCAGGGGTCGTAAAAGTCCACTGGGTCTCTGGTGCTCTGCCTTTACTCTTTGGCAAGTCAAACATTTGCTTACCCATTCTGCTACGTCCCTTTTCATGTTGGGCCACCAGTAATATTCCTTCAAATCCCTATACATCTTGGTGCTTCCCGGGTGAATGGAATACCTTGAACTATGGCTTTCATCCAAAATCTCATCTTTAAGCTCTTGAACGTTCGGAACCCAAATCCGGTAGGAGTACCTCATTATCCCATTATCATCTTTCTCAGTATAGATCTCTTCTCCAGTCATTGACTATCTGCCTTCATTCATTATTTTCTCTTGGCACAATCTGATCTTTTCCAATAACTCTGGCTGCATCGAGATCTCAAACAGCTTTTCAGTTCCGGTTCCTGTTACCTTTACTTCTATTTCCATTCTCTCAAAATCCTTTATCAATTCTTCCGAAGTCAGTATCATTCTGAGTCTTTCCCTTCTACTAAGGGCATCAGCCACCACATTGGCTTTCCCCGGATGATAGAGAATCTCACAATCATAGTCCTTGATTAGCTCTAACCATCTCCTCTGGCGCATCTTGAGCTCTTTCTGCGTAAATATGTACATGAGGCTCTTATGGTCTGTGAAAATCTCGCACTTCTCTCCATACAAGTAGTGCCTCCAAATTTTTAGGGCAAAAACTATTGCTGCGAGCTCAAGGTCATGAGTAGGATATCTAATCTCGTATTCCTTCAGTTGTCTCGACGTATACGCAATCACTTTACCGTGCTGCATAAGCACGCACCCTAATCCTTTGTGCGACGCGTCACTATATATCACAAAATCTCCTTTTCCGTCTGGCAATGCCAACACCGGGGCTGTTACCAACCTTTTCTTTAATTCCTGAAAACTGTTCTCGCATTTCTCCATCCTAAAAACTCCTTCTTTATTGATCACATGTCCTAAAAACTGTACTTTATTCCGCCAGAATTCACACTTCGAGAATTTGGCATATAACTGTTCCTCTCTGAGTATTCCTAGAGCTATCCTCAAATGCTCTGCATGCTCTGCCTCAGTCCTTGAGTAGATTAAAATATCATCGATAAAAACTATCACACACTTGTCCAAGTACTTCTTGAATACTCTGTTCATTAAGTCCATGAAAGCCGCTGGGGCGTTGGTTAATCCAAAGGACATTACCAAGAACTCATAGTGCCCATACCTGGTACGGAACGCTGTCTTGGGAATATCTTCGGGTTTAATCTTTAGTTGGTGATATCCAGTTCTCAGGTCAATCTTGGAAAAATAAACAGCATCCTTTAGTTGGTCGAACAGATCGTCTATTCTAGGTAACGGGTACCTGTTCTTTATGGTTAACTTGTTCAACTCTCGATAGTCGATGCACAGCCTCATGCTCCCATCCTTCTTCTTAACAAATAACACTGGTGCTCCCCACGGAGACACACTGGGTCTTATCATACCCTTAACCAAAAGTTCATGCAATTGGGTAGCTAATTCCTTTATTTCTAATGGGGCTAACCGGTAAGGTGCTTTTGAAGCTGGCGCTGTCCCGGGGGCCAACTCAATAGCAAATTCAATCACTCTATCGGGTGGTAATCCCGAAAGGTCTTGTGGGAATACGTCTTCAAATTCGTTGACTACCAGAATTTCTTGTAAGTTGGGCACCTCCTTCTGCGTGTCCACCACATAGGCTAGGTAAGCCTCATTTCCTTTTCGTAGCATCCTTTTGGTCTGGGCCATAGTCAAAAATTTATGCGTCTACCTCTTTCCTCTAAATAGGACTTCTTTCTTTCCTGGGATATTCAACTTAACTTTCTTCCCCTTACAGTCTATCTGAGCATCATTGCTAGATAGCCAGTCCATTCCCAAAATTACATCAAACTCCCCTAATTTAAAAGGAATCAGATCAACACTAAAAGATTGCTCCCCTATGCCTAACTCACAGGCGGGGTGAATCTTGTTAACATGAATAATTTCATGATTGGCTATTTCTACTTGTAAGGGTTCTATCAAGGGTTCAGCCTTAAGTCTTAATTTATACGCAAGGTCCTTTGATATAAAAGATTTAGTTGCTCCCGAATCAAATAAAACGTTTGCACTGACTGAATTTAGAGAAAGGGTACCTGCTATCACATCTGAGTCTTTCATAGCATCCTGGACTGTCATATTGAAAGTCCTCGCAGTAGGTGGCTTATTGGAGGCAGCCCTGCTGGCTCCTGAAGCTGCTGGTTTGTTCATTGGGCATTCCTTCTTCCAATGACCTGGGCGTCCACACTGATGACAAGTGGTGGTTGGAATGACGGCAGGGGCTGACGAAGGGCATTTATGGGAATAGTGGCCCACTTGCCCACACTAAAATCAGGTTACTGGCTTTCCCTTACATTCCCCAGAATGCATCCTTCCACAAGTGTTACAGGCTGGCAATGGGGGTCGAGACTGGTTGGAATAGGACATTCTTGACTTCTGGCCGCTCTGGCTCACATTCACACTCTTTGGCCGCTTAAACGCAGTGTTCTTTCCCGGTAGGGACACTACTCCTCGATTAAATCTAGTTGGGAAGCTTCTTCCTGCGGAACCTCCACCCATGCTCATACTTTTCCTCTTTATTCCCTTCTTCTCTCTTTCCTTCTGCATCTGTTCACTTCCGGCTTCTACAATTGTGGCCTTTTGCACCAGAGTGGCATAATCAGTAAGCTCAAGGATTGCCACCCTATTCTGAATCCACGATTTCAGTCCCTGCTGAAACCTCCTAGCTTTCTTTTCCTCGGTGCTCACAAATTCCGGCACAAACCTTGATAACTCAATAAATTTCGCTTCGTACTCTGCTACAGATAAGTTATTCTGCTTTAGCTCCAAGAACTTGAGCTCTATCTGGTTTTCCATAAACCTCGGGAAATATTTTCCCAGAAACAACTGACTGAATCTCTCCCAGGTTATAATAGCATCTATCTCCATGTTTTTCTTGGCCTCCCACCAGTAGTTAGCCTCTCCCTTCAGAAGGTAGGTAGCAAATACAGTCTTCTGTGCCTCATCGATACTCAGAATCTCAAAGGATTTCTCCATTTCCTTTAACCTTGCCCTCGCCTCAACTGGGTCGGCTGATCCGTGGAACTCAGGGGGCTTAAGGGACTTAAAAGCCCTGAAAGAGTTTGCCACATCATTTTTATTTCCTTGAGGGGGTGGGTTGGGTTGACGTTCCAAGTTCTGCCTTAGTAGTTGCATGAACTGGCCCATGGGATCCATGCCTGGGTTTGGTACTGGTTGCTCAACCTCAGTTTCTCCTTCTTCAGCCTCTATCTCAAATCCCTCAACATCATATGTTTCCTCTTCCTCTTCATCCAGGGAGTCATCATGTTCCACATAATCCTCGTCTTCCTCTTTACTGTGTTCCTGGTTCCTATCGTCCTAGTTATGGCTTCCCTGGTCCTCAGATCCAGGGTTCGCCCTAGTTCCAATCTTTCTTGGCGGCATGATACTGATAATAAAAAAAAATATTGGGAAATTCAACGATAGGTCACAATCATACACAACATTGGGCCTTGCACAGCTCTATAATGGGGAGAATGTATCTCGCAGTTCTATTATTTTATGACAGTTCTAATAAGAAGTGCAGTAATAATAATGATAAAAATAGTGATCTCGTCACTGAGGAACTGAACTGAAAGGAAACAAATATATACATAATGCGAGAAATACATAGTTTGATCTGGTCAAAAGTACAACAGTGCTACAACCATCTGCCTCAAAAGTGATACACAAGAGTCTATCTGTCTAGTCAGAAAAAGGGATGCTATATACAAGTCAACTATCCCGGAAAATTGGCTCTAACTAAGGCCTCGACTAACTAGACAACTAGACTATCCCATCGTCAGTCCTGAATCACACACCGGAGCGGGTCAGCTCCCATACCCTTTCCATCGCACGAAGGAAGATATAGTCGGCCTGACGCCTAGAGATCCTACCATGCCTGCCCCCTGGAGCGATCGGAGTCTCGCTCGGGACGTGAGCTCTATCCCCATCAGCTCCATCCTCAAGGATCGGGGTATAGCATCCCTAGTCTCATAAGCTCGGGTACGCCTACCCGCCCTCTCCGCATCTAACTCCCTCCTGGCCTCATCCAGCCGGGCCTCAGCAACAGCCACTCGGGTCCTCAGTACATCCTGAACATAGCCGTGGGCTAACAAAGACTGCCTATGGGCAGGGTGGAGAGGGGGTGAATCCGGAGCCGCTGGGGGTGCCTTCTCGGTCTGCCTAGGCTCGGGAGTATGGGTCTCTGAGCTGTCATCATATGGGCTCCAGGATAGTGGTGGAGGGTTAGGAGCTCTGACCACCGGGAGTGAGGGTAAAGGTGTACCAGTGTACACTACCATAACTCCGACACGCTCCTCAGCCACTAGGACCTTATCCGGGTCCTCCTCATCTAAAATAGCAACAACCTCTGTCTCTGACTCCTCTGAGGGGTCCTCTGAAAGGAATATGTCCTAAGTCCAATCATGTATTAGGATTTAGGAATAACTTTTTATGTAATCTGTTTTGATTTCATTGATATTAATAAAAGACTTGTTTTGTTTTATTACAGGCTCTATCTATTTAAGTGTTTAAATAAGATATACCATAGTTTAGAGTAAAGCTTTTATGGATTATGATGAGATCATAATAGTGAGACCTAAAAGATGATAACTCTAAACTTAAATAGTTCCTGGTCATAGGATTACTAACTGGTAATTAATAATCCGTAAAGATCGGTACAGACTATGCTTGCTTCATTATGAAGGATGTCTGTTCTCATAGACATTTGTGTGGTGACACTATAGCTAGTATGTAGGTGCTTATTATAGAATAAGTTCACTGAACATGACTCGCACAGCTGAACAACTGATGGAGTTCACTCACGTGTCAGCAGTTGTTCACATAATGATAGTTGTACAAGTATCCTTAGACTTGAGGTCATCATAGTCATCTTGTGTACACTGAACTATGCTTTGGTTTAGTTCTTAGTCTCCAGGGACAATTATTAGGGCTCTATTAGGTATAGGAATTTGTACACGAAGATAGTGTATGATCAATAAAGGATCTACCCCTTCCAGTGAAGGAAGAGAATGTTCAAGGCTGATCCACTTATGCTAGTTCAGGAATCTCTGGCCAGAGTGAATGAAATTAGAAAGGAGTTTCTAATTTGCATAGAACTAAGCATAGTAAATGGTAAGCAAGTGATTAATTTAGATAGGCTTGACACAAGATCCATGCCTTGTATTTAATCAGGACATTGTAGGGTAGAAGGAGTTTATTGTACGGTAACTATTCACTGAATAGGTTCTTGGTATTCTAAGCAGTGAATTCTTATTATCCGGATAGTCGCGATATGCTGAGAAGTATCCCTCACCATATAGAATAAATATGATTAATTAATTAATCATATTTAATAAATTAGAGAATTTATATAAATAATGATAAAATAGTTTTATTATTATTTATTTCTACTACCGGTTTAATATTGAACCTACAGGGTCACACCATAAAAAGAGAATGATTTAATGGTGGAGGAATTAATTAATAGTGGCTGATAATTATTTATTTATGAAATAAATAATTAATTGGCAAATTTAATAATTGATTAAATGAGATTTAATTGATTATAAATTAATTAAGAAAAGTTCTTAATATAATTAATTAAGAATTTAATTTTTGGAAATTAAATCAAGAGAGAGAATTATTTCTAAAGTGTTTAGAAAAAGGATTAATAATTAAAAGGTGTTTTAATAATTAATGTGAATAATAAAGGGTTAATAATAATAATATTTTATGGGAAAATTTCAGCTGAAAATTTTGCCTATAAATATACTATTATAAACCCTATTTTTATTATAATCCGAACCCAAAAGTTTTTAGAAAACCTAATTCTCTCCACCTCCTCCTCCTCTTTAACGTCGTTTTCTTGGTGGATATCGGTGGAGTGTTTCACGTTTGAGGAGCAGCTACTAAGGATCTCCGATCGTTGCTTTTGGATCGCTATTAAAGGTTAGTAATCGATTCATATGTTTTAATCACGATTTATATGCTTTTATTTGGATTTTATATGTGTAAAACTGTTTTACCATACCTCCGCTGCGATTAAAAATCCAACATCCTCCTCATCCTCCTCCATCTCAGGCTCCTCCTGATCCTCGGCATCTAGCAGTGCCTCATCATGCTCACGCTCGAACATCTCAGGGTCCTCTATCTCATGTGCCTACACATTAAATGAGCTAAGTTACTATCATGATACTTATAAGGGTTCCCATAAGGGTTTTAACTGTCAACGCTACTTTAAGTAGTCCGACCATGAACTTGGAAAGAGTTCTTATTATCTTTGTGAGTTTATTACTATATCGTCGCATCATCTCTGAGGTTTATAACGCTTAGCTCTGATACCATTTCTGTAACACCCCCAGATCCGGGGTCGGGAATCCGGGTCGTCATGATCTTTTTTTCCACAATATCACTTCACTTAATTATAATAAATAACCTTATGCTATGACCCCACACTAACACACACCACAACCCGTTATAGTCTCAGAGATGAAATTGAAATAAGTACAAGTCCTTGAATCCACAATTTAAAAGTTATTACAACCCAAAATGATTACTTGATAAATTTACAGTTAATTGCCATTATCTGCCACAAGTTATAATTATACAATATTTGGTTCCTGAAAGTAGAATGCCTGATCTACCAATAGATCTACCTCTGTAACTATAGCAGCTACAACATCAACGGGAAGACGCGGGACGCTCCCACGCGCTTGCGCTGGGTCTGCTTGAGTCTGGCTATCTTTCCTAACTGTTGTTGTGTGATGAAGAAATGAAGCAAGAGTGAGCATTACAACTTGCAAGATAATATATTGTGTAAACAATAATGCAAGTATCTAAATGGATAACTTACTAGAATCCTTTATCAAGTGTAAGGTAATTACTTACTGGATATAAGCTTAAAGGAAGATGAATTTACCAATTACTTCACTATACTTATACCATAGATGAGACCACAAGTTAAAACTTGAATAGATTCAATCTTTGAAATATTTTTAAAGGAAATGAAGTTACGAGATACTTCATTCAATGCGAAAACCATTAAAACTATTTGACCCTTTCAATGCTTCGACAACCACCCATTCGTAGCCTTTCGATCGAAATGCTATGGGTAGTGTTGCAGAATTGTCCAACTGGATGATGAACTCATTACGGGAGTTTACCACGCCAGGAAGACCACTTACGATGATCAGTCGTAGTAGTGCAACCCCACCATTTTCTACATGTAGAGGAGAACCTGTCGGATTTACTTGTCAACCGAACACTGGACTCCTAAGGAATGTACCATCTTAGCGGAACTTCCAGGCCATTTGGGCCAATATAATAAGGCTGGGCCGGCGCCACTCGACCACTTACGCCACTCCTAGTTCAGATGAAATCCATGACTCTGAAACGTAAAGCTCGTCCCCACTTTCCCCAAGTAGAAACTTGTTGATACGGCTCCACCAAGAAGTCATATCTAGTTGGAAAGGGAAACTCACCGATATTTCCCAGGCGATGATTGTTAATGGATTAACTTGTTCCAATAATTTTACTTCCCGAGTATTGGGTAAGTAATCAAAACTCTTTTATCAAAATAGCAACCTGGTTGCGAATATAAAACACACCACAGAGCCGGATCCCTCAGGTTTTGAGCGAATATCTAAATCCCCTTTGAAAGGAAGATCTTAAATATATAAAAAAATGAGTTTTGAGGTCCGCTCTAACTTTTAAAATCATTTTGAAGGCTCGCAAACATTTTTGAGAATGTTTGGAGTAATGCTGATTTAATGAAATAAATCAGTCCCGATTTATTAGAAAATATCTGAATATTATTATTTAAATAATATTCTCATAAAGAATAATCTTTGTAAATATAATTGAAGTAGAAGTTATAAAACCTATACTTGAAATGAATATTAAATAACCAAAGATATACTTATACGAAAGTAATATCTTTATCTGAATAATCAAAAGTAAGTTTGATCATCGACACATTATTCTTTAATAAAATAAAGAATATTATTTAGTAAATAATCGGAGTCATAAGTCCTCGAATGAATATTCAAATAATAATATTCATAAATAAATTAAGTGGAGTCATAAGTCCTCGAATGAATATTTAAAATAATATTCATTAATAAAATAAACGGAGTCATATGTCCTCGAATGAATATTCAAAATAATATTCATTAATAAAATAAAGTTATCGAATAAACCTTATTTGATTCATAGTTTTAAAAACTATTCATAAATATATACAAATATATATATATATATATATATATATATATTATACTCGGGAGCATCAACTCCCGGTTTTAGAAAAAATGTTCACCTTTGGGTCCCCTATACTAAGGGTATATGCAAATTATCGCTTATCTCTAGCATATATATTATCAACTGAATCAACAGATATATGTATCAAGATTTCGAAACAGGCATGTATATATACCATATCACATGCTACAATATATCGCAAGAATTTTCTAAATAACCATTAGGCATCTATCACAAGATAATGCATGTACAAATGTATACATCACAACAATAGTATAACGGATAGAAAACTTGCCTGAGCGACTGGGGGTTACAAATGGCTTGGGACGAGTCTGGTAACCTATAAACAACATATAAGTTGGAATTAAACCAAAGTCACTTATAAATCTATACTTTAACCAATTTAGACTCTAACGCTCGCTTTGCGCTTACTGATTCTCTTAAGTCGCTCGAGTACCCTCGGCTCCACCATTTTTAATAAATTAACCATGATGAGTTTTAAGGCGATTCTTTCGCGAGTGTCTTACCAACTGCCTAATACACTTTACATAATTGTTTAATACTCCAATTAGTCCTTTTAGGTCTTTAACCTATGTTTCAAAGTAAGGCGAGGGGTAATGATTCGTTCGCGAAATGTCGTTACTTAAAACGGTCGTTTCTCCTAAACCGTACATCGGAATCAAACGAACTACATATCAAAACGAAGCTCGTAACATGAACTATCTAATCATGGCAATGGTCAAAACCTAGCAGTGAGTTCATGGGTCCTAATGATAAGAACAAAAACAGCCTAAAATAAATCGGACATTACGACGGCTATGTTTACGCGATTACCCAAATTTAAACCACTCCAAATCATCTCACAATCAACTCACAATCAACATCCCAACCAAACTCCATCCATACTTATCATAACAGCCCCAACAACTCCACATTATCAATTTATTCTATTCTTAAACATGAATTTAAACTACACTTAAGTTCATTAATCAACAATCCAAGAATTACCACTCCAAAAACTTCACAAAACCAACTAATCTCTACATTCACAACAAACAAGCCTCTCATGAATTATAACAACAAAACTAAACCTAATTACTCAAATAAAGTTAGGGTTTGGAGGGGTTATACCTTCCTTGGAGAGTGGAGAATCAAGTAATTAGCTTGGAATTACCCTTAAAAGTCCTTATCCAAGCTTAATCTAAACAAAAACTCAAGAACAAAAATTTTAGTTCTTGAAAAACACTATGCACCATCTTCTTCCATGATTTTTAGGAAGAGATTGTGAATGATTTAGGAGCTCAAACTTGTAGGATAGCTATATCTATGCATAAGGAGTCTTGGATAATTACCTTGCTAATTAACAAAGCTTGGAACTACGATTTTGATTTTTCTTTCTTTGGAAAAGAAGAAAAGCCGAGAGCTTTGATGAAGAAGATGAAATAATTTTGTGTTTTTGGTGAAAATGAAATGTTTTGGCTTGGTTGGTTGACATTTTTATTTGTTTTGTTTCATTTTATTACCTTTTACCATGGTAACTTTTGTGTGGTTCTAATTCAACGAACAACACACTTGCTTTGGTCATGCTTATGTCACCATGTGATGTCACCCTCCCACCTTTATCCTCTTCTCATTGGTTTGATGACATCATCCACACTAATCTCTTTGATTAGCTTTTAATTATTTGTCTAATGACCGCTGATCTGTTATACGGTTCGCTTAACTTTCGTTTTCGTTTATCGTTTGAGGAATCATACCCGGGATCTTATTACTTAGGTTCCCTTAACCTTTCTCAATACATTATATTCCTTTTATGATCCTCTCTTAAAATCCTTGAATTTAAATCCTTTTTATCATGTTACCTTATACTCAATTCTTTCGATATCTGGTGGATTTTCGGGAAAAATCAAAAGGTTCGAATTTGGATTCTGACGATCTTTACATACACTTATATATCATATAGAGTACCAATAAAATCTCAGAGTATCCATAAAAGAACCCCTACATAGTGTGGTATGAAAAGTTTTCTTATTCAGCAATATCAGCAAAAACACTATTCATAAGGGTTACAAAAAGTTCAAAATTTTGGGGTTATTACACGCGTAGCCGCAACTATTCATATATTATCAAATCGCGCTACTTATTTAATCATGTAATGAAAATCTTACTCGCGTACAAAAGTTATACACTTAAAAAATATTCCAGCAACATTCGCAATGCCATACGACAAAATTATACGCAATATATAACGAATCCGCATAATTGGCATTATATCACAAAATATTTATGAATATATATATATATATATATCGTACTTATAAAAATAGTTCAAATATTTACCGGTTGTCACATCCTCTCCCCATTATAGGATTCTGTCCTTAGAATCTAGGAGAATAGTTGAGGATACAGATTCTGCATTTCAAATTCTAACTCCCACGTTGCCTCTTCGAATTTATGATTCCTCCATAATACTTTCACCAACCTTACTGATTTATTTCTAAGAGTTCTCTCTTGTCGATCCAGTATCTGCACAGATCACTCTTCATATGATAAATCAGCCTGAATCTCCACTGGTTCAATCTCTATCACATGATTGGCATCCAGATTATACTTCTTCAGTAATGAGACATGAAATACATTATGTGAAGGAAATTTACGGATGAGCAGAAGCGAGATATAACATTTATTCCATAAAAACCATATACCGCACATATAGAAAAACGTATAAAAAGGAAAAATTGAGGAATCGTAACAGTACCTTGTGAATCGAAGCTTTATAAAAATGGAGTGCTAGAAGTTGCTCCTCAATGTGTGAAGCACTCTACCGGTATCCACCAAGAACGATCCTCTTCGATGAACCTTTTTATAAAACCGAGCTTTTATAAAAATGGAGTTTTTGGGGGAGAGAGAGAGAGAGGAAGAAGATGAAGGCTAGGGTTTTCACAAAACCAAAATTGTGTAAATAGAATGAGCCATCTCATTCTATTTATAGGGCTCTCCTAGGGTTTTTCCATAATATATCAATATATATATTAGCCCCATATTTTATCTTTATAAAATGTTTTAATAATAATTAAAACTATTTTAATCATTATTTCTTTTTCTAAACTATTTAGAAAATAATTCTCTCTCTCATTATTTCATCAAAGAAAATATTCTTTTATGGTGTGACCCTGTAGGTTCAATATTATTCCGGTAGTAGAAATAAATAATAATAAACTTTTATTAATTATTTATATGAATACTAAAATTCACTAAATATAATTAACTGATTAATTATATTTATTCTACATCGTGAGTGATGCTTCTCAACATATCGCGACTATCCGGATAATATGAATTCACTGCTTAGAATACCAAGAACCTGTCAGTGACTAGTTACCGTACAATGAATTCTTTCTACCCTTACAATATCCTGATTAAATATAAGGCATGGATCTCGTGTCAGGCCTATCAAATTTAATCATATGATTTTTTATTCATAATGCAAAGTTCATATTAATGCAAATTAGAAACTCCTTTCTAATTTCATACACTCTGGCCAAAGATTCCAGAACTCGCATACTAAGAATAACATAGGATATTCTCTTCCTATACTGGAAGGGGTAGGTCCTCTATTGACATTAACTATCTCTGTACACAAATCCCTATGCCCAGAATAGACCTAATGGATGTCCCTGAGACAAAGGACTAAACCAAAGCACAGTTCATTATATACAAGATAACTTTAACGATCTCAAGTCTAAGGACACTTGTACAACTATCACTCAGTGAACCACTATTAACACGTGAGTAATCTCCATTAGTTGTTCAACTTATCGAGTCATGTTTAGTGAACTTATTCCCTAATAAGCACCTACATACTAGCTATATTGTCACCACACAAATGCCTATAAGAACAGACATCCTCCTGAAGGGAGAAAACATAGTATGTACCAATCTTTGCGGATCCACTGACATCCGATTAGTTATCCTATGATCAGGAACTGTTTAAGTCTAGAGTTATCGTTTTCTAGATCTCACTATTATAATCTCATTATAATTCTAGAAGCTTTACTCTAAACTAAGGAACATCTTATTTAATACACTTTAAATAGATAAAGCCCATAATAAAACAAAATAAGTCTTTTATTAATTTCAATGAAATCAAATAGGAATACAAGAAAGTTCTTCCTAACTCATCATACATGATTGGATTTAGGACAAACACTTTCAATCTCCCACTTGAACTAAAGCCAATCACCCTGGTATCTAATACCCATCTTCTCTTTATGACGATCAAACTGAATCTGAGACAATGACTTTGTGAGTGGGTCTGCTACGTTGGTATGTGTGTCAACTCTCTCAATCTTGACATCTCCTCTTTCAATGATTTCCCTAATCAAATGAAAGCGTCACAAAATATGTTTGGAATTTTTATGAGACCTAGGTTCCTTGGCTTGTGCTATTGCTGCGTTGTTATCACAATACAACACAATAGGCTCTTCAATGCTAGGAACAACTCCCAACTCAGAAACAAATTTCCCCATCCAAACGGCTTCTTTTGCAGCCTCACTTGCAGCTATATATTCTGCTTCCACTGTGTAGTCAGCCGTTGTAGACTGTTTGGAACTCTTCCAACTAATCACACCACCATTCAGAGTAAACACGTACCCTGACATGGATTTGCCATCATCACTTTCTAATTGAAAACTAGAGTCAGTATAACCCTCTATTTTCAACTCAGATCCACCACCAAAAACAAGGAAAATATCCTTAGTCCTTCGCAAGTACTTAAGGATGTTCTTCACTACTTTCCAGTGGTCTTCACCTGGATTAGACTGATACCTGCTCGTCACACTGATTGAATAAGCAACATCAGGCCTATTACATAACATCACATACATGATAGATCCTACTGATGAAGCATAAGGAATCTTACTCATACGCTCTCTTTCCTCAGGTGTCTTAGGAGACATCTTTTCGGAAAAGGGACACTCCATGGCTCATCGGTATGAGACCTCTTTTGGAGTTTTCCATGCTAAACCTTTTAAGAACTTTCTAGATGTATGTACCCTAGGTAAGACCTATCATTCTTCTAGATCTATCTCTATAGATCTTCATACCTAGAATGTAGGATGCTTCTCCCAAGTCCTTCATAGTGAAGTTCTTCGATAGCCACACTTTGACTGTTTGCATCATCGGTATATCATTTCCTATAAGAAGTATGTCATCCACATACAATACAAGAAATGTTACCGCGCTCCCACTAACCTTCTTGTAGACACATGGTTCATCTATTTTTTTGATAAAACCAAACTCTTTGATTGTCTCATCAAAATGGATGTTCCATCTACGAGAAGCTTGCTTTAAACCATATATGGTTCGTAGCAGCTTACACACTAGGTGTTCATTTCCCTTGGAAAGAAAACCCTTTGGCTGTGTCATATACACTTCCTCTTCAAGTTTCCCATTGAGGAAGGCCGTTTTCACGTCCATTTGCAGATCTCATAGTCGTAGTAAGCAGCAATCGCAAGCAAAATCCGAATTGATTTTAACAGGGCTACATGCGAAAAAGTTTCATCAAAGTCAATCCCTTGCCTTTGTCTGAATCCTTTTGCCACGAGCCTGGCCTTATAGGTCTCCACCTGGCCATCTGCTCCAATCTTTCTTTTGTATACTCATTTGCACTCAATAGGCTTCACACCCTCAGGTGCTTCAACCAAAGTCCATACTTGGTTGGTATACATAGATTCCATTTTGGATTTCATGGCACTTTGCCATTTCTCTGAGTCAACACTACTCATAGCTTCATTATAGGTCATAGGGTCGTCATCATCAATGATTGACAACTCATTGTCATTCTCAATGACAAGGCCATAATACCTCTCAGGATGGCGAGACACTCTCCCTGACCTATGAATGGGCTGTTCCACAGAAGGTTATTCAGTCTGAACAGGTGTTTCCACTTGATTCGTAGTAGTTTATGCTTCTTGAACTTCATCAAGTTCATTTTTTCTCCCACTATTTCCTTCAAGGATAAACTGCTTTTCCAAGAAGGTAGCATGTCTGGAGAAAAATACCCTATGATCGGTGTAAAAGTAATACCCTAAAGTCTCTTTAGGATATCCCACAAAACTACATTTTACGGATCGAGATTTCAGCTTATTTGGGTCAACTTTCTTGACATAAGCAGGACATCCCCAAATCTTAACGTGTTTAAGACTCGGTTTCCTTTCTTTCCATATCTCATATGGAGTTTGAGGAACAGATTTGGAAGGCACCTTATTCAGTAAATATGCTGAGGTTTCCAATGCATAACCCCACAGGAATACTGAAAGATCCGCATAGCTCATCATGGACCGAACCATGTCTAACAAAGTTCGATTTCTCCTTTCAGATACCCCATTCAACTGTGGAGTATATGGAGGAGTCCACTGGGAGACTATACCATTTTCTTTGAGATAATCTAGAAACTCTCCATTCAAGTATTTACCACCTCGATCTGATCGAAGAGTTATAATACTATGTTTGGTTTGTTTCTCCACTTCATGCTTATATTCTTTGAACTTTTCAAAGGCTTCAGACTTGTGTTTCATCAAATACACATATCCGAATCTAGATCGATCATCTATGAAAGTAATGAAGTATGAAAATCCACCCATGGCTTGCGTAGACATTGGTCCACATACATCTGTATGTACCAATCCTAGCAAATCTGCAGCCCTCTCTCCATGTCCACTAAATGGAGATTTGGTCATTTTACCCAATAGACAAGACTCGCATGTAGGATATGATTCAAAATCAAAGGGGTCAAGTAACCCTTCCTTATGAAATGTCCGCAGTCTATTTTCACTAATATGACCAAGTCTGCAGTGCCACAAAAAGGTGAGATTTTCATCATCCCTTTTTCTTTTATTAGTATGTTTAATTTGTAGTAAATTATGCTCTACGTCACATACATACAAACCATTATTTAAAATACCACTTCCATAAAGAACGTTATCTCTAAGAATTGAACATTTATTATTCTGAATAACAAACGAAAATCCAGCGAAGTCTAACATGGGAATAGAAATAATATTCCTCATAATCGAGAGAACAAAATAACAATTATTTAAAATAATAGTCTTGCCTGTAGGCATTTGTAAATGAAATGATCCTACAGCTTCAACAGCAACTCTTGCTCCATTTCCCATCTGTAGAATCACCTCATCTTCCTCAAGAGTCCTACTTCTCCTTAGTCCCTGCAACGAATTGCAAATATGAGAACCACAGGCGGTATCTAATACCCAAGTAGAAATTTGATTTAATGACATATTCACTTCAATCATGAACATTTCTTGAAACAAAAGCTGTAGTCTCACTACCCTTCTTCTTCAATTCTACAAGGTAAACCTTGCAGTTCCTCTTCCAGTGCCGCACCTTATTACAGTGGAAGCAAATAGCTTTGCTCTTGGGGTCTTCAGCTTTTGGTGGAATAAGCTTTTTCTCATCTACTTTCTTCTTCTTGGAAGGGTTCTTCTTCCTTTTCTTAGGATTGGAACCTTCACCAATTAGAAGAATATAGCTCTTCTTAGGGGGAAAATTTGATTCCGCAGTCTTCAACATGTTGTGCAGTTCATCCAGGCTGACATCCAGCTTATTCATGTGAAAGTTCACAACAAACTGCGAAAACGAACCTGGAAGTGATTGCAAGACCAAGTCTTGGCTCAGCTCCCCATCCATGGCAAAACCAAGTTATCCAAGACATTCAATCAAATTGATCATCTTAAGTACATGGTCATTCACAGATGATCCCTCAGACATCCTACAACCGAACATCTCCTTCGATATCTCATATCGAGTTGTCCTCCCTGCCACATCATACAACTCTTATAGATGCATAAGGATATTGTGAGCAACCATATGCTCATGCTGCTTCTGTAGCTCAATGTTCATGGAAGCTAGCATGATGCATTGAGCAATATTTGCATCATCTATCCACTTACGATACACAACATGTTCATCATTATGTGCATCGTTAGCAGGTTTAGTAGGCTTAGGTGAGTCAAGCATATATTCCAGCTTCTCCACCCTGAGAACAATTCTCAAGTTTCGAAGCCAGTCAGCAAAATTAGGACCAGTCAACTTGTGAGCATCTAGTATACTCCAGAGTGATAGTGCAGAAGACATAACGTATATAGTAAATCTGTAAATGATGAACACATAACAACACTTAGTAAATATTCAATTTCATTTCAAAACACTATATGAATCGGGTCTTTATTCATAAGTAGCTCCCACTAGTTAATCTAATTTATACAATCCCCTAAGTGAAAAATTAAGCATTCATAATGCTAGTGGGAATAGGGATCCTACATTCCATCACACAACCTCGGCTGTAGCACGAAACGTCATGTGATGTTCAATAGGCAGACAACTCTTGTCATTTACATCTTATGTTATTCCCTAATAAAACTTTAGCCTCTTGAATAATTGAGTCACGGCTGTAGCACGACAGACTCAATATTCTAAGTCAAGTCTAACCCAATATTTCGTACAATTGAATCAGTCTCCAATGGCCCACGGCTGCAGCACGTAACGACCTTTAGATTCTAATTCAATGTACACATCTCTATGTAATAGACAAGTATTTCTTATTTTGAAATCAAAGTCCTCGGTTGTAGCACGAAACGACAATGATTTAAAAATAAGAACTACTTTCTACCATGTTGGAAGGCTATGACCGACACAAGCTCGTTGTGTCATTGGCCAATTACTACTTGATATTATTTAATTTTAGAGGGATTATATTATGTTACAATCATAATCATATTATAAAGAGATTCTTCCTTTTAAATTAAATATTTCAAATCAATAATCGATAATCAGATGATTCCCAGATCGGGGTGGAGCATTGTCAAGAGGCGTCACTTAATACCCCTTTCTAACATATCGAAATCTGCTTTTGACAGAATCATCCTTTCTCTCAAAATTGAAAATTCATATTTAATTACATATTTCATAAACACAAGAATCTCATGATTGTATTCATAATATTATTGTTAAGGCAAAAAACGATTTATATTCCAGATTTTCTAGAGCACGCCTTATATTGATTTAAGTTCACCTAAATCTATCATCGCATGGTAAACATAGGCATATATCTCATATATAAAAATAAATAAACAAGTAAGCATGCAAGTAATATCATGTCACACATTGATATAATGATGTATGGATTTATTATAGCATTTAAAAGCAATTGAAACAATTAAAACATGCTTTAAAATACTTTCGGGAATATGAACAGTTCAAAACTTTTATATAAAAAATATTTGACCACTCCATTAGATCCGTCTCGGAAAAACGAATCCAACGATATATTGCACGCCCAAAACGGAGTTACGAAACTCCCAAAAATTAAATTTAAAAAAGACAGATAGGCTGTAGTGCATTACAGAAATGCGTTACAAGGTCTGTAACGCATTCCCGTAATGCGTTACAATACTGTTGAGCCATTTACGTGTGTAACGCATTTCGTAAATGTGCAACAGTGTGTAACGCATTCACAGAATGCGCAACACACCCCCTCCACGCGTGCGCTGCACGCGCCTGGCACAGCCGACCATTGTAGCAGTAGTTGTTTTTTGTTTCTTTCTCTTCTGCGAACTGTCAGCTTCTGCCGTTACAAAACCAGGGAGACCCCCTTTTCCTTTACTCCCTTATTAATAACTCTTTATTAATAATATTATCTCATTTTAATTTTATTATTAATAAATTAATTAACATTTAATTAATAAATTAATAAAAATCAAAATAATATGATTTCTTAAATCAGGAAGTAGCAGAAAATTATCAGATCAGCCATGGGTCCTTGTGCAAATATAACATTTATTCCGTAAAAACCATATACCGCACATATAGAAAAACGTGTAAAAAGGAAAAACTGAGGAATCGTAACCATACCTTGTGAATCGAAGTTTTATAAAAATGGAGTGCTAGCAGTTGCTCCTCAGTGTGTGAAGCACTCTACCGGTATCCACCAAGAACGATCCTCTTCGATGAACCTTTCTATAAAACCGAGCTTTTATAACAATGGAGTTTTTGGGAGAGAGAGAGAGAGAGAGAGAGGAAGAAGATGGAGGCTAGGGTTTTCACAAAACCAAAATTGTGTAAATAGAATGAGCCATCTCATTCTATTTATAGGGCTCTCCTAGGGTTTTTCCATAATATATCAATATATATATTAGCCCCACATTTTATCTTTATAAAATGCTTTAATAATAATTAAAACTACTTTAATCATTATTTCTTTTTCTAAACTATTTAGAAAATAATTCTCTCTCATTATTTCATCAAAGAAAATATTTTTTATGGTGTGACCCTGTAGGTTCAATATTATTCCGGTATTAGAAATAAATAATAATAAACTTTTATTAATTATTTATATGAATACTAAAATTCACTAAATATAATTAACTGATTAATTATATTTATTCTACATCGTGAGTGATGCTTCTCAACATATCGCGACTATCCGGATAATATGAATTCACTGCTTAGAATACCAAGAACCTGTCAGTGACTAGTTACAGTACAATGAATTCCTTCGACTCTTACAATATCCCGATTAAATACAAGGCATGGATCTCGTGTCAGGCCTATCAAATTTAATCATATGATTTCTTATTCATAATGCGAAGTTCATATTAATGCAAATTAGAAACTCCTTTCTAATTTCATACACTTTGGCCAGAGATTCCAGAACTCGCATACTAAGAATAACATAGGATATTCTCTTTCTATACTGGAAGGGGTAGATCCTCAATTGACGTTAACTATCTCTGTACACAAATCCCTATGCCTAGAATAGACCTAATGGATGTCCCTAAGACAAAGGACTAAACCAAAGCACAGTTCATTATATACAAGATAACTTTAACGATCTCAAGTCTAAGGACACTTGTACAACTATCACTCAGTGAACCACTATTGACACTTGAGTAATCTCCATTAGTTGTTCAACTTATCGAGTCATGTTTAGTGAACTTATTCCCTAATAAGCACCTACATACTAGCTATATTGTCACCACAAAAATGCATATGAGAACAGACATCCTCCTGAAGGGAGCAAGCATAGTATGTACCAATCTTTGCGGATCCACTAACATCCGATTAGTTATCCTATGATCAGGAACTGTTTAAGTCTAGAGTTGTCGTCTTCTAGATCTCACTATTATAATCTCATTATAATTCTAGAAGCATTACTCTAAACTAAGGAACATCTTATATAATATACTTTAAATAGATAAAGCCCATAATAAAACAAAATAAGTCTTTTATTAATTTCAATGAAATCAAATAGAAATACAAGAAAGTTCTTCTTAACTCATCATACATGATTGGATTTAGGACAAACACTTTCATTATGCATGTGCTGATATTGTGGTGGCAAGGCTAGCTCATAGGCCACTTTCCCTACTTGGTTCAAGATTTCAAAAGTTCCAATGTATCTTGGTGCTAATTTCCTTTTCTTACCGAATCGGGTCAAACCCTTCCATGGTGATACTTTTAGGAATACAGCTTCCCCAATTTCAAATTTCACATCCTTCCGGGCGAGGTCCGCGTACTTCCTTTGTCTATCCTGAGCAGTAATGAGTCTATTCTTGATCACGGTGACGGTGTCCTTCATTTGCTGAATCAATTTATTTCCTAAAATCTTTCATTCCCCAACTTCATCCCAACTCGTCGGTGTTCTACATTTTTGCCCATATAAAGCTTCTTATGGTGGCATGACAATACTTTAATGGTAACTATTGTTATATGAGAATTCTACGAGTGGTAGATGATCGTCCCAACTTCCCGAAAAATCAATTGCACAGCTTCGCAACATATCTTCAATGGTTTAGATTGTTCGTTCGCTTTGGCCATCGGTTTGTGGATGATATGTCGTACTCATGTTTAATTTCGTTCCAGGATTTTCTTGAAATTGCCTCCAAAATCTTGAGTTGAATCGCGGGTCTCGATCCGAAATTATCAATATAGGTACACCATAACGTAACACAATTTCGCGTACATATATATGAACTAGTCTGTCTAACGAAGACTTCTTGTTGATTGGAAGAAAATGTGCCGATTTCGTAAGGCGGTCAACTATCACCCAAATTGCGTCATGTCCATAAAATACACACACACATATGCATAACTAATACACACACACACACACATATACATACTCGTATTTTCTTATTTGTCATCAATCTAACCTCATCAGGAAATGGCTAAATATTATATTAAATTAAATGAAATAAAGAATAGAACAAACTATTAATACAGATATGTACAATTTATACTTCACTATTAATCATTCTGTGAAATATAACATATACTCCCACCGTTACATAGGTTGTTAACATCATTGTTAGACACAAAGATTGAAAAAATTAATTATCGATTAACAATTTAATTAATATGATGATTATACCCTTACATTAATATCTATATAATGTTTATTTCACCTCATTATTCATTTATTAAAAAATATTAATTGTTGTATAATAAATATGTGCATACATAAATTAATATATACACCTATACATATATTAATACATTCATATATACACATACATACATATATACACACATACATACACACACATACATACACATACATATATATATGTACATACTCATATATTCCTATTTGTCATCAATTTAACATCATCTTCTAACACAATGAAATGACCAAATATTATATTAAATTATATGAAATAAAAAATAAAATAAACTATTAATACAGTTATCTACTATTTATACTTCATTATTAATAATTATGTGTCATAAATCATATACTCCCACCGTCCCATAGGTTTTTAACATCGTTCGGGGGGTTTGTTGAGCAAATTAATTTATATAACAATTATACTCATACATTAATATCTATATAACATTTAATTCACCTCGTCATTCATTTATTAAAAAATATCAATTGTTGTATAAATCATATTTGCATACATATATATACACACATACAATAAATATATACGTATATATAAATTAATACATGGACATACACACACACATGCGTACTCGTATATTCTTATTTCTCATCAATCTAACGTCGTCTTCTAACATAATGAAATGGAGAATATTATATTAAATTCAATGAAATAAAAATATAAAAATAAACTATTTATATAGATTTCTACCATTTATACTTCACTATTAATCATTCTATGGCAAATATCATATACCCTCACCGTCCCACGGGTTGTTAATATCGTTGTTAGACACATAGATTAAAACAATGAATTATGTTGAAGAAAAATTAAGAAAACGGGGGTAAATTTTGGAGCCATTATAAAGATAATAAGCTACTTTAAGAAATATTAAAAAACCTGTTGGAATATCCCCAAATAGAAAGTTATTGGGACGGAGAGTATCATATGTCATTCAGTGAGTGAATTTATAGTATTAACATCAATTGCCTATATAATATGGCTCATCAATCACATTTCTAACACATAAACATATTAAATAATTAAAAACAATATTTTTTTATATTTAGATTGATTGATATAAATCAGGAACAAATAATCACTTGTATTTATTTTACTTTCTATGAATTAATATATTACAAATACCATATAACAATTAAGTGGCAAACAATGTATACTAACATAATTTATTACTTTCTGTGATTGCACCATTGCAAACATACCTCAATAACTCAAGCTCACATGCATAAATATATAAATTATTTATCCATTAGGTAACAACATAAATATATCGTCAATAATTACAGCGAAAACAGATTCATTTAGCACAATCTAGAGTATGCCCGTGCATTGCACGGGCTATAGAGCTAGTTTGTATATAATATCAAAAATTAAGTTTTAAAGAATAGCTATTCGCGATATTTATAGAAATATACTCCTTGATCGATTTCAACGAATTTCGAAGAACCTGATATTCTTTGTTAAAACCCATGGATATTCACGAAGCTACTTATTGTGTAAAATGTAAAAAGATCCATCATAATATTTACTTTCTAGTAAAAGTTTAAATAGATAATATTTAAAAAACCAAAATCCAAACCATAATAGAGCAAAAAGCAAAAGGTAACTCTGCTTCCAACAATTAGCACATTTATTCCAATACTCCAAACAATTTTAATTTAGGTAAATATCATAAAACTTGACGGGTGTAGCTCTTCCTTGATGCATCAGTTCTCGATGTTCATGAACCTAAATAGCACATGGAATAAAAAATTTAAAGTTAATTTTATGAAAATTTTATTATATGAATTGAATAATATATATATATATATATAATTGCGTACCTCCGTCTCAAGGTGACAACTTCAGGATAATCAAGATTTAAAAAAGATACTTGTTGACGGAAAATTACCTATACGAATTATGCCTTTTTTAAACAAATAACATGAATTATTAATGTTTTCTATTTAATTATAGTATATTGGAGAACACTTTAAAACAAAAACAGAAATTGTGACGGCCTCAACCCCGGGGTCAGGGGCTAATGTCACTAAAATATAACAAACCACGAAATTAAACTACTAATTAAACATTATTATGTAAACACGACCCCAAACCAGGATCAGATATAGGTTCAAGTATTATTTAGGTTACAACACTACAACTAACTTATTCCACAACCCGACACTCTAACTTATTACAACAACTCATCAGACCTTAGGGTCTGATACAAACTACCTCAGAGGAGCCGGGACCGGAGGGGGCAGACACCCTATTCTGCCATGGTCTGACTGGTCTTCTAGACATCTGCAATATAAATACAAAACAAGTTACAAGGGTGAACAATCAATTGCTCAACAATACCACTATATGAATAACAAGTAAAACAGTATAGGAAGAGAAATCATAACTCGTTTGCGTAAACAAGTAAAAATAGGTATAAACTGGATATCAAAACTAGCATGCCTGTAAAATAATATCATCAGTTGTGTGCAGTGAATAAATACCAGAGTCCAATTTTAGCATGCTATTTCCATTTCCAAAACCACTCACTTGTTCCGTTACGGGAACTACTAAACCAAATTCAGATATGTAATTGGACGAATCCTAGGGACAGCTGATCAGTCTATCCCATCACAAACTTGTTCCGGAACTCAGAGACTAGCTAGGTCTCTATCACGTTGGACTAAGCGGTTTAAATAAGGCGCGCATCTAACTTAGCCACTTACGCAAACCCGCTGGGCCGTTACGGGCCTCTTACGCAACCATCCAATATCTAATCCGTTTTTATCCAGTTTCCAAAAATCAATTATACCTATCTCTTTTAAACAGTTATACCACAGCACACTTTCCAAAATCTTTTTAGTTTTAATCACAATCTAGAGATAGGCATATTTAGAAGTCACTTTTCCCCCAAAACATAAGTTAATAAATCATATTTAAATAAGGGGGATACGTAACTTAAAATGTTCTGTTCCAGTACGTAAATTAAATCAACAATTATTCATATATGCTGAACCGTAAAAGATTTGTTCAGAGGTACTTTCCTTGCGAAGCTTTACACTAACACTGGCTTGACTACAACCAAATTTAACTACTGGGTCCTTCGACTTGATCCTACAGAATAGAAACAACCTAGGTTGGACGACCAATTATGCTTGACATATCCTCGCTAGACAATTACCCAATGATAACGATTCCCGACTCGTACATATTCGCATAATATTATACACGTAATAATAGTACACGTAACAATCAGGGTTTGGTTTGTATTTATTTAGATATATACACTCGATTCGTATTTAAAAGTAATTTTTAGAAAATTTGGACAGCGACTCCTCTATTTATAAACCTACCCGTGGAAAGATCAATCGACGTCAATTCCCAACAACCAAATTCGCAATTCAATATGACTCATTACACAATCAATATTTACGTTTTGAAAATAATTTATATGATCATTTTATTAATTTAAAATATTTAGGACTCAGATAAAATTATCACCTTCCACCGTCGACTCGCCGAGGCTCATCGTCGACGGCGGCAAAATTTTGTGGGTACACGATTAAATTCCGGGTATCCAACGCAAAAATTCCACCGATTAATTACAATTATTCCCCGCACTAAAATATATTTCATTTCACGAATATTACTCGAATAAATTTCCTGCCGAGAAATGAATAAAATAATATTAAAACAACATACCAGAACCACACGCGCCTCACGCATAGAAACGGAAAAGAGAACAGGACAGCCACAAAAATAATCGGAAACAGGGTCAACGGCGGCCAAAAACACCGGTCACACACGCAATACACACACAAAACGCACACACACACCGCAGTATCACACATACACGAGCACATACACACACACAATATATATATAACCAAACGGAACTAATCAACCACCAAGCCTCACCAGAACTAGGCGGCTGCGGAAGAGAACGACGGTAACAAGAAATGGGCACAGGGAAGAGACGAAGAACAAGGAGGATGAAGCAAAAACAAGAGAAACGAGAGATGAGAGAGAGAATGGAGAGAGAGAGTCGAGAAACAGAGAAATTGATATTGAACCCGGGAGAGGAAGAAACCAAAGGCAAAAAAAATTGTACACAGGACACGTGTGAAAGAAAATGCCACCGCCTTCACTTGTATAACACGTGTCCCACCCTATTACTCTAAATATTCACGATTTATCGAACCGATTGTCGGCTAAAACACCCCTGGAAAATTATCAAAATAGTTTTAAAATGTCACAAATAATTTGAAGTTATTAAAAATGATTTTTTCGTAATTTTTAAATCAATTTTGGTATGCAACTTATACCCGCGTTTTGACGATTAAACGAACAACGTGCAGGTAAACTAAATCCCAAAAATCTCCAAAATAGTTTTAAAATTCTTAGAATAATAAAAACTTAATAAAATATGAGTTTCGTAATTTTTGAGAAATTCTGGAATTATATACTGATTTTTCAGTTAAATGAAATTAGAAAATAATTTAAAGAAAAATAATTAATGAAATATTGATCTGAAAATTTTATAAAATCCCAAAAAAAATTATTTAAATTGTAAAATCATAAAATCATAGAAACAATTTAAGAGGCAATCTAAATAATACTGAAAGTAAATTTGCCATAAAACCACTTTTAAAAGCGAAACAAAAATAATATGGTTCAACAACCAAACATACGAATAGTCCAAGCAACCCAACAATCACATGTAAATAATAATAATAATAAATAAAGCACATATTTCAAAATCGATATATAATTCTTTATTTAATTAATTATGCAATAAATACACCTTTAAATATTACAAAAATATACGAGTCGTTATATCATTCCCCCTTAAAAAGATTCTGTCCCCAAAATCTTAACTAATTAAACAAGTGAGGATATTTGTCAAGCATATCTGACTCTAACTCCCAAGTAGACTCTTCTACTCTACGGTTTCTACAAAGTACTTTAACTATAGGAATAGATTTATTTCTAAGTACTTGCTCCTTACGATCTAATATATGGATTGGCCGTTCCACATAGGACAAATCTGATTGAAGCTCGATCGGTTCATACTCAATTACTTGATTCAAATCAGGTACATAAGGCTTTAACATGGATACGTGGAACATATTATGAATATGCTGCAATTGTGGCGGTAACACTATCTCGTACGCGATTTTCCCTATTTACTTCAAGACTTCAAATGGCCCTATATATCTGAGGCTAAGTTTACCTTTCTGTCCAAATGGAACTAACCATTTCCAAGGTGATATCTTCAATAATACCAAAGACCCTATCTCCAAATTCATATCCTTCTAATGTAAATTGGCATTCTTCCTCTGTCTATCATGGGCGGCTTCCAATCTTTTCTAAATCAATGCCACTGCATCTCTAGTCTGTTGCACTAGCTCAGGTACTAACACTTTTTTTCTCCTACTTCATCCCAGTACAAAGGTGATCTGCACTTATATCCATATAAGGCTTCATAGGGTGGCATTTCGATGCTAGCATGATAGCTGTTATTATAAGAGAACTCAATCAACGGTAGATGATCATCCCATCTTCCTTTGAAATCCAAAGCACAAACCCTTAACATATCTTCTATTATCTGAATCGTTCTCTAACTTTGGCCATCCGTCTGAGGATGAGAAGCAGTGCTCATGTTTAACTTAGTCCCCAAACACTCTTGCAATTTAGTCCAAAATCTTGAGTTAAATCTTGGGTCTCGGTCTGATACAATGGACATGGGAACTCCATGCTTGGTTACTATTTTATCCAAGTACATTTTAACTAACTTTCCCAAAGAATATCTCTCGTTGATAGGGAGGAAATGTGCTGACTTGGTCAATTTGGCAATAATTACCCAGATAGCATCATGATTCGACTTTGTCTTTGGAAATCCTACCACGAAATCCATGGCAATCTCTTCACATTTCCACTTTGGAATCTCCAAAGGCTACAACAATCCACTGGGCCTTTGATGTTCTGCCTTTACCGATTGACACACATGACATTTGCTGACCCAATCCGCAATCTCCTTCTTCATTCCTCGCCACCAGAAGTTCTTCTTTAAGTCTTGATACATCTTGGTACTCCCCGGGTGGATAGAGAACCTAGAATTATGAGTTCTCGCAAAATCTCATTCTTCAATTCAGTCACATTGGGGATCCATATTCTTAAAGAAAACTTGAACACACCTTTGCTATCCTTTTGAGTACAAACTTCTTCTCCCGTCAAATTATTCAATCCTTTGTTCATAACTTCCTCCTGACACCTTCTTATTCTTTCCATCAATTCTTGCTGAAAAGTGATTTCATATAAATACTCTTTGTTACTTTCTGGCACTCGAACTTCAGTTTCTAGCTTTTCCAATTCCCTTGCAAGTCCTTCAGAAACTTTGATCTCATTCAATCTTTCCTTCTTACTTAAGGCATCTGCTACCACAGTGGCTTTGCCCGGATGATAGTTGATGGAACAATCGTAATCTTTAATCAGCTTCAACCATCTCCGTTGCCTCATGTTTAAGTCCTTCTAGGTGAATATATACTTTAAGCTTTTATGATCCGTGTAGATATCGCACTTCTCTCCGTACAGGTAATGCCTCCATAGGTTTAATGCGAATACTATTGCTGCTAATTCCAAATCATGAACTGGGTATTACTGCTCATGGGGTTTTAACTGCCTGGACGCATACGCAATAACCTTATCATGTTGCATTAATACGTAGCCTAATCCTTTCAGAGAAGCGTCACTGTAGATCACGAAATTCCCCGTTTCATCTTGTAATGCTAACACAGGTATTGTAACTAATCTCTTTTTCAACTCCTGGAAACTTTCTTCACATTTCTCGGTCCAAACAAACCTCTCATTTTTCCTGGTAAGCTTGGTCAATAGAGTTGTGATCTTGGCAAAGTCCTTCACAAATCTTCGGTAGTAGCCTGCTAGTCCAAGAAAACTTCTAACTTATGTCGGAGTCTTTGGCTGTTCCCATCTGGATACAACTTCAATCTTCACGGGATCCACTTTAATACCATCCTTACCCACTATATGACCCAAAAACTGAACTTCATCCAACCAAAATTCAAATTTTGAAAGCTTAGCTTATAACTGCTTTTCTCTCAGCCTTTGTACATCAATCCTTAGATGTTCGGCATGGTCATTTTTGGTCTTCGAATAGATGAGGATGTCATCAATAAATACAATAACAAACTTATCCATGTACTCCTTATACACCCGGTTCATTAAATCCATAAAAAGATGTTGGTGCATTAGTCAATCCAAATGACATTACTAAGAACTCGTAATGGTCATACCTTGTTCTAAATGCAGACTTCGGTATATCTTCAGGCTTAATTTTCAGCTAGTGATAACCTGATCTTAAATCAATCTTCGAAAAACAACATGCTCCTTTAAGTTGATCAAACAAGTCATCAATCCTGGGTAGAGGATACTTATTCTTGATGGTTAATTTATTCAGTTCCCGATAATCAATACACAACCTCATGCTTCTGTCTTTGTTCTTTACAAATAATACTGGTGCGCCCCACGGGGATACATTTGGTCTAATTACCCCTTTAAAAAAAGTTTCTAAAGTTGTTTAGCTAGTTCCTTCATTTCTACTGGAGCCATACGATAGGGTGCCTTTGAAACTAGTTCTGCTCCCGGAATTAGGTCAATAGAGAACTCAATCTCACGATCGGGTGGTAATCTTGGAAATTCGTCTGGAAAAACATCCAAAAATTCACTAACTACTGGAATCTCATCCAAACTAGGTACCTTTTTCTCAGTGTCCAAAATATGGGCTAAATACGCCTCACATCCTTGTCTCAACAATTTTCTTGCTTCCAGTATCAAGAGAAATTTCTTTTCCTGTTTCTTTTCTTGGTAGATTATTCTAATATTATCTTCCGTATATAAAAAAATTTTATTTTTCTTACAACAAAATTTGCCTTATGCTGGGACAACCAATCCATTCCTAGAATCACATCAAATTATCCCAACTCAAAGGGTATTAGGTCCACTGAAAAAGAATGCCCGCAGATTTCTAATTGACACATAGGGAAAAATTGGCTTACTGAAACTTTATCCTGATTGGCCACTTCTATGGTCAAGGGCTCAACTAAATCTTCTGACATTAAATCCATACTACTTACATATTTTTTAGATATAAAGGATTTAGATGCTCCCGAGTCAAACAAAACTTTAACAGGAACAGAATTAAGAAAAAGCGTATCTGCAACCACATCCGAATCCTGAGCATTAGATCTCTTGGTCATCTTGAAGGTTCTAGCTCTTGCTGTGCTGGGTGCCGGTCCTTGAGATGCACTACCTCCTACACTGCCCTGAGTAGCAATCTTACAGTTTCTGGCAATGTGTCCAACCTTACTGCACTTAAAGCAAGTAACTCTGGGGTTCCCTGAATTACATTCTGACGCGTAATGGCCTTTTTTATCACACTTAAAACACTGGACATCCTTTCTACATTGACCACTATGCCTCTTACCGCATGACTTGCATTCCACGATTGGCTTGGTTGACTGAGCTGGGGCAGAAGCAATTGAGGTGACACCAGAACTCACTTGGGGAAAACCTAGTCTCCTGAATTTCTTGTTCCTATTCCGGACAAATTTCCTTGGGAACTTCTAACTGGTCTCTTCTCGATCCGCCTTATCAGTACCACTATCAAACTTCCTCTTTTTATCGCTCCTCTCCTTGGAGGCTAACTTCTGATCACTTTCAATCACTAGGGCGGCCTGAACTACAGAGGTATATGTCTTGAGCTGCAAAGCCACCACTCCGCTATGAACTTCAGGTTTCAATCCTTGTTGAAACCTCCTAGCTTTTTAAATCTCGGTATTCACATATCCAGGGGTTAATCGGGCCAATTCCATAAACTTGGCCTCATACTCTGCCACACTCTTCTCTCCTTGCTTCAATTCCAAAAATTCCACTTCCAATTGACTCTGTAAGCAATCCGGAAAATACTTTTCTAGGAACAACTCTGTAAATCTGGCCCAAGAGACAGGGCCCTCTCCTTCTAGTGCACGCGTGGATTCGCACCAAAAATTTGCTTCACCCTTGAGAAAATAACTAGCGTAATCCGTCTTAGAATCATCACTGACCTGAATAAGGATAAAGGCCTTCTCCATTTCTTTAAGCCAAACTCTAGCGGCGATCGGGTCTACCTTGCCCTTAAACTCTGGGGTTTGAGTGACTGAAAGGACTTGAAGCTAACATTTTGGTTTGGCTCTCTCGGTTGGGGTTGCTGCTGAAGCTGTAACTGTTGTTGGATTTGTTGGTGTTGTTGTTGTACGAATTGTTGTTGTTGTTGCTGCTATTATAGAAATTGCTGTTATTGCTGCTGGAATTGTTCTTGTTGCTGAGCCATCTGATTAGACTGTTGGTGTAACAAATCTAGCAATCCATCCATGGCTGGGCCCCCATCAGAGTTCCTGCTAGAGGAATTTGACGAGATATTTTTCTTGGGAGGCATTTTCCTGAAACACAATAAAAAGGGTTTATATGAAAATTGTGCCCCCGGGTAGCAACGTTTTTATGTATCAGAAGAATGCTGCCACAATAAAATATTCCCTTCCTTATTTACTTGGGGTCCACCCATGATGCATAACTAAATTTAACAAAACCAACAACAAATACAACAATAATGGTAACAGTAATAACAATAGTGCAAAGAAAATGAAACCAACAACAACTGTATAAAATGAATAACTACAGTCAATAACAGTATAAATCCATCCAACAACTACAGTGCAATACTAGAAATAAAACCGAGTACACAACAAAACTGGCTGTCATAGCAGCCTCTGCCTACTACAAACTACAGCAACATAATATATATACACGAAGGAAATGACAACAGAACTCCTGCAACCAACTCCGAGCTCTGTATCTCACTGCGGAAACTCTGATCTAACCACTGCCACTGCCATCCATAGACCCTAACTCAAATACCAACCAGTTCACCATATCGTGGTACTGAACAGCCCTAAACTCTGAACTGATAAAACGGTCAATTGACATGGATCTCTCAACGGTAGTCTGAGTCAAGGATCGCACTCGTGCCTGAACATCGGGTGAAGGGGCAGGGATGCCCTGAAAAGGCCCATCTGGTATCTGGTCAAGCTGTGCAGCTAGCCCCAGGCTCTGATATCTAATGAAAGACTGGTTCACCGCTCGGTGAACATGTTAGGGGATCGGGGAAGAAGCACCTGAAAGAACAGATGGAGGGACATGAGTTCTCGAGGTGGAAGAACTAGGACCACAACCTGGAGGGAAATCCCTAACAACAGATACTGATCTTCGTACCCAACAAGGACGGGCACTAGGTCCTGACACACCTCTTGGTACAAATGGGGGAACTGGTGGGGGAGGCAATGGAGTCTCCTCGGCTATAACATCCAGAGTCCTCTCAAAGTCTGAACTATCTGAATCTGACCTGTTCTCCTGGATGTCAAAATATCAATAGATGTCAGGGTAACGCCGTCGGAACCTTCGACTGATTCTTAGGGTTGCTCCTCTAAATGAGTTGCTAACTCACACTTTAGGACACACTTCCTATACCTTTTGACTCGGTCCTTAACCTAAATCAGGGACTTGAACCTTTAGCTCTAATACCAACTGTGACAGCCTCAACCCCGGGATCAGGGGATGACGTCACTAAAATATAAAAAACCACGAATATAAACTACTAATTAAATATTATTATGAAAACATGACCCCAAACCAGGATCAGATACAGGTTCAAGTATTATTTAGGTTACAACACTACAACTAACTTATTCCACAACCCGACACTCTAACTTATTACAGCAACTCATCAGACCTCAGGGTCTGATACAAAGTACCTCAAACGAGCCGGGACCGGAGGGGGCGGACACCCTATTCTGCCATGGTCTGACTGGTCTTCTAGACATCTGCAATATAAATACAAAACAAGCTGTAAGGGTGAGCAATCAATTGCTCAACAGTACCACTATATGAATAACAAGTAAAACAGTGTATATAAAAATAGCATAGGAACAAAAATCATAACTCTTTGGCGAAAACAAGTAAAAACAGGTATAAACTGGATATAATAACTAGCATGCTCTGTAAAACAATATCATCAGTTGTATGTTGTGAATAAATACCAGAGTCCAATTTTAGCATGCTATTTCCATTTCCAAAACCACTGTTCCTTTACAGGAACTATAAATTATTTGTGCCGTTACGGGGACCACAAAACCACTTGTTCCGTTACGGGAACTACTAAACCAAAATCAGATATGTAATTGGACGAATCCTAGGGACAACTGATCAGTCTATCCTACCACAAACCTGTTCTGGAAGTTAGAGACTAGCTATGTCTCTGTCACGCTGGACTAAGCGATTTAAATAAGGCGCACATCCGACTTAGCCACTTACCCAAACCCGCTGGCCCGTTACGGGCCTCTTACGCAACCATCCAATATCTGATCCGTTTTTATCCAGTTTCCAAAAATCAATTATACCTATCTCTTTTAATTAGTTATACCACAACACACTTTCCAAAATCTTTTCAGTTTTAATCACAATCTAGAGATAGGCATTTTCAAAAGTCACTTTTCCCCCAAAACTTAAGTTAATAAATCATATTTAAACATGGGGGATACGTAACTTAAAACATCTGTTCCAGTACGTAAATTAAATCAACAATTATTCATATATGTTGAACCATAAAAGATTTGTTCAGGGGTACTTGCCTTGCGAAGCTTTACACTAACACTGGCTCGACTCTAACCGACTTTAACTACTGGGTGCTTCGACTTGAGCCTATAGAATAGAAACAACCTAGGTTAGACGACCAGTTATGCTTGACATATCCTCGCTAGACAATTACCAAACGATAACGATTCCCGACTCGTACATATTCGCATAATATTATACACGTAATAATAGTACACGTAATAATCAGGGTTCAGTTTGTATTTATTTAGATATATACACTCGATTCGTATTCAAAAGTAATTTTTAGAAAATTTGGACAGCGACTCCTCTATTTATAGACCTGCCAGTCGAAACATCAATCGACGTCAATTCCCAACAACCAAATTCGCAATTCAATACGATTCGTTACACAATCATTTATTTACGTTTTAAAAATAATTTATATGATCATTTTATTTATTTAAAATATTTAGGACTCAGATAAAATCATCACTGTCTATCGTCGACTCGCCGAGGCTCATCGTCGACGGCGGCGAAATTTTGCTAGTACCCGATTAAATTCCGGGTTTCCAACGCAAAAATTCCACCGATTAATTACAATTATCCCCCGCACTAAAATTTATTTCATATCAGGAATATTAGTCGAATATATTTCCTGCAGAGAAATTAATAAAATAATATTAAAACAACAAACCACAACCATATGCGCCTCACGCGCAGAAACAGAAAAGGGAACTGGACAGCCACAACAACAACCGGAAAGAGGGGTCAACGGTGGCCAAAAACACCGGCCACACACGCAATACACACACAAAATGCACACATACACCACAGTATCACACACACGAGCACATATACACACACAATATATATAACTAAACGGAACTAATCAACCACCAAGCCTCATCGGAACTAGGCGGCGGCGGAAGAGAACGACGGCAACAAGAAATGGGCACAGGGAAGAGACGAAGAAGAAGGAGGATGAAGCAAGAACGAGAGAAACGAGAGGTGAGAGAGAACGGAGAGAGGGAGTCGAGAAATATAGAGATTGATATTGAACCCGGGAGAGAAAGAAATCAAAGGCAAAAAAAATTGTACACAGGACACGTGTGAAACAAAATGCCACCCCCTTCACTTGTATAACATGTGCCCACCCTATTACTCTGAATATTCACGATTTATCGAACCGATTTGCAGGTAAAACAAACCTGGAAAATTATCGAAATAGTTTTAAAATGTCACAAATAATTTGAAGTTATTATAAATGAATTTTTCGTAATTTTTAAATCAATTTTGGTATGCAACTTATACCCGCGTTTTAACGATTAAACGAACAATGTGCGGGTAAACTAAATCCCAAAAATCTCCAAAATAATTTTAAAATTCTCAGAATAATAAAAAATTAATAAAATATGAGTTTTGTAATTTTTGGGAAATTCTGGAATTATATACTGATTTTTCAATTAACTGAAATCAGAAAATCATTTAAAGAAAAACAATTAATGAAATATTGATCTGTAAATTTTATAAAATCCCAAAAATAATTATTAAAATTATAAAATCATAAAAACAATTTTAGTGGCATTCCAAATATTTCTGAAAGTAAATTTGCCATAAAACTACTTTTAAAAGCGAAACAAAAATAATATGGTTCAACAACCAAACATACGAATAGTCCAAGCAACCCAACAATCACATATAAATAATAATAAATAAAGCACAGATATCAAAATCGATATACAATTCTTTATTTAATTATTTATGCAATAAATATACCTTTAAATATTAAAAAAATATAAGAGTCGTTATAGAATTTGCTAATAGTTATTAAATTCACCTTGGTAAATATTAATTCTGTTAGATGCCAAAATATTAAATTTCAGCTCTGCTTCTTCTCCGTGGTATAAGAATCTAGTATTTGGTGGTAAATTATCCACAAAACAAACTCGGAACGATATTCTAAAATAAATTTAACGACATGTGAATTAATTCAAAAAATTTGTCATTAAAATATATTAGCATTAAATAATCAAAATATAAAGATAAAGCATTGTCCATTTAAATTATCTAAATTATACACATTAAACACATAAATTCTTACTCTCCATCAGGAAGTCTAAAGCGTACCATATCTATCCCTTGGACCAAATCTGGTGTTGACTTTTTGAATTATTCTAAGTCCTTGATCACACCAATAACATATTTTCAAGAATAGTACGGTAATGAAAACCATAAAGTAAAATTTGTGTGTCTGAAAATTAAAAATGTTGTTAGAAAATAAAACTCAAACATGGAAGAAGATTTTTTAATATATATCAGCTCTACAATCTTTTTATACATCAAGCCTAATATACTAAACTTAGTGTGTGCACAATCAACCACCCTTACTCAGTGGCAAAGTTATTAGGTATGACCTTAACTTAGCATCAGTAAAGATGGTAAGTACACCATATTAATATTCTAATCAAATTCCCGATATCATGACTTTACAGTTTTACCACAGTATGTACACCTTACGGCTCTACAATAGTCTATACTGCTATAATTATGCTATTGAATGCTAACACTCCCCCTCAAGTTGAGGCATAGATATCTATCATTCCCAACATGTCAATTACACTTGTAAAAGGTCCTTTCGAGACTCCTTTTAATATCATTTAGTTGGCCTTCATATTTCATAAATGGGAATTGAATTATTGTAACACCCCCAGATCCGGGGTCGAGGATCCGGGTCGTCACGGTCTTTCTTTCCACAATATCACTTTACTTAATTAATAATAATAACCTTATGTTGTGACCCCACACTAACACACACCACAACCCGTTATAGTCTCAAAGATGAAATTGAAATAAGAACAAGTCTTTGAATCCACAATTTAAAAGTTATTACAACCCAAAATGATTACTTGATAAATTTACAGTTAATTGCCATTATCTGCCACAAGTTATAATTATACATAATTGATTCTCAAAAGTAGATGGTCTGATCTACAATAGATCTACCTCTGCAGCTATAGCAGCTACAACATCAACGGAAAGACGCGGGACGCTTCCCACGCGCTTGCACTGGGTTTGCTGGAGTCTGGCCATCTTTCCTAACTGTTGTTGTGTGATGAAGAAATAAAGCAAGAGTGAGCCATACAGCTCGCAAGATAATATATAGTGATAACAATAATACAAGTATCTAAATGGATACTTACTAGAATTCTTTATCATGAGTAAGGTAATTACTTACCGGATATAAGTTTTAAAAGAAGATGAAGTTACCAATTACTTCACTATACTTATACCATTTTGTTAGAAATCTACTTGAACTACTACTGTTCGAAGTATAATAAGATTCACGAGGTCATCCCATAGATGAGACCACAAATAAAACTTGAAAATATTTAATCTTTGAAATATTTTGAAAAGAAATGAAGTTACGAGATACTTCATTCAATGGATACACCAATAAAAATGTTTGACCCTGTCAATGCTTCGGCAACCACCCATTAGTAGCCTTTCGATCGAAATGCTACGGGTAGTGTTGCAGAATTATCCAAATGGATGATGAACTCATTACGGGAGTTTGCCGCGCCAGGAAGACCACTTACGATGATCAGTCGTAGTAGTACAACCCCACCATTTTCTACATGTAGAGGAGAACCTGTCGGATTTACTTGTCAACCGAACACTGAACTCCTAAGGAATGGACCGCCTTAGCGGAACTTCCAGGCCATTTGGGCCAATATAATAAGGCTGGGCCGGCGCCACTCGACCACTTACACCACTCCTAGTTCAGATGAAATCCATTACTCTGAAACATAAAGCTCATTCCCCCTTTCCCCAAGTAGAACTTGTTGATACGGCTCCACCAAGAAGTCGTATCTGGTTGGAAAGGAAAACTCACCGATATTTCCCAAGCGATGCCTGTTAATGGATTAACTTATTCCAAGAATTTTACTTCCCGAATATTGGGTAAGTAATCAAAAACTCTTTTATCAAGACAGCAACCTTGTTGCGAATATAAAATACACCACAGAGCCGGATCCCTCAGGTTTTGAGCGAGTATTTAAATCCCCTTAAAAAGGGAGATCTTAAATATAAAAATGAGTTTTGGGATCCGCTCTAACTTTTAAAAATCATTTTGAAGACTCGAAAACACTTTATAGAGTGTTTGGAGTAAAGCTGATTTAATGAAGTAAATCAGTCCCCAGAATATTTAGAAAATGACTGAATATTATTATTTAAATAATATTCCCATATAGAATAATCTTTATAAAATAATTGAAGTAGACGTATTAAAACTTATACTTGAAACGAATATTAAATAACCAAAGATATACTTATATAAAAGTACTATCTTTATTTGAATAATCGAAAATAAGTTTGATTATTGACACCTTATTCTTTAATAAAATAAAGAATATATTTCAGTAATAAGCGGAGTCATAATACCTCGAATGAATATTATAAATAATATTCATAAAATAAAGGAGTCATACATCCTCAAATGAATATCCAAGTAATATTCAATAATAATATAAAGGAGTCATAAGCCCTCGAATAATATTCGAAATAATATTCAATAAATAAAATAAAGTTATCGAATAAACCTTATTCGATCAATAGTTTTGAAAACTATAACCATATAAATATATATAAATATATATATATATAATCTACTCGGGATCCTCGACTCCCGGTTTTAGAAAATGTTTTCACCTTTGGGTCCCTATACTAAGGGTATATGCAAATTACTGCTATCCTCTAGCATAGGTATTATCAACTGAACCAACAGATATATATATGGCAAGAATACGAAACAGGCATGCATATGTACCATATAACATGCTACAATATATCGCAACATTTGCTAATTAACCAACATGCATCTACTGCAAGATAATGTATATACATATATACATCACAACAACAGTATAACGGGTAGAAAACTTGCCTGAGCGACTGGGGGTTACGAATGGCTCGGGACGAGTCTGGTAACCTATAAACAACAAGTAAGTTGGAATTAAACCAAAGTCACTTGTAAATCTATACTTTAACTAACTTAGACTCTAACGCTTGTTTTGCGCTTACTGATTTTCTTAAGTCACTCGAGTACCCTCGGCTCCACCATTTTTTGTAATTTAACCTTTACGAGTTCTAAGGAGATTCCTTCGCGTGTGTCTTACCAATTGCCTAACACACTTACCATAAATGTTTCATGCATTAATTAACCCTTTTTGGTCTTTAACCTATGTTTCAAAGTAAGGCGAGGGGAAAAGTTTCGTTCGCGAAACGCCGTTACTTGAAACGGTCGTTTCTCCTAAACCGTGCATCGGAATCGAACGAACTACATATCAAAACGAAGCTCGTAACATGAGCTATCTAAACATGGCAGTGGTCATAATCTAGCAGGGGGTTCTCGGGTCCTAATGTTATGCACAAAAACAGTCTAAAGAAAATCAGACGTTACGACGGCTATGTTTACGCGATTTCCAAATTTTAAACCATTCAAAACCATCCCAATTCAACCTCAAATCCAACATACAACCTACATCCATCCTTATCACATCATAACAACCCCAACCAATTCAATTTTAACATTCATACTTATGCCTAAGCTTAACTTTAACCATACTTAAGTTCTTTTAATCAAAACAACAACATTTACCATTCCATTTCACTACCATTTCAAATCCCAAACTCTAATCACAACAACAAGCTACAATATCACCCTACTAATCAAAATCATCTTATAATACATAGGAATCTAGGGTTTGGAGATGGTATACCTTCCTTGAAGTGGTGGGAGGAGCTAGGAAGCCTTAAGAAGCTTTGAGAAGTCTTAGGAATGCTTGGATCTTCAAGAAAAATTTCAAGTTAAAAACTTGAAAACACTATTCATAGTCTTCTTCTTTGATTAAATGAAGAAGATGGAGAAGGAATTGATGGCTTAAACTCATGATATAGCCCTAACTAAGCATGAAGATGATTAGGGAATTAACTCACCAATTTAGGAAGCTTGGATCTTTGATTTTTGAATTTCCTTGCCTTTTGAATAGTAAAAAGCCGAGAGCAAAGATGAACCATGCCTTGGTTGCTTTTTCATTTTGATGAAAAATGAATTTGCTTGGCTTGGTTGGCTTGTTTTTGTGTTTGATTTAGTTAATTACCTTGTTGCCCTTGAATTTGTGTGGTTCTCATTCAACCACACCTCCTTCCTTCCCATGTCATGCCTATGTCATGTTGTGATATCATCTTTCCCTCTTTGTCCTCCTCTCATTGGTTGGGTGACATCACTCCCTCTAATCCCTTTGCTTAACTTCCTAATCGTTTGCCTAATGACCGCTGATCTGTTATACGGTTCGCTTAACTTTCATTTTCGTTTATCGTTTGAAGGATCATACCCGGGATCTTATTACTTAGGTTCCCTTAACCTTTCTCAATACATTATATTCCTTTTTATGATCCTCTATTATAATCCTTTAATTTAAATCCGTTTTATCCTGTTACCTTATACTCAATCCTTTCCGTATCTAGTGGATTTCCGGGAAAAATCCAAGTGTTCGGAAATTGGATTCTGACGATCTTTACATACACTTATATACCACATAGAGTACTAATAATATCCCAGAAGATCAATAACAGAACCCCTACATAGTGTGGCAGGAAAAGTTTTCTCATTCAGCAAAAACACTATTCATAAGGGTTTCAAAAATTTCCCAAAAATTGGGGTTATTACAGTCTCCCCTCCTTAAAAGGATTCCGTCCCGGAATCAAATTAAAAATAAATAGGGATACTCTCTTAGCATTGCACTTTCTAACTCTCGAGTAAATTTTTCCACATTGTGGTCCTACCACCAAACTCCGCCTAGTTTGATAACCCTTCTCCTAAGCACTTGTTCCTTTTCACTCTATAACCCTTCTTGGTTGCTCCATATAGGTTACGTCGGGTTGCGTGTCTATGCACTCATATGCCCCTATTTGTCTGGCATCCGAATTACACTTCCTTAACATTGATATGTGGAACACGCTATGAACTTACTACATGTTCGGGGGTAGGGCTAGCTCATATGCTAACTTCCCAAAACGTCTTAATATATCCAAGGGTCCAACAATTGGTGGACTTAGCTTTCCTTTCTTTCCGAATCTCATTAATTCTTTTCAAGGGAATACTTTTAACAATACAAGGTTGCCTCCTTCCTATTCTTTGTCCTTTCGTGTCAAATCGACATACTTCTTATGTCCTTCCTGGCTACTACCAGTCGTCCTCTGATTAGATCTATTATATCCCTGGTCCTTTGGACTACTGCGGGTCCGAGCATCTTGCGCTCTACAACTTCATCCTAACATAAGGGAGATCGACATTGTCTTCCCTCAAGGATCTCATAAGGCGATACCTCAATACTGACATATGATCTATTGTCGTAAGATAACTTAATCCGCGTTAAGTGATCATTCCAAATTCTTTCAAGTCTATTACACCGACTCTCATCATAGCTTCTAATCATTATAACTTTTGCTTCTCACTACCCATCCTTTTTCCCAGTTCGTAGTCACTACTACCTTCCGTTCCTAATATTATACTAGTTATACTTTTGCTCGCTAGCGTTCTATAACTTTTTAATAACCACGTCAACCTTAGTATCATGAATGTGTTTCCATTCCGCATACTACCACCACTTTATTACTCCTTTTTCAGTTGTTTCTATTTTCCAAAATTTGATCAATCAAATAGAAGTAAAGAAATTTGTTGAGAGATCACTATGATCATGAACACTTGTTATATCGCATAGTTAGTACAGAAGGTGGCCAGCCTTTAGTAATTGACAAGCAATTAAACAACATGTGGTATCCTACTAGGCTTCTATCACAAAGATAGATAGTCATTCGGCAATACCTCCCCTTCTGGAAGGGTTGTTCTTCTCAGCTTACATGAAATGAAAAGAAGAGAAAAGAGCGAACTGAAGAGAATTGTATATATATGTAAAAAATATTGCCATAAAATATCTGGCTTGGAATCTACCTCTGAACTATAGAGGTTTGTCATAGGAGAACAAAACATATATGTATTTATATCAACATCGAGTATTATCGCATCGCATTTCACATGCTTAAATATTTGCTATTCCGTCCATCATTCTATGGACCCATGCACTTCCTCTAGCTTATACACAATTACCTTTGAAACTCCCTCGATATCGAAAATCGAACCTGGGATCTCATTCTAGACATCATCGTTACTAGAATTCTATGCTTGCATCGCAACCTTCCTCGTATAATAATACGGCTCTCTATTGATAAGAAAGAATAAATATTCAATAGGTAGATACTCTACTTAATTAGTCTATCAATGATAACTTATACACTACCACTACCCGATTAGTGGTATTCAATCTCAACATCCATTCCAATACAACTCTCACGGTTGTAATCAGCTCATTACTCGCAGAATCATTGCTGCCTTACTATGGTCCACCACTGACCTACTGTAGTCATTCATTTTCCATGAAGTCTTAATAGCTAACCATACGGAGTCCATACATCTCGTATCTAATTCTCCTAAGGAGTTAACATAACCACCAATCACAATTCATGAAGAACACTCCAAACTCTGACGTACTTTCATGACATGAAGCAGATAAAATTGCAGAAGAGTTTCAATCAAAGCAACGATAGCAGGTTAATACCATTCTTAGTCATATGCCTTAAATAGAAGACTTAACTCAAAGGTTCGTTTAGTCCTTTTTGAAACATGGTCCTGGATTATTCTCAAGATAGTACCTCCTAAGATAGATAGCCCGTTCATGGCGATTACACGAATTAAACCTTTACCAACTACTATTACGGTTGGGTATTGCACAGTCATCAGAAGGAATATCAATCTTCCAAACCATAATACAACCTTCACATTTTTAACCATCATCAATGTATTCTTTTGGCACAAGCGCCTATAATTATCCTCTTACCTTTAAAGTGTCGGCCACCTCTTTGGCCTTTCCTGATAGTAAAATTTCCTTACAGTCAATGTCACTTTAACCACCTCCAAATAAATTTTCTACCTTATTTCAATCACAGCTTGTGTGAAAATGCTTTCCTTAAAATCTGATGAGTAAAAAAAAATCACCATTTTTCCATAAGTTATTGCCTCAGTCTTTAGAGGTTAATCACTGTCATGACTGACTCTCAATCATAATTAGAACATCTTTTATCTTAAGTCCTAATTGCCCTGAATAATTTCGACCATTACTGGTTCGATCCATACTTTCTCGTGGTTTAACACGTGCCCCACTTGGCAACATTATAATTACATCATATTTCCTTTATCAACATTTCTATTCTTGAAAATTTTGAATATTACCTTTCTCCTTGTAAAACCTCTAAGGTTATCCTTCAATCGTTCCTCCTGTATTCCCTAGATACAGGGCATATTAAAATACCATTTACTATTACTAGAACCATTGTCTATATACTTCTGAAAAATTTCTCCACTGATTCTTAAAGGTTGTTGTTACATTAACCCTTTCCAAATCATATTGTCAAAACTCATACTGTCCCTATTAAGGGTGAAATGCCAACCTTTATGCATTCCCCTAGGATTCATTTTAAGTTATCGAAGTTATATCCTTAATCCCATCTTTAAAAGGTACTTGCATCCTTCCTTGGACAAATCAAGTCATATATCCTTGATAGAGTATCTTATTCATCATTCCCACCTCGATAGTCTATACCTAACTTCATAATAGCATCCTTATTCAAATTGAGGTCAATCCATATGGCCTCCAAAAGATAACAAGGGTCATCCGCTTTTCTTTCCTGATTTGGTAATGATAACATGGATGTTCTGGAAGATATTGGTCGTGTTCAACGTGAACTTCTTCTTAATAATTCCTTATTTACTTTTGTTGTTTATCTCAACAGTCACCTCAATGTTGGGATATCTCTCATACCTGACGTCTCCCTTTCTGAGTATCGAGCCACCGGTCTTACATTTCACATTATTGAAGGTCACTTCCTTCATCCAATTTTCCTACTTTCTTACTTTCTTGTCTCCTTAGTCTATCCGCGTCTTATTATTTATCCTTCGAACTATCTAAAGGTTTCCTTGAATCCTCCCAACTTAAAGGGGATAAAATATATGTATCTCTTATGCCTTCAACCATCAATTTTAACTCATGGTAAATCACCCTCATCCTGACGATTACATACTTTTCTATTTCTATTGCTACGAGTCTTTAGGGTTTCCTCATACCCATCTTCCTTATCATTCCTCCAACTCTATCGCCTTTATATTCCTTTCCACTTCAGTTTCTTTTTATTTTCGTTTCCATTACAACCATTACATGAACCAACACTACATAAGCATTGATTTCAACCATCCCGTCATTCTGGATTCGTGTCCTCAGAACGAATCTTGACAACTTTTACATCTTAGATTCATAATTCATCATACTCGTCTGCTTTTGTTCTGGCTCTAAAGCTTTTACACTATCTCCTTATCTTTGGGAATTACTTTCCCGAAAATAATTGACTGAACTTAAATCAGTTTATTCTAACCTCTGGCTCCGTGCCTTTCTTGGTCTTTCACCAGCGGGTGGTCTCTCTCTTAGGAGGGTAAGTGACAAAAATAGTCTTTTGAGATTCGTCAATCATTTAGAATCTCAATGATTCTTATATTTCCTTTAGCCAGGCTCTTGCCTCGACTGGGTCAACCTGTTCCTTGGAACTCTGAGGGCTTAGAGACTTACAGGTCCTGAAAGAATTTCCTATCGCATTGTTTCCTCAAGATGGTGGTTGGGGATAATAGTCTAAGTTCTGTCTAGACAGATCCATGAATTGCCGTATAGGAGTACCGTCTCGGGTCTCCTTTCCTTACTCGACTTTCTGTTTCCTTAGTATGAAATGTTTCATCCTACTCCCCATAATTGGGGTCATCTTTTAATTTACAATCCTCATTTTCCACTTCATTATGTTATGGGTTCCTTCTATCTTGATGGCGACCTCCCTGACTATCACGTTCAGGGTTTTCTCTAAATCTTATTCCTCAAACTAGCTTTCATCTAAGATTTCATCTTTAGGCTCTTGAACATTTGGAACCCAAATTCTGTAGGAATACCTCATTATTCCTTTATCATCTTTCTCGGTATTAATCTTTTATCTAATTGTTGGCTCTCTGCCTTCATTCATCACTTTTTCTGGCATAATATGCTCTTTTCCAATAATTCGGTCTCTATTGCAATCTCAAACAGCTTTTCGGTACCGGCTCCGGTTACCTTCACTACTATTTCCAAAATCTCTTATAAACTCTCCCAAAGGCATTATCATCTTGAGTCTCTCCTTTTTACTAAGGGCATCAGCCACCACATTGGCTTTCCCCGAATGATAAAGAATCTCCCAATCATTATTCTTGATTAGCTCTAACTGCCTCCTCTGGCATATGTTGAGCTCTTTCTACGTGAAAATGTACTAGAGCACTTATGGCTGAGGTAATTCTCGCACTTCTCTCCATACAAGTAGTGCCTCCAATCTTTAGGGTAAAACTATTGCCACGAGCCTAAGCTCATGGGCGTGGATATCGAATTTCATATTACCTTAATTGTCTTGACATGTACGCGATTACCTTACCGTGCTTCATAAGCACGCACCCTAAGCCCTTGTGCGAAGCGTCACTACACTTCACAAAATCTCCTTTTCCATCCGGCAACGCCGGCATAGGGGCCATCACCAACCTCTGCTTCAGTTCTTGAAAGCTGTTCTCGTATTTCTCTGTCCATTCGAACTTCTCAGTCTTACGAGTAAGCCGCGTTAAAGGGGCTACTATCTTTACAAACTTGAACGAACCTCCGGTAGTGACCGGCCAATCCGACCTCTGGTAGTCGACCTAACCATGGTCATCAATTCATCAATGGTCCTTTATCCAATCTTGTCAGGATCCTCCATGGGATCCTCCTCAACAACTATCCCTTCTAGGACAACATCCTCAACCGCTACATCCTCAATATCAACATCATCCGGTCCTGCATTAGGACACTCTATCGGATCCACAATCCGATCTCCAATAAGTAATAAAACATCATCGCGTTGTTGCTCCTCAACCTCAGGATTCGGTGTCCCGCTACCATATACGATAACGAACTACGCTCCTATCACGATATTTATAAGGGTTCCCATAAGGGTTTTAACTGTCAGTACTACGTTAGGTAGTCCGACTATGAACTTGGCAAGAGTTCTTATTATCTTAGTGAACTTATTATCTTAACGTCCCATCATCTCTGAGGTTTATAACGCTTAGCTCTAATACCATTTCTGTAACACCCCCAGATCCCGGGTCGGGGATCCGGGTCGTCACGGTCTTTCTTTCCACAATATCACTTCACTTAATTAATAATAATAACCTTATGCTGTGACCCCACACTAACACACACCACAACCCGTTATAGTCTCAGAGATGAAATTGAAATAAGAACAAGTCTTTGAATCCACAATTTAAAAGTTATTACAACCCAAAATGATTACTTGATAAATTTACAGTTAATTGCCATTATCTGCCACAAGTTATAATTATACATAATTGATTCTCAAAAGTAGATGGTCTGATCTACAATAGATCTACCTCTGCAGCTATAGCAGCTACAAAATCAACGGGAAGACGCGGGACGCTTCCCACGTGCTTGCGCTGGGTCTGCTGGAGTCTGGCCATCTTTCCTAACTGTTGTTGTGTGATGAAGAAATAAAGCAAGAGTGAGCCATACAGCTCGCAAGATAATATATAGTGATAACAATAATACAAGTATCTAAATGGATACTTACTAGAATTCTTTATCATGAGTAAGGTAAATACTTACCGGATATAAGTTTTAAAAGAAGATGAAGTTACCAATTACTTCACTATACTTATACCATTTTGTTAGAAATCTACTTGAACTACTACTGTTCGAAGTATAATAAGATTCACGAGGTCATCCCATAGATGAGACCACAAATAAAACTTGAAAATATTTGATCTTTGAAATATTTTGAAAAGAAATGAAGTTACGAGATACTTCATTCAATGGATACACCAATAAAAATGTTTGACCCTGTCAATGCTTCGACAACCACCCATTAGTAGCCTTTCGATCGAAATGCTACGGGTAGTGTTGCAGAATTATCCAAATGGATGATGAACTCATTACGGGAGTTTGCCGCGCCAGGAAGACCACTTACAATGATCAGTCGTAGTAGTACAACCCCACCATTTTCTACATGTAGAGGAGAACCTGTCGGATTTACTTGTCAACCGAACACTGAACTCCTAAGGAATGGACCGCCTTAGCGGAACTTCCAGGCCATTTGGGCCAATATAATAAGGCTGGGCCGGCGCCACTCGACCACTTACACCACTCCTAGTTCAGATGAAATCCATGACTCTGAAACGTAAAGCTCGTTCCCCCTTTCCCCAAGTAGAACTTGTTGATACGGCTCCACCAAGAAGTCGTATCTAGTTGGAAAGGAAAACTCACCGATATTTCCCAGGCGATGCCTGTTAATGGATTAACTTGTTCCAAGAATTTTACTTCCCGAATATTGGGTAAGTAATCAAAAACTCTTTTATCAAGACAGCAACCTTGTTGCGAATATAAAATACACCACAGAGCCGGATCCCTCAGGTTTTGAGCGAGTATTTAAACCCCCTTAAAAAGGGAGATCTTAAATATAAAAATGAGTTTTGGGATCCGCTCTAACTTTTAAAAATCATTTTGAAGACTCGAAAACACTTTATAGAGTGTTTGGAGTAAAGCTAATTTAATGAAGTAAATCAGTCCCCAGAATATTTAGAAAATGACTGAATATTATTATTTAAATAATATTCCCATATAGAATAATCTTTATAAAATAATTGAAGTAGAAGTATTAAAACTTATACTTGAAACGAATATTAAATAACCAAAGATATACTTATATAAAAGTACTATCTTTATTTGAATAATCGAAAATAAGTTTGATTATTGACACCTTATTCTTTAATAAAATAAAGAATATATTTCAGTAATAAGCGGAGTCATAATACCTCGAATGAATATTATAAATAATATTCATAAAATAAAGGAGTCATACATCCTCAAATGAATATCCAAGTAATATTCAATAATAATATAAAGGAGTCATAAGCCCTCGAATAATATTCGAAATAATATTCAATAAATAAAATAAAGTTATTGAATAAACCTTATTCGATCAATAGTTTTGAAAACTATAACCATATAAATATATATAAATATATATATATAAAATCTACTCGGGATCCTCGACTCCCGGTTTTAGAAAATGTTTTCACCTTTGGGTCCCTATACTAAGGGTATATGCAAATTACTGTTATCCTCTAGCATAGGTATTATCAACTGAACCAACAGATATATATATGGCAAGAATACGAAAGAGGCATGCATATGTACCATATAACATGCTACAATATATCGCAACATTTGCTAATTAACCAACATGCATCTACTGCAAGATAATGCATATACATATATACATCACAACAACAGTATAACGGGTAGAAAACTTGCCTGAGCGACTGGGGGTTACGAATGGCTCGGGACGAGTCTGGTAACCTATAAACAACAAGTTGGAATTAAACCAAAGTCACTTGTAAATCTATACTTTAACTAACTTAGACTCTAACGCTTATTTTGCGCTTACTGATTTTCTTAAGTCACTCGAGTACCCTCGGCTCCACCATTTTTTGTAATTTAACCTTTATGAGTTCTAAGGCGATTCCTTCGCGAGTGTCTTAACAATTGCCTAACACACTTACCATAAATGTTTCATGCATTAATTAACCCTTTTTGGTCTTTAACCAATGTTTCAAAGTAAGGCGAGGGGAAAAGTTTCTTTCGCGAAACGTCGTTACTTGAAACGGTCGTTTCTCCTAAACCGTGCATCGGAATCGAACGAACTACATATCAAAACGAAGCTCGTAACATGAGCTATCTAAACATGGCAGTGGTCATAATCTAGCAGGGGGTTCTCGGGTCCTAATGTTATGCACAAAAACAGTCTAAAGAAAATCGGACGTTACGACAGCTATGTTTACGCGATTTCCAAATTTTAAACCATTCAAAACCATCCCAATTCAACCTCAAATCCAACATACAACCTACATCCATCCTTATCACATACATTATATTCCTTTTTATGATCCTCTATTATAATCCTTTAATTTAAATCCGTTTTATCCTGTTACCTTATACTCAATCCTTTCCGTATCTAGTGGATTTCCGGGAAAAATCCAAGTGTTCGGAAATTGGATTCTGACGATCTTTACATACACTTATATACCACATAGAGTACTAATAATATCCCAGAAGATCAATAACAGAACCCCTACATAGTGTGGCAGGAAAAGTTTTCTCATTCAGCAAAAACACTATTCATAAGGGTTTCAAAAATTTCCCAAAAATTGGGGTTATTACAATTATTTTCTGATATAACTTCTCTTTGATAAAGTGACGATCTACCTCGACATGTTGTGTACGATCATGTTGTACGGGATTATGAGCAAATTTCAATTACGGATTTATTATCACAATACAAATGCATAGGCTTCGTGTACTTGATTCTAGGATCTTTAAGCACCCTCTTCATCCATAATATTAACAATGACCATGTACCATTCCTTTGAATTCTGCTTCAATGCTTGATCTATAGACCACCATTTGTTTTTTACTTCTCCGTGTGATAATATTACCTTCTATTAAAGTAAAATAACATGATGTGGACTTTCTTGTGGTCCGATCACCTGCCCAATCAGTATCCGTATATCTTCCAATATCGGTAATATTATTTTTAAAGAATATAGAACCTCATCCAAGAGCACCTTTTAAATACCGTAAGATTCTATACATTATATTCAGGTGTTCTTCAATAGAAGGGTGCATGAATTAACTTACGACGCTCACAACATGAGCAATGTCCAGCCTTGTATGTGACAAAAAAATTAATCTGCCCACAAACCATTGATACTGACCTTAATTCCTAGGACCTCGGTCTGAATAGATTCCAAGCTTATGATTCACTTCAATTGGTGTTTCAATTGGTTTGCACGCAAGCATTCCACATTCAGATAAAAGATCAAACACATATTTTCTTTGGGATGTGAAAATCCCCTGACTTGATCGTATAATTTCGATCCCCAAAAAATATTTTGGATTCCCTAAGTCCTTCATTTCAAACTCGGATGACAAATATTTTTGCAAAAATTTCATTTCTCCAAAATCATCACATGTCAAGACTATATCATCAACATACACAATAAGTGTTGTTACCTTTTCATTTCTCCGCTTCACAAAAAGAATATGATCTAATTCGCTTTGTTTATAACCAATGCCTTCGTCACAGTAGATAATTGGCCAAACCAAGCTTGCGGTGATTTCTTGAGCCCATATATTGATTTTTTAAGTTTACAAACCATATTCTGACACAAAGCGTCATGTTTAATTTTATGTGGAATCTTCATATATACTTCCTCCTCTAATTCTTTGTTAAGAAATGCATTCTTAACATCGAATTGGTGCAATGGCCAATCTCTATTCGTTGTGATAGATAAAAGTATACGGATTGTGTTGAGCTTTATTAGCAGTACGGAAGTTTCTTTATAGTCAACTCTGTATTTCTGCGTGAATCCCTTCGTCACTAATCTTGCTTTATACCTATCAATACTTCCATCTGTAATTTATTTTACAGAATACACCCAGTTGCAATAAATTAGTTTATTACCTTTGGGTAGCGGAATAATTTCCCAAGTATCATTTTTTTGCAAAGATGCCATTTCTTCATTCATTGCATCCTTCCATTTTGAATCTACTAAAGCATCAAGTACGCTACTAGGAATAGATACATTAGATAATTGATTTATAGTAAGTGCACATGATTCCGATAATTTATGGTTCTAGACATAATTGTTGATTGGGTACTTGGTATTTGCTTTAAGTTCATGTTCATATTTTTTCTTTGGAATACCCTTATTTGACCTCTATGGATATCGATTGGGAAAATTTGGAAGTTCTAGTAGAGAATTTTTTTTATAGATTGTTTAGTTGAATTATCAATGTGTAAAGAGTTCATGTTTACCTCAAGAGGATCATTCTGGAAAGATTCTTCGATTGGTAGTGTTTGCAGAGGTGACTTTATCGGAGTTTCAAATCCTAATACTGGTTCTAAATCATTCACAAGTTTTCCTGGTACTTCAAGTTCTAGTTGTTCTTCCAACCTTTCCCTTACTTCTTCCAACTCGACAAACTCGTTTCCATTGGTAGCTTCAGATAATTTTATGTTTTTATTCGAAGACGATGATCTCCCCTTGAATAGTATGGTTCAGACTCATGAAATAAAACATCCAAAGTCACATGTAACTTCTGATTCTTTGAATCAAAACATCTGTATCCTTTATGGAACTCCGAATAACCAACAAAAAACAGACTTTTCTGCACATAAATCAAGTTTAGATCTAAGTACGTTTGGAATATGAACAAATGTGGTACAACCAAATATTTTTGATTCAAGATTAGGAAGATGAGGTGCATCTAATAGAATGTTCATATTGGCTTGAGGAGTTACAAAATTTAATACATTAGAAGGAGTTTGATTAACAAGGTACACGACAGATTTCACGGCTTCACCCAACCTTAATATACTAAACTTATAGCGTGTACAATCAACCACCCTTAATCAGTGGCAAAGTTATTAGGTATTACCTAAACTAATAATCAGTAAAGATGGTAAGTACACCAGAATAATAATCTAATCAAATCCATGATATCACAACTTTAGAGCTTTACCATAGTATGTACACCTTACGGCTCTACAACAGTCATGTTGAATAAACAGGCATCTCATCGACAATAGAATGCTCAAGATGGTTAGCTACATCAGGCAGAGGAATCAATTCAAACTTGTGGTATGGTATCATAAGAGTATTGACCGGCTCCACATACACAATAGTGATAGGAAGAAACCATATATAGTTTGTGGACCGTACAAGCTTGTAAAGACCAGCTGCGGGCATGATACCAATATTTCTGATACGGTATAAGGCATCCGGGTTTATAAGTCCAGAAAACTGATTCCAAAGAGCTGGTGGCATAATTGCAAGCATATGTGTATTTAGTAAAAGAAAAGGCTTGTTATCCATCAAACATTGACATGAAAAAACAGATATGGTGTAATTATTAGATTCCAACTGATACAATTTAATCACACCTCAAAGTCCAATAAAATAAAATTGTGCCTGGATACCAAAACATCATCATTCATTGATCTCCATATTCTTGTCACTTGAACCTTCAACATCCATGCAACTTGAGTGGCATCCAAAGCGGACAAATGTTGATGGTTGTTCATATCTGCATGAAAGAAGAGAAAAACCTTAATAAGTTAATATTATAACTTAGATATATATCTTATATATGAAAAAATGTGTTGAATCCTCTATGTTCTTCAGCAATTTGAGTGTAGAACAATTGTCCAAGATAGTAAACATATAGTATTATCTTAGTAGAGTATCAAAGTTGAATATGGCAAAGATACATAATCAAACTAATTTTTAAGGAAGATGTTATTATCTTAATTAATTAAGTTACTAAGAGTTTGTTAGGTCATCGTATCCTCTATCAATCACACACTCTTCAAAATTGATATCATATTCTTTAAAAACCTAACAATAAATTAAGATTATAATAAAGCTAATGACGATTGTCAAAATGAAAGAGCAAAAATTTAATCTATTTGTTATTCACTAATAATAAACTTAGGTTAATTTGTAAAAGGGGGTGAATATAAATTAAAATTTTCAAGTAAATCTGTATTTGGGAGATGAAACATAAACACGGATGTTTTAAATTTTCAGGTGGTTTGTTTTTCGACTTGCCACATGAGGTTTATTTGAAGAAATAATCTGTTAAGTTACAAAATGTAATCTCACAGTTGGGGTTTACAGTGTTTCACTTAGAGGAAGATATCTTATCTCTCTCTCAAGCTCTCTGAAAATGTAAAACCTATTTCTTGAATGAAACATCTGCTACTACTTAGTTTATATATCACTAAGTTACAATGCTTTCTAGACAATACATAACGCAGTCTTCGAGGTCCAACAAGGTTGTTTCTTCATTCCCTTTCTCGTGATGCTTGAAAAATAAGGTTGGATTGTATCCTGATATATTGCTTTGAATATCCATCCAATTTGTCTTTCATGAAAATGAAATGTTTCTTTTTCTTCAGCAACCAAGATCACATGCAAAGTTTGTCTTAGCTTCTCTATTTCTTTTATGAGATTCCTATCAGCCCATGTGTTATGGCAGTCCCAGGTTTTGACCATTATCATGTCACTATCAATAGCTATGTATCTATTTAGCCATTGATAGCCACTAGCTACAGAATTTCTTATCCATTGGAAGTCTTTTTCTATGGCTTTCCTTAGCCATTGATAGTCACCAGTTGATGAGCCGATATAGATAGTTGTTGATGTTTTTCCTTCATTCAGTAGTTGATGACTCACTTCACTTAATCTAAATTACATGGAATCAAATATTCACATTGAACCACTTTATTCTAGATTATCCATTGAGTCAACGTCACTTCTGAATGAATAACTGCATGACTATATGTTTACAGGATTCTCATTGAAAATGTTATAACAACCCTATCAATATATGAGCTACTCTGTTAGGAGCAATTGATGATATCAAACTGAAACTATCAGAAGCATCAACGGATGATGACTACATCGACGGATGATAATGATATCGATGAATAATGACTACATCGACGGATGATGATGACATCGACGGATGTTGATAATCGACGGATGATGATATCAACGGATTATGATGTCAACGGATGATGAAATCAGTATTTGTCACATCAGTTGATCTTTGAGAAGGAAAAGGAAACAGGAACTCAAGGCGGTGATGGACTTTATCTAAGAAGTAATTGTATAGGTTTTCTTGTTGTTAATAGAATAAGATTTCTTATATATTGGTAGTTGTGCTTTATATAAAGCACATATTAGGTTTATGCTATAAGCGTTGCGATATTATTATATCTTTCACATAACCTAGCAGCTCTCAAGGATATTTGTTCATCCTTTTGAGAGAGTACGATTGTAATAAGTTTTTATCAGTTAATATAAAAACTGTTGATTTTGTTGAAGCTTTGTCGAATTGATTGAATTAACTGTATTCTCCACCCCCCCCCCCCTTTACAGTTGATTAAGGGCCTAACAATTGGTATCAGAGCTTGTTGTTAACTTACAAACAGTTTAAAATCTGAAAATCAATCAACCATGTCAGACAAAGGAGAAGAAGAAACACAGAATCTGAATCTGAAGCCACCACCCCCAGCCACATCACATATAAGCAGCAACATGAGTAGGTATGAATCAATCAAGGTGCCTATCCTGAAGATACATGAATATCCAATCTGGAAAGCCAGGATGGCCATGTGCTTGGAAGTCGTAGATCCTGAATATCTGAACAGGATCTATGATGGTCCTCATAGACCAATGAAGGTAGTTGTTTCGCTTGCAGGGGAACCAGAGAAGATGATAGACAAAGACATGAAGGACTACTCTCCTGAAGATATCTCATCTATCATGAAGGATGCTAAGGTCAGACAGATCATGTACATCAGTCTTGATAGAGTTATGTCTAATAGAGTCATTAAATTTAAGACAACAAAAGAAATATGGGATGCTTTAGAAGTAAATTGTCAAGGTACAAATGCTCTCAGGAAGAATAGAAGGACGGTACTTACTCAAGAATATGAGCACTTTGACTCAAGGGACAATGAGTCCTTAACTGAGATCTATGACAGATTTTAGAAGTTGATGAATGACTTATCTGTTGTCGACAAAGAATATGATTTGGAGGACTCAAACCTGAAGTTCTTACTTGCTTTCCCTGAAAAGTGGGACTATAAAGTCACATCAATAAGGGATAACTATCAACTTGACATCACACCTCTAGATGAGATCTATGGAGTTCGAAAAACTCATGAACTAGAGATGGAGAAAAGAAGCAAGAGGAAAGGATCAAAAGCTAGACCAGTTGCACTCAAGGTTGAAGAGAAGCCAAAGGAGAAAGTTAGGAGAAAAAGATACTCCAAAGGGAAATCCATAATTGCAAAGTCAGATACTGATCATCAAATTCTGATGATGACTCAAATACTGATACTGAATCAGATATTAATAGTGATCATAACAACAATGAAGATATGGATCAAGTGGTTGCCCTACTGGTTAAAAGCTTCAAGAAGATGGTCTACAAGAACTTCAGGAAAGGGAGAAGATTTTCCAGAAAATGCTTCAGTGCCTCAAACTCTGATAAGAGGAATAAGAGGAGAAATACTGATGGGAAGGAATCAAGATCTGGAAAACTTGACCAGTCAAAATAGAGATGTTACAAGTATGATGGAATTGGACACTTTGCAGCTGACTGCAGAAAACCCAGAGTTGAGAAGAAACAAGCCTTGATCTCAAGGAAGAGAAACTGGGAAGATTCATCAGATTTAAATGATGGAGTCAATTATGCTATCATGGAAAAAGCTGATGCTCAGGCTGACAATGTTGAATTAAAGGTACCTCAGACTACTCTAGCTTTTGATATTGATGATATCTATGAATTATGATCATTTCTTAAGTCTCTACATGTTAGTTTTAGGGATCAAACCTCAGAGAATAATAGAATCAAGAGTGAAAACTCTGTGTTAAAGAAAAGGAATGATCATTTAGAAACTGAGTTGCTTTCCATGCTAGAAATTCAAAAAACGAGATAATGTTGTTTATGCTAAAGAAAAATTGCTAGAAAAACATGCTTATCTAGAAATGAGCTAGAAAAAGAAAGAGAAGTCGTTAACTCAGGAAAATCAACTCAGAAAATTCTAGAGAATGGTTGTTGGGGATCAGGATTAGGATATATAGCTAGATCTAATTCTGATAAGAAATGCGGAAAAAGACTGAGATAACAGAACCAATAAAAACTGATAGCAAGGTCAAACTGAACAAGGTTCAAATAAAGACCATTAAGTTTAATCCTAGTGCTAATACCATTAAGTCAATTCATGAGGAAGGTACTACCTCAGCACCTAGATCAAACTTAATTACTGAAAAGAATGAACAATTTCACCTAAATTCAGTAACTATTGGTTCAATGACTCAGAAATAGCTTAAGCAAAAGATGAAGGAACTACACATGAAAGAAAAGATGAAAAGGTCTAGGAAAAATAGGAATGACAAGGTAGGTGTTAATAAGAATGAAAATTATGTAAGCCCACCTAATACACCTAGAAAGACCTGTTCAAACCGTGGTAGCACTAATCATCTTGCTAACTCTTGCAAGAAGAATAAAAAAATAAATACTATTTCTTCCAAATCAGAGTTTATAAATAAAACAGTTAGATATAAACCACAGAGTCCTTGTTTTCATTGTGGAAGTGTTTGGCATTCTATTTATACATGTAAAGAGTATCACAATTTGTATTTTGATTATTATAGACTAAAACCCTCTTTAATTAAAGCAAAACCTATTTCTGCATATATAAATACTGATAGTAAGGATGTTAACATAAATTGTGGTAAAAAGTCTTCTGCTGCATATGTTAACAAACTTATAAAAGCCAAAAAATCCAAGCAAGTCTGGGTCCTTAAAACACTAACTGATTCAAATTACTGATTGCAGGGTGACAGGAGGAATGCTCTAGTCTTGGACAGTGGATGCTCATGACATATGACTGGTTATAAATCCCTGCTATCAAAATTCGAGGAGAAGGCTGGACCAAGCATTTCTTATGGAGATGGAAACTTAGGAAAAATCTTGGGATATGGCAAAATCAAAGTTGGAAATGTCATCATTGAAAATGTAGCTCTAGTTGCAGGACTCAAGCATAATCTGATTAGTGTGAGTCAAATCAGTGACACAGGTTACCATGTCAACTTTTATAAGGAGCATTGTGAAATTGTCAGTAAGACTGATGGCAAGATCATATTGGCTGGTGTGAGACATGGTAGTTTATATGAAGCCAGGGTCTCCACAAGTATTGATTATTCAAAAGTTTGTCTACTAAGTAGAGCATCTGTGGAAGACAACTGGAATTGGCATAAAAGACTTTCTCACCTCAATTTCAACAATATCAATGAACTTGTGAGGAAAGATCTTGTTAGAGGATTGCCTAATGCAATTTTCACTGCTGATGGCTTATGTGACACATGCCAAAAAGCCAAGAAAAGAAAAACTTCTTTCAAGAGTAAAACTGAATCCTCAATTCTTGAACCATATCATCTACTTCATGTTGATCTCTTTGGTCTAATGAATGTTATGTCAATTGCCAAGAAAAGGTATGCATTCGTAATTATTGATGAATATACAATATACACATGGGTGTATTTTCTGCACACCAAGGATTAATCTCCATCCATTCTTCTTGATCATGTGAGGGAGCTGGAAAAAGGATCAACATACAAAGTGAAGATTATCAGAAGTGATAATGGAACTGAATTCAAGAACAGCTCTATGGAAGAGTTCTGCAAACTCAAGGGGATAAAACAAGAGTTTCTGCTCCTAGAACTCCACAACAAAATGGAGTTGTTGAAAAAAAGAATATAACTCTAATAAAAGCTGCAAGAACCATGCTAGAGGAAGCAAGATTACCTACCTACTTCTGGGCTGAGGCTGTGCAAACTGCTTGCTTTACACAAAATGCAACATTGATCAACAAGCATGGAAAAACACCATTTGAGATGGTGAAAGGAAAGAAGCCAAATTTGAAGTTCTTTCATATTTTTGGTTGTAAGTGTTTTGTTCTCAAAACTCATCTGGAGCAGCTGATCAAGTTTGATCGGAAAGCTGATGAAGGAATATTTGTGGGTTATCCGTTGACTACAAAAGCCTTCAGAGTTTACAATCTGAAAACAAGAACAGTCATGGAATCTATACATGTATCTTTTGATGACAAGAAGATAACATGTCTAGAAGATACAGATGACCATGACAAATTGAGATTTGAAAATAAAGTACCTAATGCTGAACTTTTAAATCCTGACTCTGATACAGTAAGTCCTGATATCACTCAAAACTCTGAGATTTCACAGGACAGTGGAAATTCTTTTGACACTAATGCATATATTGAGGGGGAGCAACATAAATCAAATATAAAAACTACAACAAGTGATTCATCTAAAGAGACATCAATAAAAAGATCATCAGACTCATCTTCCTTAAATTCTGATGAGTCAAATACTGATAACAATGGGAATATTAATTCAGGGAGAGCATTAGGAAACAATAGTGGTACTAATCAAAGAAATAACTAAGAATTCATGGATCAAGGGGAGGTTCATCTTCAAGGAGTCAACTTCTATCTACAAGAAAATGGTCTAAGTCACACACACCTGACTTAATCCTTAGAAACCCTGAAAGTGGTGTAAGAACAAGAAAAGCCACTCAGAATGAATGTCTCTATCATTCTTTTCTATCTCAAAATAAACCTAAGAAGGTTGAAGAAGCTCTTCAAGATGGTTACTGGGTCACATCAATGCAAGAAGAGCTCAATGAATTTAAAAGGAACAAAGTCTGGACTCTTGTGCCAAGACCAAAGAACAAATCTGTAGTTGGCACAAAGTGGGTGTTCATAAACAAAACTGACAGTGAGGGCATTGTTAAAAGGAATAAAGCAAGACTGGTTGTAAAGGGTTACTCATAATAAGAAGGCATTGATTATGATGAGACATTTGCTTCAGTTGCAAGGCTAGAGGAAATAAGAATATTTCTTGCCTATGTTGCTCACAAGAAGTTTAAGGTGTTCCAAATGGATGTAAAGAGTGCATTCTTAACTGAAGAACTCGAAGAGGAAGTTTATGTTGATCAGCCTCCAGGGTTCATTGATCCAAAGTATCCAGATCATGTCTACTTACTGGATAAAGCACTTTATAGACTGAAACAAGCTCCAAGGGCCTGGTATGAAACACTTGCTCTATTTATGCTAGAGAGTGGTTTCACAAGAGGTATAATCGATAAAACTCTATTTTATAAATACCATGGTAAGGACTTGTTATTAGTATATATATATGTTGATGATATTATTTTTGGATCTACTAATGATAAACTCTGTGAGAGATTGGAGAAGCTAATACAGTCCGGTATCAAATGAGTATGATGGGAGAATTGAGTTATTTTCTGGGGTTACAAGTTAAATAGAATGATAAATGAATCTTCATAAATCAATCCAAATACACCAGGAATCTACTCAAAAGATTTGGAATGCAAGACTGCTCAACTGCATCAACTCCTATGGCCACTGTAACCAAGTTAGATTTAAATACTGGTTCTTCAATAGATATAACTAACTACAGAGTTACGATTGGCTCACTCCTATATCTGACTGCTAGTAGACCTAATATCATGTATGCTACCTGTCTCTGTGCAAGGTTCCAAGCTGACCCTAGAGAACCTCATTTATTAGCTGTGAATTTTTTTTAAGTATCTCAAACGCACCATGAATCTGGGATTATGGTATCCTAGGGATTCAGACTTTTAGCTAATTGGATATTCAGATGCTGATTTTGCAGGATGCAAAATAGACAAGAAAGCACTACTGGAAGCTGCCAATTCCTTGGTGGCAGATTGGTTTCTTGGTACAGCAGGAAACAAAAGTCAATTTCCACATTAACTGCAGAAGCAGAATACATTGCTGCAGGAAGCTGTTGTGCTCAGATTCTATGGATGAAGAATCAATTACTGGATTATGGATTAAATTATTCTTCTATTCCTATATATTATGATAATCAAAGTGCTATTGCAATGACAGGAAATACAATGCAACATTCAATGACTAAGCACATCGGTATCAGATACCATTTCATAAGAAAACATGTGGAAGCTTGTATAGTGGAATTGGTCTTCATTTCAACAGATCAGCAAGTAGCAGATATATTCACCAAGCCTCTCTGTGAAGCTACTTTCACAAGATTGCTGAATGAATTGGGAATGATTTCAGGACAATTCTCAAACTCTGATAATTAAGTCTGCTGATATTATTGAAGCATGGTATCTTATTATTTGTCAGTACTTGTTAGATACTGATTCTTATGCTAAATGTTGATGCCATGATAACATGTAAATTGTGCTGAATGATTTTATGTGAAAAATGCATGTTAAACTACTGAGTTTGCTTACATATTTTGTTATTAGTTAAACTTGCTTTGACTAATAGGTTATGTCAGTAGTTGATAAGTCCTGATATTCGTAGTTAAAATGCTGATAATGATCAAAACTTGAATGATTGTTATACTTCCTTGATTATTTTGAACTTGTTCGAAATAAATTATTTAGCAGTATTTTTAATTATACAGTGAGATAGTGGAATATCTTTTAATTGCTCAAATGGGTTAGTTACTGATGCAAGTATATTTTAATAATTGAGTATTTACATTGGGAATAGGAATCTGAAGAGAGAGATTACTTTTTGCTTACCTAGATACGCGTATTCATGTATTTGCATTATGGTCAATTATTACTTGGTTAATTAAAGAGTCTCTTCAGTTTCTGAATTTCTTTCTATAAATACAACCCCCCACTCTAAAAAATTCTCACTACCTTTTTCATACTCAACTCATCATCTTCTCAATACTCTATTCACAACCTTACTTATCAAAAATGGCTCAATTCCAGTTTTACACATGCAGCGGTGGATGTTATCTACTGATCTTTAATCCTAATGATGAAAAGATATACTTCGATCCATGTGGATTTAAGGTTCGTATTGGTGGTGAAGTTTATCACCCAACTGAAGTTCCAAATTCAGTCTATGATCATCTCTCTTGGGATGATCTTTTGGAGCTACATTTCTTCACTGCATAAGTTCTTTTTAAAGAAGAACTCTGTGCTGAACTGGCGGAACTTGCTGGTCAAGGAGCTCTTGATCTGCAAGAGAATATCATCTCTCTAGCAGGCACAATGAGTAGAATTTATCACTTCTGAGCCATGAAGAAGCAAGAAGCTCTGAAGAAGTTGAAGATGGGATAGTTCTTAGGAATAGTTTCTAGCTTGTGTTAGGGCTATTTTATGATTCTGCTTTGTATTCATCATCTTCATATTTAATGAAAATCTTTAAGTTTCTTTGCTATCTTACTTGATTACTTTCTTGCTTGTGTGTGCTTAAGTGCTTTTACATGATATATCCAAATCAATTTTGCATGCTAAACTTCGAATGCTTTTAATAGTGCATATGAATAAACTAATCACTGTATAAGTTCATGTGATCACTTCAATACAGATTGAGCACACTGCAGGAGGTAACTGTTGTTAAAGAAGAAATTTATAGAAGATTTAATTCTTAGTCAATAAGAATTATTATCTTTGAGTGTTACATTTTATTCAAAATCTTTGAAACTTTCTTTTTTCTCATCAAAAAAGTTGTTCACAATCATTTCTTAACAATAAATATCTTAAATCTTAAATTTCTCTCACAATTGAAACACTTGAATTCTTTTCTCAAATGTTGCCAAAAATCAAGTGACATAATTCTTGAATTGTGCTCACCACTCAGAAACAACATTTAGTTGGTTAGAGACTACTTGCTGAGGTAGATCTTAATGATACTAACAGAGACACAGAGGTTTTATCAGTTTTTACTGAAGACTCTGTGACAGCTTTTAATAAACATATTCAAGTGCTAGTTCTTTACAAAAAGAACAAAGTTTGAGATCATGGTACATGACAGTATCTTGATCAAATTCTCTCCAATTCAAATGGAGGTTCTCATTATTGATGAACAATAACTGTCATAATCACAGTATCAACTGTGGATAAATTATGTATTCACAAGGTATAAATATTATTATTACTTTATCAGCATTTATTCTAAATATTGATATAGTTCTTTCATCATTTATTACATTTTTTATATAAATAATGTTGATATGATCACTCCTAGACCTTATTCAAGGACTACCTCTAGTTGTATGACCACAGATTACCCTTCTTTAGCCACCTCTTATTTTTGTAGGACAATCTTTCTGAGCCTTTTTCTGTGAGATGTGTGAAAAGATTGAGAGAAAAATAGAATTTAAGAGAGGTAGAATCCTTCCTGGTAAAAGGAGAGGTAGATGAGAGATGAGATTTAGTATTTCTTGTAAGGAAGCTCTGACTATTAAAATTCATGAGATTTGTGGTGTGAGGAGTAGTGAGACTACTTTAAAAGAATAGAGAGATTAAGGTTTATTTGCTATATGTTTGCGGGTGCTCAGAGTCCTAAAGAAACAGATGATGAACAACATTCTGTTGTGCATATGTTGTGTACTTGATGATTTCTTGAACAAAACACCTTGGTAGATTTTACTTAGTGAAAATGTAGCAATCGACGGATAAGGATTATAGTCCCGATGGATAACTCATTTTAGTCCCGACGGATGATGACTTATTATCCATCGAGTGAGTAGCTTATGTAACAATAAGTCTGTAGCACATTTCTGCGTTCACATTGTTTAGAATCTATAGTAGTACTTAAGTCATGTTGACTGTAACTAGATATGCAGAATAGGTTGATTAATTGTACATAGATGATGTCTTGTAATTCTGCATAAATGAAATGGAGTCAAGTGCCTGATTGCTACCCGACGGATAAACAACAATGAATTCGACGGATGATGAACAACCCGATGGATGATCAATAACTCGACGGATGATCATAAACCCGACGGATAAAGAATTCAAATATCTGTTGACAGTGACAACACAGTCACATGCGTCGAGTGTATGTAAATGGAATGTGGTAGCCTATTCAACTGGGTTTTCGAGAACAAAGAAGCATTGCCATTTCCATGTTATTATGAAGATATTCAAAGATGCTGGAATAGAGTAATGAAGTAGCATTGTATGAGACTAGATAGTTTTTGTTTTATTATCTTGTCTTATTGCTTTGTAATCTTGGTGATATATAAACCAAGAAGAAGCAAATAGAAAGGCGTCTGAGATACTAGCAGGGAAACATTTGTAAGTTGAACTCTTAGCATTTGTAAGCAGCTGTAAGCTTTTTGCACACCGAGTTATCTCAATATATATTATACATCTCTGGTGGAATCATTCAATCCACCAGAAAGTTTTTAAAGACTCTTGTTTTTAATTACTTATGTTTTGATTCATTTCAAGGAACTATTCCGTATTTTACTAATCAATTCACACATATATATATTTGAGTGAGAACATTTTTATTCAAGAAAAAGTTTCAAGAATTCCATTCAACCCCCCTTTTTTAATTCTTGTTACATTGTTAAGGGACTAACAATTGGTATCAGAGCAAGCTCTTGAAGAACAAAGAGTTTAAAGATCAAAATAATACAGCAAGATGAACAAGAAGGATGTTGGAGTCAAGATTCCTTTTCTGGGTAAAGATAATTACCATCATTGGAAGGTAAAGCTGCATCTTCATTTGCTTTCTCAAGATGATGCCTATATGGACTGCATAGAAAGAGGCCCTCATGTTCCAATGAGAGCTGCAACTGGAAATGAGCCATCTGTCCCCAAGCCAAGGCATGAATGGTCTGATCCTGATATTGAACAAGTCAGGAAGGATAAAAAGGCCATGAATATCCTGTTTAATGGAGTTGATGGTGATATGTTTGACAACATTATCAACTGCAAAACTGCCAAGGATGTTTGGGATACAATACAGATCATCTGTGATGGCACTGAGCAAGTTAGAGAAAACAAGATGCAGCTACTGATTCAGTAATATGAGCATTTTCATAATGAAGAAAGTGAGTCTCTCACTGACATTTTTAGTAGGTTTCAAAAACTGCTAAATGCTCTAAAGTTGCATGGAAGGGTCTATCAGACAAAAGACTCCAATCTGAAATTCCTTAGATCTCTTCCAAAGGAATGGAAACCAATGACAGTCTCATTAAGGAACTCACAAGATGATAAGGATTTTACTTTGGAGAGACTGTATGGCATCCTGAAAACTTATGAGCTTGAAATAGAGCAAGATGAGAGGATGGAGAGAGGAAAGAAGAAAGGAGGGTCCATTGCACTAGTTGCTGAGTTAGAGAAAGAGAAGGAGATGAAGATGGAAGTTGTTGAGTCAACTTCAAGGGTCTGTGAAAGCAAGGGCAAGGGGATTGCAGTAGAAAATGAAGATTCTTTGAGCCAAGATGACATGGAAGACATTGATGAACATTTAGCATTTCTTTCCAGAAGATTTTCCAAGCTCAAGTTCAAAAAGAACTTTGGAACAGCCAAGCCAAATAGAAACATGCTAGATAAATCAAAATTCAAATGTTTCAAATATGGCTTGGCAGGGCACTTTACCGGTGAGTGTAGGAAGTCAGATTCCAGTAAGAAAAAGTTTGAGCCTGTGGATTATAAGCAAAAATACTTTGAGCTACTCAAACAAAAGGAAAGGGCTTTCATTACACAAGAAAATGACTGGGCAGCAGATGGTCTGGATGAAGATGAAGATGTCAGCTATGTCAATTTAGCCCTAATGGCCAAGTCTAATGAAACAGAAACAAGTTCTTCAAGTAATCATGGAAACAGAAAGAATCTTTGGTACTTGGACAGTGGTTGTTCAAGATACATGACTGGTGATTCTACCCTGCTCACAGAGTTCAAGGAGAGAGCTGGCCCAAGTATTACTTTTGGAGATGACAGCAAGGGTTATACTGTGGGATATGGCTTGATTTCAAAAGACAATGTCATCATTGAGGAAGTTGCCTTAGTGGATGGTCTCAAACACAACTTGTTGAGTATCAGCCAGCTTTGTGATAAAGGCAACTCAGTAACTTTCAACTCAGAAGCCTATGTTGTGACTAAGAAAAGAAGCAACAAAGTGGTTCTCACTGGTGTGAGAAAAGGAAATGTGTACCTAGCTGATTTCAACTCATCTAATGCAGAATCTGTTACTTGTCTTCTCAGTAAAGCAAGTCAGGATGAAAGTTGGCTATAGCACAAGAAGCTATCCCGTTTAAACTTCAAGACCATGAATGATCTAGTAAAGAAAGAATTGGTTAGAGGCATTCCTCTAGTGGAGTTTTCTAAGGATGGACTGTGTGATGCCTGTCAAAAAGGGAAGCAGATTAAGCATCATTCAGGCAGAAACTTGATTCAACAATTGAAGAACCTTTACAACTACTACACGGATTTTTTTGAACCAGTCAATGTGTGTCCATCTCAAGGAAAATATTTTGCCTAGTAATTGTAGATGATTTCTCAAAGTTCTCTTGGACATATTTCCTAAAGTCTAAAGATGATGCTAGTTAAATCATCATCAATCACATAAGGTAAGTCAATAATCATCCTGATTTCAAGGTTAGAAGAATTAGGAGTGACAATGGAACTGAGTTCAAGAATTCTGTCATGAGAGCATTTTGTGAGGAAAATGGGATTCTGCATGAGTTTTTAGCAGCAAGAACTCCACAATAGAATGGAGTGGTGGAAAGGAAGAATAGATCACTTATTGAAGCTGCAAGAACAATGCTTGAAGAATCTAAACTGCCAACATATTTCTGGGCTGAAGCTGTAAATACTGCATGCTACACTCAGAATATTTCTCTAGTTAATCAAGCAAGATGCATGACTCCCTATCAATTGTTCAAGAACAAGAAGCCAACTCTAAATTTCCTTCATGTCTTTGGTTGTAAATGCTCTATTCTGAAAAATAAACTGATCAAAATGGGAAGTTTGATGCTAAAGTAGATGAAGGAATTTTTGTTGGATATGCTGTTGGTAAAGCATATAGAGTCTAAATCTAAGAACCAACAGTTGTGTGGAATCAATACATGTTGTGTTTGATGATAAAAAGATTGAAGGACTTCAAGATGGAGATTACCATGAGAGCCTCACATTCGACAATGTGGAGATGGTTAGTGATGACAGTGATGATGAAAGTGATCAAGAAATAGTATCAAAGGATAATGCAGAAAAATCTACTACCAATGAAGCACAAAACTCAACATTTGTCGGGTTGCATAATGCTTCATCCGTCGGGAGGCAATCTGCGTTATCCATCGGGAGACAACCAGCTTCATCCGTCGGGTTATCAAAAGGAGCAGGAAGTCAGGATAGATCACCTATAGAAAGTTCCCCTTTCTCAAATCAGAGATCCACAAACTCAGGGGAAGTTTCTAACAATCAAAACTCAATCACACATCAAGACAATAATGAGGCATCTTCATCTAGAGCTAATCTACCTCAATAAAGAAAATGGACAAAGATCACCCTTTTGAGCTCATAATTGGTGATGTTTCTTCTAGAGTTCAAACCAGGAGAGCAACTCAAGAAGAATGTCTATACAACAGCTTTCTTTCCAAGGAAGAACCAAAGAAGGTAGAAGAAGCTTTGTTGGATCCTGATTGGATTTTAGCTATGCAGGAGGAGCTAAACCAATTTGAAAGGAATAATGTATGGAAGATGGTGCCCAAGCCTAAAGGAAAGAATCCAATAGACACCAAATGGGTATTCAGAAACAAGATGGATGAAAATGGCATAGTAGTTAGGAACAAAGCTAGATTGGTTGCTAAGGACTATTATCAACAAGAAGGAATAGATTTTGATGAAATATTTGCACATGTTGCAAGACTTGAAGCCATCAGAATCTTCTTAGCCTATGCAGCCCATGCCAATTTCAAGGTCTATCAAATGGATGTCAAAAGTGTCTTTCTGAATAGAGATTTGGAGAAGGAAGTCTATGTCAGTCAACCTCCTGGTTTTAAAGATCCAAATCTACCAGAACATGTCTATTATCTTTTGAAAGCACTTTATGGATTGAAGCAAGCACCTAGAGCCTGGTATGATACTTTATCAAAGTTCCTTTAGGAAAATCATTTCACAAGAGGTACTGTAGATAAAACTTTATTCTTTAGGAATGTTAATGGCTCTAGTATACTTGTTCAAATTTATGTAGATGATATTATTTTTGGCTCTACAGATGAGAAACTTTGCAAAAAGTTTTCCAAATTGATGCAAAGTAAGTATGAAATAAGTATGATGGGAGAACTAACTTACTTTCTTGGTTTGCAAGTTAAGCAAGTTAGTGATGGAATATTCATTAGTCAAACTAAATATATTTTTGATCTTTTAAAGAAGTTTAATCTAATGGATTGCACATCTGCAAAAACTCCCATGGCTATTGCAACTAAGCTTAAATTAAACACTACTGAAAAGTCTGTGGATATTTCAAGTTATAGGGGCATGGTTGGCTCACTTCTGTACTTAACAGATAGTAGGCCAGATATAATATTTGCTACATGTTTATGTGCTAGATTTCAGGCTGGTCCTAGAGAATCTCACTTAATAGCTATTAAGAGAATTATCAGATATCTCAAGGGAACACCAAAACTTGGCATTTGGTACCCTAGAGATTCTGGTTTTGATCTAACTGGTTATTCAGATGCAGATTATACAGGTTGTAGAATTTATAGAAAAAGTACAACAAGAACCTGTCAATTTCTAGGAAATAAGCTTGTGTCCTGGTTCAGTAAAAAGCAAAATTCAGTTTCTACTTCTACAGCTGAAGCTGAATATATTGCTGCTGGTAGTTGTTGTGCACAGATATTATGGATGAAAAATCAAGTTCTAGACTATGGTTTGCAAGTTGAAAGGATTCCTATTTTCTGTGATAACACAAGTGCAATTGCCATCACTGAAAATCCAGTACAATATTCAAGGATAAAGCACATAGATATCAAGTACCACTTCATAAGGGAGCATGTAATGAATGGTACTGTGGAACTACATTTTGTTCCAAGTGAGAAGCAGCTTGCAGATATCTTTACCAAGCCACTGGATGAATCCACCATTTCAAGGTTGGTAAGTGAGTTAGGTATGCTTAATTATTCTTAAATCTATATGAGATAATTTGCAAGTTGATATACAGTCATAAATTTAATTGATTTTTCAGTCTTGGATGAAATTTTGGCTAAGTCAAAATTTACATCTCGACGGATGATCCTTATCCATCGAGTGTGATCATCCGTCGGCATATTATTTGCTAATAAAAATCAATTATTTTCCTGGAATATTTTATGACTCGATGGATAACTGTCTATCCTCATCCGTCGAATTGTCTTAATCTCAGTCGTTAATTCCCTGAACATTATCCATCGAGTATACTTACAGTTTGTTAGCATAACACGACTGGTAATGGGTGGAATTTTTACAGTTTATTTTTAAACGGCTATTTTAGGCAATTTTCATTGGTTACTTTATTTTACTTTATTATTTTTAGTAGTTATTTTTTTTGATAGTATAAATGCTTATTTCATTTCAATTTCTTTTCTTTTATCATTCTCAAATCAACTGCTCAAATTTCCTTCTCTTTCAAAGCACTTAGTCTTTCTCTTCAAGCTCGCATTCTCTAACAATGGCGCCCGTTGTCAAGATTATGTCTCAAACTGGGTTCATTTATGAGAAGAACAATTTCACTGCATTAGTAAACAAGGGTATTCAGCAATCTGGTGACTATCACAAGATGATGGACTTTGTGAAGAATTGCAAGCTTAGCTATGCCAATGCCATGCTGGAATTACCCACAATCTTTTGTGAGGTTGTTGAAGAGATATGGATAACTGCTACATACAACTCAATAGATAAGACAATCACACTCACCATTAAAGAGCCAATCACCACAAGGAGGTGCCACTGTTCTATTTCCCTATAATGGAAGCACCTCAGGTAAGTGAGGTAAGTTCATCTATTCCTATCTCTATTCCAACCTCACTAATTTCTTTTAGTTCTAGTGTGGCTATGGAAACTGTGTCAATGACCCCACAGTTGCCTACCCAAGCCACCAAACCTGCAAACATTTCAATATCCAAATCAAAAAAAGCCCCCTCTGGTATCTCTCAAAAGATGCCAGTTGCAAAATCCATCAAAACCAAAGAGGGGAGTGTGAAGGTGGGTAAGATAGGTGAGGGAAGGGGTGAACATAAAAGAAACCCTAAGAATAAGGATGGAGAGTTGAGTGGTTCCCAACCTAGCCACACTGCAGTTTCCCAACAAACTGCAGTGCTTAAAAAGGATAAAAGCTCACTTCTAGCTACATCATCCCAAAAGGATATAGTTATTGAACAAAGCTCTCAACCAAGAGGACATGCCAAGAGGGTTAGGGACACAATCTCACCCCAAACTTATGCCAGAAAGAAGAAATCTAAAATCCTTGGGGATGCACAGGGTACACACACTGTGCAAACTGGTGCTAAAGACACATTCACTGCACCTTCACAAATTCAGTTTGATGTGACTCCAATAAATGTGGAGTCACAGCCAAAATCTCTAGTAATAGAAGTACCTCACACACCTAACTCACCCACAAACTCACTGGATGTGGATATGATAAACATATCAATTCCTGATTCCCCTTCTTTAACTTTGTTGGGGAAGCCAAAATCTAGTGCAAGTGAGCATCATCTTTTAGATGATATGTTGGCTCACTTGCCAATTCTTTCAGGAACTGTTCAATCATCTGTGCCCAAAATATCTTCAATCAGCACAGAGTCCATAATAGTTTCTTTTCCTAGTTCATTCATTTCTACTCTCTCGACGGATATTGCTCATCCGTCGAGTAGTGATTGTATCCCGACGGATAAGCTTAACAGCAGTTATCCGTCGGATAGCAAAACCACTCACCCGATGGATATCACTCATCCGTCGAGTATCTCTGCATAGCCTCAAACTTCATTTTTTTCAAGTGTAGAAGATTTAGTGGTTGTACAGTCACTATTAGGATTGAGAGAGAAGAGTGTTTTGAGTGAGAGTCTGGGTTGCTCCCAGTAAAAAGGAGAGGAAATGAGTGAAACTATGCAATCAATTTCTTCAGGATTGGCAAAAGAGATTGAGAGGAGTCCCACCTTAGAAGGTGAAGGTGAGGGTGTGAGGGTGGGGAGCCAGGATGAGACCCTGATGCAATAAAAGAGAGAAAATGAGAGAAATGCAGGTACTGTAGCTATAAGGATGAATGTCATTGTTAATGAGTCAATGAATGTCCTGGATGCAGACAGGGAGGGACTATTTCAGCAACCTAAAGCTGTTATATATTCCACCTCCCTTGATGCTGAGGCATTTACTCACCCCGTTCTAGCTTATCAACTTCTACCTGAACAGGGCAATGACAATGCGGAAAGGATGCTCAATCTGGTGCATACCACACAGTCTATGATAAGAGCTAAGGATGCCATCATAGCTTTGCCTTCTACAGTTGGTGATGTGGATTATGAGACTGGTGGTTCAGCTGATTTCTTTGTTGATGAAAGTGGGGATAGTGAAGATGAAGCAATGGACATAAGGGAGAAGTAGGTTCCAGTTCAAGATCAGGTATGCCATCATGGGCATTTTCAATGCACTGTGATGAGCACTACTTTAAGATAACCCTGATCCAATTAATCAATCAGACACATACTGCTCTTCAAACCACTTCAAATGCTAGTACTAAGAAGCTCCTTCAGGCACATCTAGCCACTCTGTAACTTCAACAAATTCAAGGCTTCCAACATGCTAGGGATGTAAACACCATCAAGGGTGATATTGAGGAGATGAAGAAGGCCATTTTAGACAAAATGGACTCTAAGCTTCCAGAAGCTACAATGCTTGACATCAAGAGGTAATTAAGGAAAAATTCTGATCTTGCAACCAAGATAGAGGCATTGGATACAAGAATGTCAACCATGGAAGCATCTTTAACAACCATTCATCTTCATCAAGCCCAACAGACAGATTTACTTCAAAAACTGGTGGCTGCTCAAACCCCCTCCTCTGCTCAACTTGATGATAACAAAAAGGGGGAGAAAGGACCCAGTGAGGGGGAGAAGCTTCAAATTCAAATCAGTAAAGTTATTGTGCCTTCAATTACTATCTCAAAGCCACCAGTTACAAATAGTATAGATCTGATAAATGAAGCAGCAGCCAACATTAGAGCAGCTGAAATGAAGCAGTTGAAGCCAATCAACTGGGAGAAGATTGATGAGGATATATAAAAGAAGTTTGGACTAGTCAAGGAGCCAGTAAAGTCAGCCATCCATCACTCTCAAGTCAAGCAAATTTCTGTGAATGAGATGAGCATGGACTATCTGGAAAGGGGACAATCATCCTGCATCAAATCTCCAAAGGCTGAAATAATTCTGAAACCAAGGGTAAATTATCCAAAATTATCATTGAAGAACCCTTTGGATACTGTGTATGAGACACCTAAGCCTGATGAAAAGAAGCTTCTGTCAAGGTCAATTGTTTTCTACAAAGATCCAACTGATTCAGCTTTAAAAAAGAGAATTGCTAAAATTTTCAGGAATGGGAAGGAAATTTGTGTGGTGGCTGGACATCCTCAATTTGCTCAAGCAAAGAGAGAAGAAAAGGCTAGATTGAAGCAGAAAAAGAAGCAAGCTGCTCTAGATGCTAACAAGGCTAAACAAAAGAAAGAGCAAATTGCTATCTTGGCCAAGCTACATGCTGTAAACTCATCACAACAAATTCATGCTCAGCCATCTGAAATCACTGAATCTCAAGATCCAAAGAAGCAAGTTGAACAACAGAAGAAGTCTCCAAGAATCAAGGAATTGGCTAAAAGAACCAAAAGGAAACTGGACATTGTTTGTGGCGCCCTCCAAACCCGGGTCAGAAGTTTGGGGTCCACACACACACCTTAATTATAACCTGCTTATAATAATAAAGATAATAATAATATATACAATGACCCTACTTACCAACCACCACGGACCGCAACAGGTTAAAGTATGCACACAAGCCAAACACACTAATATATTACAAACCGTTCAAATCCCAACTATTTCAAATTCAAACTGAGTAATAAACATTATTACAAACTTTTACAAACTTAAATTATTCCAAAAGAAGCCTATTAGCTCAACTTTCTCAACCTGAACCCTAGCTCTCGCGCTGGACTGGGGATCCTCTTTACCAACTGGTTCCTTTTTAACTGGAAAGAATATAAACAACATCGCACAAATGAGCTAACTAGCTCAGCAAGTCACAATGACAAAATTGAGAATAATGATCATCAGGTGAATATGGTTATGATATCAAGTGAACAATGGATTATGATTTAGAATTGGATATTATACTTTTAATTTAAAAACCAAGGTTAGGCTGCTGATCAGTCACGCACTAACCCCGAGCAAGGCACACAGCATTACTCTAACTACTGGATCCAAGGCACACATTGGCCTAACTTGACCATTATATGGTTTGACCACGAATCTGGTCCACAATTTTATAAAAACAATCCAATTCTAACATAATAACAGAGTATGCAATAATAAACAATAACCGAAATCATTAACAACAATAAATGTTTAACAATGAAGGTTTCAATCCTTGTAAGGATCAATAAGGCAATTTAAAAGCTTGGATGCTGGGTAATGAAAGAATTGGATAACAAAGGAATCAACATTTCAAGGTTTCAAGGATTTGGTCTTTCAAAGTATAAGATACCATGGGTTGAGTATATAATAGTTCATTTCAGTGTTTAGTATTTAGTTTGTATGTATTTGTAGAGTAGTATCGTAGATTTGTGGTTCTTGTTTGGGTATACAATAATCAATGGATTAGAAAGAATATGATTCATGGCTCAAGGACAATAACTGAAATCAGGATTTAGGTTTCTGTGCTTCAAAGCACTTGCAATATCACCGGATTATCAAGTACTACAATATCTCGAGAAAGTTCAGAACACTTGCCTGGTATTAGCTTACTACACTGCACTCGCTTCCAATCACAACCGTTTTACTCCTCAACTACCTGTTTCCCTTTCCTACGTCTTGCCTCTTCTGCTCACATATCATAAGCATCTATCAATAATTTACTCATGGAATTCTATTCAACACATACTTCTATCTACCCTTCCTTTTACCCAAATCCGATTAACGGATTGAAAGTTACGCAATAATCAAGTAAACACCGAATATATAGACCGATAGTCAATTAACAAGTCACATATAGCACATAATACATCACGTAATCAATGATATATTATTTATAAAGAAGTCTCGGGTCATAAATAGGCTTTCTGGTATTTAAAATGATTTTTAAAACATTTTTCAGAATTAAAACGGGTCGTTGGATCAATTTCGGGTTAATAAACAGGGTTCGATTGGCCCATTCTGGCTCCGAAATAATTTTAGAATAATTATCGAGCCTTGGAAATAATTTAGAATAATATTTTAAAGCTCGAAACTATTTTTCAGAATTTTTAAATCATTTTTAAATAATTAAATCTAATTAAATAACTAATTAAAATCAATTAATAATTAATTAAATCAATTAATCAATTAATTTTCGAATTAATTGACCAATTAATCAATTATAAATTAACTGAAATTAATTAACTAATTAATTTAGATTTATTTGTGAATTAAAAATAATTTTCAGAATTAAAATAATAATTTTTAGAATTTTCAGAATTTAAAAATGAATTTTTATAATAAAAATAAATAGGAAATATGATTTTTAAACATTTTATAAACAGGAATCCTAAATTTGCAAAGTCTGGAAACTTCAGGGACCTAACTGCATCGTTTTCAAAAGTTGGGGTACTAAACTGTAATTTTCCAGCTCTTCGCCGGAAAACAGTCGGGTTCGCCGGAGAACACGTTCCCGGCGTCCTCACCCCATCAACACCTCCAGATCACATCTACACAACACCAGGAACACAACCATGCAATCAGTTCATCCTAACAATCCCTGAGTTGGCCGGAATTTGGCCGTGAAGTTTTCCAGTTTCCGGCGAACATCGGAAAACTTCAAAACACAACTCCCTTCTCTACAGACCTCGTTGGTTCATGAAACTTATACGACTAGATTGCAAATTTCACAGAGAACACAACCCACTTTAACACAACATCAATCTATCACAGAATAAGAAACCCCCAAATTTCAATTAAGAACATTCATACGGGTTATAAACCCTAATTTTGAAATTCGAAAATCAAACTCAAATTTGAACATGTTATTGAACTCCAAATCAGACGTATGACATATGAAAATCATCAGGAAAACAAGCTCTACAACATGCAATCACCAAATCATACAAACAATCATCCGAACAAAAATTCATATTTTTAATAAAATAAATTCGAAAATAAATAAATTTTTAGAAAAATAACCTTGATTTCTGCAGTGAAACAAAGCTCAGAATCTGATAGAACACTTCAAATCCTTCGTTTTGGTTACTCAAGCTTTGAAAACAGAGATCGGTAACGCCTTCGTTTTGCTGTTTGATTCTTAGAACAGTTTTAGGAAATTAGGGCTTTTCTCTGAAAATTATATAATTAACTATCTGCAAATGATTTTGATACGAAATAAAATACGATAAAAGGCTATTTATAATTACGGAAAATTTGTATCCCGTTGGATCATTCCGGATATAAAACGGTACGTTTATTTGTAAAAACTGATCCAAACGGTATCGGTTTTCGGGATAATTATCCAAATCAGTACAATTTGTACTGCGGTCTTGGTCTCAGCGCCTGGTTACACGTATTACGAAGTGATAATTGTGATAGTTTAATAAAAAGCTCCCGTTTATCGAAAATACGGGTTTTATTGATTTACTGAAATGAATATTGTATCGAAAATGTTACGCCGGGACCCGCGCAGGACAAACCGTATGCCGGATCGAAAAAGTCGAAACATGGAATATGCTCGGAATATTACAATTAGGTTAGGAAGGAGTTCTCGAAAGAGTTTCGGGTTCCAAAAACGTAACAACGGTGGACGTCGGTTGGTTCCCGTTTTTATAAAATAGATTTTAATTACCCGGAAAAAGATTTTAGAAATTTCATATGATTCTTATAAATCCATAAACCAACATAAAAATAATTAGGAAGATATGATAATTATCTATATTTTATTTTGGACATATAAAAATTAAAATACTCAATTAATATTATTTTTTGAATATTCAAGTACAGATAACACTTAACAATTAGCTCACAGAATAGATACTGAACACACATAATAATTATATAATAGCAAAAATAATTACACGATATATCCCGAATATTACATTGTTGATAAGGAATTGGAGAATCAGTTTCCCAAGGAGTCCACTTCAACTACAACTCAAGCATCAAAACCCTGTGTGGTATTTGAAGATATCAAGGTGGTGGATCCTTATAGGAACATTCATGGAGAACCTATTGTGCCTAAGGATGAGCCAATAGAATGGGAGAACATACCAATTCCTGACTTCAATTTACCAATCCTCAGTAAGCCAAAAAGAACAAAGTCAAGAGCAGTCAAGAAAGTGAAGTTGTCACCTCTCAAATCCAAATCTCTAGTCAAAGCTCAATCTGAAGTCAACAAAGGAGATTATATGTACTTGTGTGACATCAAGGAGTTTTCTGATCTAAACCTCTATCTAGATGGACTAAATGAAGTGAAAGGAATTGATGCATACAGAAATCTACCTGAAAGGTTAGTGTTCAAGTACAAGGGAGGAAAGGAGATTCAGTGGCCACTTCACAGGATCCTTCAAGAAAGCCAAGTTATACTGATTAAGGTTTATTCATCTTTCAAGAAGAACTTTGGGTTCAATGTTACTGCAAGAAGATTGGTACTGAAGAAGATTGAAGAACTAAGGAGTGTTAGAGCTAAGGATGCACACCCAAAGACTCTAATTATCCCTTACACAGGGAGAAGAGTGCATCTAAGGCCCTACTGGCTGATGGAGTTCATGGATGGAAAAGGAGTGAGAAGATTTTTCAGATTAGAAGACCAATTGAGCATCTCTAGCAATGAGACTCTCTTGGAAATGCAAGCAAAGCTAAATCTCTGAGAATCTGATGAACTGGAATTCCACAGGCAGCTCCAAAATCAGATTGAAGAAAACAACAGAAAGCTTGGAAAGAGATCCAGACCTTCAAGAAACTAGATAAATCTGCTAAGGCTAGAGGAGCATCTTGAAAATGACTGTGAGCAAAACTTTGTACATTATGTTAATTAAAGCACTTTTCAGTATTATCTACTCTCTTTTAAAGTTGTATTTTTAGGGTGTTTTATTATCATCAAGTATCTCTTAATTTATGGCTACAATTCCAGTAGACATAAATTGGGGGAGATTGTTGTGCATATGTTGTGTACTTGATGATTTCTTGAACAAAACACCTTGATATATTTTACTTAGTGAAAATGTAGCACTCGACGGATAAGGATTATAGTCCCGACGGATAACTCATTTTAGTCCCAACGGATGATGACTTATTATCCATCGAGTGAGTAGCTTATGTAACAATAAGTCTGTAGCACATTTCTGCATTCACATTGTTTAGAATCTGTAGTAGTACTTAAGTCATGTTGACTGTAACTAGATATGCAGAATAGGTTGATTATTTGTACATAGATGATGTCTTGTAATTCTGCATAAATGAAATAGAGTCAAGTGCCTGATCGCTACCCGACGGATAAACAACAATGAATTCGACGGATGATCAACAACCGGATGGATGATCAATAACTCGACGGATTATCATAAACCCGACGGATAAAGAATTTAAATATCTGTTGATAGTGACAGCACAGTCACATGTGTCGAGTGTATGCAAATGGAATGTGGTAGCCTATTCAACTGGGTTTTTGAGAACAAAGAAGCATTGCCATTTCCATGCTATTATGAAGATATTCAAAGATACTGGAATAGAGTAATGAAGTAGCATTGTATTAGACTAGATAGTTTTTGTTTTATTATCTTGTCTTATTGCTTCGTAATCTTGGTGATATATAAACCAAGAAGCAGCAAATAGAAAGGCATCTGAGATACTAGCAGGGAAACATTTGTAAGCTGAACTCTTAGCATTTCTCTGCATTCTTAGTTGTTCAATATTTGTAAGCAGCTGTGAGCTTTTTGCACACAGAGTTCTCTCGATATATATTATATATCTCTGGTGGAATCATTCAATCCACCAGAAAGTTTTTAAAGACTCTTGTTTTTAATTACTTGTGTTTTGATTCATTTCAAGTAACTATTCCGCATTCTGCTAATCAATTCACACATATATATATTTGAGTGAGAACATTTTTATTCAAGAAAAAGTTTCAAGAATTCCATTGAACCCCCCTTCTGTAATTATTGTTACATTGTTAAGGGAGTAACACATTATGTTGAACATCAAGAACACTCTAATACACCAAGGGCTATTAATCTTCCTGCAAGTCTAAGTACTGATACTTTCTTGTAGTCCATACATTCTTCTATTTCACCATATAGCACAATCCCTGTTTTTGTTGAAAAATAGTCCATTTACTCTACTTTACCATTACCTGAGGAAATCCTTGTTGTTGCTGAAGATGTAGTAGCACAACACTCCATTCATAAAGTTTTATTCATTTCAGAATCACCACAGCATGTTCTAAGAACTGAAGTTCTGGAAGTAAATCTCGAAGCTCCAATTCATTTATCTACAATACTTGAAGATGTGGAGTTAACTGCTGAAGGTGTGGAAGCTTCTAAAGCTACCGGATTACATACTACATAAATTTATAATTCTATTCTTCATGTTGAAGCTGATGATGAAGTTCAGCTATTAATGCAAAATCCGGTTGTTGTTGAAGAATCTAATGATGGTGAAGAAGTTAATGTTTCTAATGTTATTATAGATCCTGAGGATGATGTTTTCTTCCCTGAAGATATGCCTATGCATGTGAGACAACAGAAACTGAAAGAGTTAGATGCTACAAAAGAAAAGGATTATTCTGATAATCTCTGGAATGCTCATTGGAAATATAATATGTATCATATTTCCAGAACACAGGCTGTTGTACATCTGGAAATAGCAGAATAGGAGATTACAAATCCTGATATGCTGAATCATCTGAAAGCATCAACTTTAGCTTTCAGATCCTTACATACAGCTCATGAAGCAACTACTACTCAAATCAATCAGATTAAAGAATCTTTGATTGCTTCAAAGCTGACCACTCATCAGGAAATTCAGAAACAAATTTCACCAATAGTTTCCAGACAAAATACAATTGAAGCTAGTCAAGTTAGATTGGAATCTTAACAAGATCAAATGTCTGCCCAACTTACAGAAGTATAGAATTCAATGGAGCTGATTCTTTCTCTACTGCATGGTGATGATGCAAAAAAGGGGGAGAATATTAAATCTAAATACAAACTGCAGTCATTGACAAGTACTGATGCTGAAAATTTTGTTGGACGTAATAAGGGGAACATAAGGATAACAAAAGGAGAAAATAAAAGAAGAGTTGAATATTTGACCGTGACTACAAAATGCAAAATCTTCTTCGAAAGTCACAACTATTGTTAAAGAAGACCAAGGTATTCTGGAGAATAGAAGTTGGTGCTGAAGCAATTCAATTTCTTCAATCTCTGAAAGACAACTCTGTTCTATAAGGATCCAAAGATTTAATTATTTGATTCTAAGGAGAGTAGAAGAATATGTGCAAAAGAATATCTAAGGGTTGCTCTTGAACAGCTACGACAAATAGAGGAAGACTTCAAGAATTCCATGAAGGCATCGACAGATGATGACTACATCGACGGATAATAATGACATCGATGGATGATGACTACATCGATGGATGATGATAACATCAACAGATGTTGATAATCGACGGATAATGATATTAACGGATGATGATGTCAATGGATGATGAAATCAGTAATTGTCACATCAGTTGATCTTTGAGAAGGAAAAGGAAACAGGAACTCAAGGCGGTGAAGGACTTTATCTCAGAAGTAATTGTATAGATTTCCTTGTTGTTAATAGAATAGGATTCCTTATATATTGGTAGTTGTGCTCTATATAAAGCACATATTTGGTTCATGCTATAAGCATTGCGACATTGTTATATCTTTCACATAACCTAGCAGCTCTCAAGGATATTTGTTCATCTTTTCGAGAGAGTACGATTGTAGTAAGTTTTTATCAGTTAATATAAAAATTGTTAATTTTATTGAAGCTTTGTCGAATTGATTGAATTAACTGTATTCACCCCCTATAGTTGATTAAGGGCCTAACATACTCCTTCAATGACTATCCCTTAGGATGGTTAGTCATAAAAGGATTACAAGTTGCCTTAACATATTTATGTAATGTGATTTGTTCATTATCGGGATTTAGGCTTGATTCCTAACAATCTCCCCCAATTTATGACTGATAGAATAACAACCATAAATTAAAGCCTTGATGATAACAAAACATATTCTCACATAGGGACATTAATCTTGCATAATTGTGTTATGTTAAGATATTGATAAATATAGTGTACAAGGAAATAGATTTGAGGAAAAGATATTACTCTGAGAAATATCTACGAGCATCCAGGTATATCTTGTTGCAGATTCTAGTAATCTTTTAATAGAGAAATGCAATTTAATTTCATAAATAGCTGACGCAATCACAAGAAGACTCAAAAATTCGCAAAATATCAATTTATTTATTAATAAAATACGGACCTAATCTTATCAATCAATATTATTACATCACACTACAAGAGCGGCGATAAATATTTTTCAACTTTTCGTCGCAAGGTCACTTTACGACGGAAAATTAGAATATCGCCGCTAGCTTAATTCTGACAGACAGTTTCCCTCACAAATTTTATATTTTATTAATATATTTGTCATCCAAGTAATATTTTAATATTCTATTATCCTACTATTAATTTTTGCATTTATTTTGTTCCCCGCGAATATACTTTGTGACTAAAACATTTAATTTCTGTCGTAAATATCTGGCATTTTATATTACATTTAATTTTTGCATGGGATGGCAGATGAAGCCGTCCTATGGAGATATCTGATCAGCTGTCTCATCAAGGATCATCCAATCCCTCTATATTTGAGTAAGATGATTTTGTGGTCCTCGTAACGGGATAAATGGTTTTATGGTTTCTGTAATGGAACGGAAGATTTGGAAATGAAAATAGCATGCTAAAATTGAACTCTGGTATTCACACAGCACAACTAATGAGATGTTTTATAAAGCATGCTAGTTATTGATATCCAGTTTACATCTATTTTACTTGTTTTATAAACGAGTTATGAATTATGTTCCTATAATTGTTTATCATAAACTATTTTGCTTATTATTCATATAGTGGTACTACTAAGCGATTGATCGCTCACTCTTGCAAATGTTTTGTATATTCCTATATTGCAGATGCTTAGGAGACCCTCATCTGTCATAAGCAGGGCCAGATTCCAGTTCCTCCCGTATTGAGCTCCTCCGAGTTGTTGTGTCAGATCAGGTGTGGTATGTGAGTTGATGTAAAAAGTTAGATGTGTCAGGTTATTTTAAATAAGTTGGTTTGTATTAATTGTGTAACCTAAATTATACTTGAATTTGGAAAAGATCTTGTGAAGGGGTTGTTTATATTGAAATAAAATGAGTTGATTGTATAATTGTAATTTGATATTGTTAGTGACGTCAACTCCTGACCCCGGGGTTGAGGCCGTCACAGGTTGGTATCAGAGCTACAGGTTTAAGTCCCTGATTTAGGCTAGGATTCGAGTCGGGAATGTGTAAAATTTGGGTATAGGGTGTGAATCAACAATTGACATTTAAAGGAGCAAGTTTAAGAGTTTAGTCGAGGGTTCGAAGGCGTAACCTTGGCATATATTGAGGATCTTGGAATTGCCCTGATCTTTAGTGTGTCTCCCTGGTATATATGCTATTGGAAACGGCCAATATAGATTTCTAGTTATCCCTCTCGTGAGAACGAGTTTGATCATGTGAGTTCAGTTAGTAGGTTGCGATAGTAGTTATCGGCTGTAATGAGTATTGGTTTATGTTGTTAGCATTGCACTGTTATTACTGTTGTTACTTTTATTATTATATTTGTTGTTGATTTTGTTAAATTTAGCCACTCATTACCGTTGGACCCCAACTAAATGAGGATGGGAATATTTATTGTGGCAGCATTCTCTTGGCACATGAAAATGTTGCTACCCTGAGGCAATTTTTAAACTAAAACCATTTGTTATGTTTCAGGAGAATGCTGCCCAAGAAGAATATCCCGTCAAATTCCTCTAATAGAGGCTCAGATGGGGCCCAGTCATGAATGAGTTGCTAGATTTGTTGCGCCAACAGTCTAACCAAATGGCTCAGCAGCAAGAATAATTTCAGCAGCAGCAAAAACAAATTCTTCAACAGCAGCAACAACAACAGCAATTCATACAACAACAGCAATAACAAATTCAACAGCAACAGCTGCAACTCCAACAACAGCCTCGGCAAAGAGAGGTGAACCAAACTGTTAGCTTTAAATATTTTCAGTCGGTGAAGCCCCTAGAGTTTAAGGGTGAAGTGGACCCAGTTGTTGCCAGAATTTGGCTAAAGGAAATGGAGAAAGCTTTACCCTCACTCAAGTAAGTGATAATCTCAAATCAGGCTATGCAAGTTATTTTCAAAAGGGTAAAGTAAATTATTGGTGGGAGTCCACTCGTGCCCTAAAAGGAGAAGGTCCTGTTCCTTGGACCAGGTTTATAAAATTATTTTTGGAGAAGTATTTTCCTGACTGTTTGTAAAATCAGTTCGAGGTTGAATTATTGGAATTGAAGTAGGATCAGAAAAGTGTAGCAGAATATGAGGCCAAGTTTACAGAATTGGCCTGATTGGTACCTGTGTATGTGAGTACTGAAGTTCAGAAAGCGAAGAGGTTCCAGCAGGGATTGAAGCCAGAAATCCATAGTGGGGTCGTAGCCTTCCAGCTCAAGACATATCCCTTTGTAGTTCAGGTCGCTCTAGTAATCGAAAGTGATCAGAAGCTGGCTGCCAAAGAGAAGGGTGATAAGAAGAGAAAGTATGAAGGTACTACCGATGAGACGAATCCAGGAGGATTTGGTCAGAGGTTTCAGAAACAATTTGACCAAAATAGGAATAAAAGATTCAGAAGACAAACTTTTCCTCAGGCCAGGCCTACTACCACTTCAGTTGCGTCCACTCCAACCCAGTCAGCAAGTCCAGTGGTGGATTGTAAGATATGTGGCAGAAACATAGCGGTCTGTGCAGAAGGGATGTTCAGTGTTTCAAATGTCATCAATAGGGTCATTATGCATCAGAATGCAACTGAGAAAAACCCACAGTTACTTGCTATAATTGTGGTAAGGTTGGACATCTTGCTAGGAATTATAGGACAGCTACTCAAGGTACTGCGTCTCAAGGACCGGCATCCAGCACAGCTAGGGCCAGGACTTTCAAAATGACCAAGAGACCCAACGCCAAGGATTCGGATGTGGTTGCAGGTATGCTCTTTCTCAATTCCGTACATGTTAATGTTTTGTTTGATTCAGAAGTATCTAAGTCTTTTATATCAAAGGATTGTGTGAATAAAATGGACTTAATGTTTGAAGACCTAGATGAACCTTTGACCATAGAAGTAGCTAATCTGGATAGAGTTTTAATGAGTCAGTTTTGTCCTAAGTGTCAATTGGAAATCCACGGGCATTCTTTTTTGGCTGACCTAATACCCTTCGAGCTAGGAGAGTTCGACGTGATTTTAGGAATGGATTGGTTGTCCCAATATAAGGTAAATATTGATTGTAAGAAGAAGAAGATTATGATGTTTATAGAGGATAATACCAGGATAAACTATCAAGGACAGAGACAAGAAAAGAAATTTCTCTTGATATTAAAGGCAAAGAAATTGTTAAGACAAGGATGCGAAGCTTACCTAGCACATGTAGTAGATATTTAGAAAAAGGTACCTAATCTGGACGAGATTCCAATAGTAAGAGAATTTCCAGACGTTTTCCAGTTGAGTTTCCAGGATTACCACCAGATCGTTAGATCGAGTTTTCTATTGATTTAGTTCCTGGAGCAGAACCAGTTTCAAAGGCTCCATATCGAATGGCCCCTGTAGAAATGAAAGAACTAGCTAAACAACTTCAGGAATTGTTAGATAAAGGTGTGATTAGGCCAAGTGTATCCCCGTGGGGTGCGCCAATGCTATTTGTAAAGAAGAAGGATGGAAGTATGAGGTTGTGTATTGATTATCGGAAATTAAATAAGTTGACCATCAAGAATAAGTATCCCTTTTATTCCCTAACAGTACAACAAGAATTACAGAAGGGGGGTTGAATGTAATTCTGGCTTCTTTTTGAGATTTATGAAAAATGGTTCTAACTCGATTTATATCTAACTGTTTGATTTGCAAAGTGCGAAATACAGAGTTAAGTTAATCAAACATAAAGTAATAAAAACTCAGATCTTTAAAACTTTCTGGTGGATTTAAATGTATCCACCAGATATATATATATACATATATATATATATATCAAGAGAACCCTGTGAAGCTTGAATAGCTCACAACTGCTTTACAAGTGAACAACTAAACTTGCAGAGAAATGCTACAGAATACAGCTTACAAATGTTTCTCTGAAAAATGTGTTTTGCTTAGTCTATTGTTGTTCTACTTGCTACACTTGGTTTATATATCACCAAGTTTACATAGAATAAGACAAGATAATAAAACAAAACCTATCAAGTCTAACTTCATGCTGCTTCACTACTCTATTGCAACATCTTTGAAATTTTCATAACTTGCATGGAAATGGTAATGCTTCTTTATTCTCAAAACTCTGCTAAACAGGCTGCCACATTCCTTTTGCAAACACTCGACGCATGTGACTGTGTTGTCACTGTCAATAGATATTTGAATTGATCATCTGTCGCGTATATGCTTGTAATATGTCGGGTAGCCTTATTGATCATCCGTCGGGTAGCTTTGTTGATCATCCTCCGGGTAGCCATTTCTCACTTGACTCTATTTCATTTGTGCAAAATTACAAGACATCTTATATTTACATTTAATCAACCTATTCTACACATCTACTAGCAGTCTACATGATTCATAAGCTACTACAGAATCTATACAAAGTTGTTTGAAGAAATGTTCTACATTACTTATTTTTACATAAGCTACTCACCCGATGGTTATCTATTAGTCATCCGTCGGGACTATATTGAATCATCCGTCGGGACTATAATTGATCATCCGTCGGGTGCTACAAAATTCACTAAGTTAAATCTACTAAGGTGTTTTATTTAGCTTATCATCAAGTACACAATATATTCCTAACAATCTCCCCCAATTTATGTCTACTGGAATTGTAGCCATAAATTAAGAGAGACTTGATGATAACAAAACATCCTAAAGATACAGATTGAAAAATAGTAGATAAAACTAATAAGTGCTACAAGTTGTTGAAAGTTGAACAATACAAAGTACACAAAGAAATTGCTCACAATTGTTATCAATATGCTCCTCTAGTCTGAGCAGATAGATCTATTTCCTTGATTGTCTGGATTTCTTCCCAAGCCTTCTATTGTTTTCTTCAATTTGATTCTGAAGTTGTCTGTGGAATTCAAGTACATCAGCTTCTGAGAGATTTAGTATTTCCTGCATTTTGAAAAGAGTCTCATTGCTAGAGATACTCAATTGGTCCTCCAATTTGAAGAATCTTCTAACACCTTTGTCATTCATGAACTCCATCAGCCAATAGGGCCTTAGATGCACTCTCTTTTCTGTAAAGGGAATAGATAGAGTTCTTAGAAGTGCATCTTTGTCTCTAATACTCCTTAGTTCCTCAATCCTCTTTAGAACTATTCTTCTTGTAGTCACATTGTATCCAAAGTTCTTTTTGAAGGATGAGTAGACTTTAATCAGAACATATTGCCTTTCTTGGAGAATCCTGTGAAGAAGCCATGTCGTCTCTTTCCCTCCCTTGTATCTAAATACCTGTCTTTCAGGAAGATGTCTGTAAGCATCAATTCCTCTTACTTCTTCGAGTTCATCCAAGTAGAGATTCAAGTCTGAAAATTCCTTGATATCACAAATGTACATGAGATCTCTCTTGTTGATTGTGGGTTGGGATTTGGTTAGAGCTTTGGATTTGAGAGATACAGGCTTCACTTTCTTGCTAGCTCTAGTCTTTGTCTTCTTTGTCTTGAAGATGGGAAAATTTAGCTCAGGAATTGGTAAACTATCCCAGTCTACTGGCTCATCCTTGGGAACAGTTGGTTCACCATGAATATTTCTTGTTGGATCAACCACTTTGAATTCTTCAAATACCATTGAGGGTTTTGATGTCTGAGTTGTAGTTGTAGGCTTTTTGGGAAATTGGTCATCCAATTCCTCATCATTAAAGTTCACTTTCCTCTTGGAATGAAGTTTGTATCTAAATCTTCTTTTCTGCTGTGATTCTTCTTGCATTTTCAGATCCTTAGGTTCAGGAAGCTCTGTTGTTTTTTTACAGTTTGAAGCTTGGCCAAGATAGCAGCTTGTTCTTTCTTTTGCTATTGCTTCTTAGCATCCAAAGCAGCTTGCTTCTTTTTTAGCCTTATTCTTTCTTTCTCTTCCTTCTTAGCTTCCACAAACAGTGGGTGTCCAACCACCACACAAATCTCCTTACCATTTCTGTAAATTTTGGCAATTCTTCTTTTCAATGCTGAATCAGCTGGATCCTTGTACAATGCAATAGATCTTGACAACAGTTTCTTTTTATCTGGCTTTGGTGACTCAAACACTGTATCCATAGGATACTTTTCCTGAAAACTTGGGATAGTTCCATTTGGCCTTCATGATGAGATCTTTCTTTGGAGATTTGACACAGGAAGTTTGACCCCTTTTCAGATAGTTCATACTTATATCATTCACAGAGATTTTCATGACTTTAGAGTGATGATTGAAAACTTTTTCTGGCTTCTGTGTAGGGCCAAATATCTTCTGGATGTTCTCATCAATTTTCTTCCAATTGATTGGACTCAATTGCTTCTTCTTAGCTACTCTCAAGTTGGATGCTGCTTCTTTGATTAGATCTATACTATCTTTAGCAGGTGGCTTTGTGAAAACAATTGTTGGCACAATTGCTTTACTAACTTGAATATTGAGCACTTTTTTCTCCCCCTCACTTCTTGATTCCCCTTGACTGAATAAGACAATTGAGCTTTCTTTCTCCCCCTTAGAAGAGATTTCTTTCTCCCCCTTTTTGTTATCATCAAGTTGAGTAGAAGAGGAGGTTTGTGCTGCCACTAGCCTTTGAAGCAAGTCTGTTTGTTGTGCTTGGTGTAGATGAATTGTTGTTAGAGAGGCTTTCATTGCTGTCATTCTGGTATCCAAGGAATCTATCTTTGTGGCAAGATCATAATTCTTCCTGAGTTGTCTCTTAATGTCAAGCATTGTGGCTTCTGGAAGTTTGGAATCCAACCTGTCAGAAATGTCCCTTTTCATTTAATCAATTTCACCTTTGAGAGAGGAGACATCCTGAGTATGTTGAAAACCTTGGATTTGTTGCAATTGAAGACAAGCAAGATGTGCTTGCAGAAGCTTCGTGGTGCTGGCATTTGTTGTTGATTGAAGAGCAGAGTGTGTTTGAATGATAAGTTGGATGAGTATGGTCTTGAAATGGTATTCATCACATTTCTTGGAGAAGGCCCATGATGGCATGCCTGATCTGGAACTAGGGCCTTCTCCTCCCCAAATGCCCAATGGCTCTTCTTTACTTTCTGCATCGTCGCTACCAAAGAAATCTTCTGAACCACCAGTCTCATAGTCAATATCACCAGCTGTAGAGGGCATAGCTGTGATTGCATCATTTGCTCTTTGCATAGACTGTGTGGTGTGCACCAAATTGAGCATCCTTTCTGCATTATCATTGCCCTATCCAGCTAGAAGTTGATATGCTGGAACAGGGTGAGTAAATGTCTCAGCATCCAAGGAGGTAAAATCTATAACAACTAGACTTTGCTGAAATAGTCCCTCCCTGTTTGCATCCTGGACATTCATTAACTCACTTGCAATGACATCCACCCTTATATATCCTGTACCTGCATTTCTCTCATTATCTTTCTTTTCTTGCATCAAGGTCTCACCTTGTCTCCCCACCCTCACACCCTCACCTTCACCATCTAAGGTGGGACTCTTCTCACTCACTTTTGCCAATCCTGAAGAAATGGACTGCATTAGATCACTCTTTTCCTCTCCTTTTTCCTGGGAGCACCCCAGACTCTCACTTAAATCACTCTCTTCCCTCAGTCCTATGAGTGATTGCACTACTACTAAGTCTTCTGCACTTGTAAGAATATATTAAATTTAAAGCTGTGCAGAGACACCTGACGGATGAGGAATATCCATCGGGTTAGCAGTTTGACTATCCGACGGATAACTGCTGTTAAGCTTATCCGTCGGGAAATAATCACTACTCGACGGATGAGAAATATCCATCGGGATAGAAGAAATAATTAAGTTTGGAGTGGAGACTATTGTAGACTCTGTGCAGATTGATGAAAATTTTGGCATAGATATCTCAACAGTCTCAGAAAGAAATGGCAAGTGAGCCAACAAATCATCTAGAAGATGATGCTCACTTGCATGGATTTTTAGCTTCTTCAAGAGAGTTAAAGATGGAGAATTTGGTTGAGATGTATGAATCATATCAACATCTAATGAGTGTATGGGAGAGTTTGGTGTTTCAGGTGCTTCAATTATAAGAGATTTTGGCTGTGACTCCATATTTATTGGAGCCACATTAACCTGACTTTGAGAAGGTGCAGTGATTTGCACCAGGTTGCACAGTGTGTGAACCCTGTGCATCCCCAAGTGTTTTTGGTTTTTTCTTTCTGCTATAAGTTTGGGGTGAGCTTGTGTCCCTTACCCTCTTGGCCTGTGCTCTTGGCTAAGAGCTTGTTTCAATGGTAACATCCTTTTGGGAGGATAAAACCAGTAATGAGCTGATATCCTTATTAAGCACTGCAGTTTGTTGAGAAACTACAATATAACCAGGTTGGGAAACTCTCACCTCTCCATCCTTATTTTTAGGGCTTCTTTGATTTTCACCCTGACCCTCACCTTTCTTTCCCACCTTCACAATCCCCTCTTTAGGTTTGGTGGATTTTACAACTGATTTCTTTTGAAAGAAATCAGAGGGGGCTTTCTTAGCTTTGGATTTAGGACCTTTTGTTGATTTGGTAGCTTGGGTAGGCAACTGTTGGGTCATTGACACAATTGCCATAGCTACACTAGAAAGCAAAGAAATTTTTGGGGTTGGAAGAGTGGAGACAAAAGAAATTACCTCACTTACCTGAGGTCCCTCCATTACTAGAAAATAGTATAAGGGAACCTCCTTGTGATGGTTTGCTCTGTTTAAATCTGAAATTATCCTTCTTTCTTGAACCCAACAATTTAACTTGTTGGTTGGGTTCTCAATTACAATATCTTCAATAAGATGGTTAGCAAGCATCATAAAGAATCTAGCATAATAGACACTTTTACCTCTGTTATTGACCTCTCCTAACTTAAAGCCCAACTCAAACAAAACCAAATCACTGAAATTAAAGCACTTATCAGTAACTAGCATGTAAAGCATGTTAATCATAGAGATATTTATAGAGTCAAAGTTACTAATTTTACCAGAAAACACCTTAGTTATTACATCACACAGGTAAATTCATTCTTTCCTAAGACCCAACCTCCTAATTTCACTTAATTTAGAAGTAGTGAGTGCATAGCCCATGGAATTAATCATATTAACAATGTCAGTGTATGTGTGTGGAGCAGTTACAGTATTATCAGGAATCTTGAAGCATGCTTTAACAATATCACTATTTATGCAAAACTTCTTACCTTTCAGAGTGAATGAGATGGTCTTGTCAGTCGAGTTGTACACTATAGTTGTCCATATCTCTTCAACAACATCACAGTAAATGGTGAGTGATTCCAGCATGGCATAGTTGAGTTTGCAGTTCTTCACAAAATCTATCATTTTGTGATAGTCACCAGACTGTTGAATCTCCTTGTTCACCAATGCTGAGAAGTTGTTTTTCTCATAGATATAACCGGTTTGAGACATGATTTTCACTACAGGTGCCATTGTTAGAGATTTGGAATTTGCAGAGAGAGTTTGCTTTTGAGAAGAAATAAATTAGAGCAATTGAATCGTGAGAATGATAAAAGAAATGAATAAAAGTGAATTTGCTTTTATACTATCTCAGAAAGACTTATGGATAGATGTTGCCAGAGCTAGTTGAAATAACTGTCAAAAAATAATAAAGTAAAATAAAGTAACCAATAAAAAGTGCCCAAAATAGCCGTTTAAAAATAAATAAACTGTAAAAATTCCATCACTTATCTGTCGTGTCAAGCTTACAAACAGTAAGTATACTCGATGGATAATGTTCAGAGAATTAACGGCTAGAATTGAGACAATTCGATGGATGAGGATAAATCAGTTATCCGTCGAGTTATGAAATATTCCAGAAACTTAATTGATTTTATTTACAAATAGTATTCCGACGGATGATCAAACTCGATGGATAATGATCATCCGTCGGGATGTAAATTTTGACTTAGCCAAAATTTCATCCAAAACAGAAAAATTAATCAAATTTCTGGCTGCATAGCAATTTGCATAATATCTGAACTGATTCAAGAATAATTAAGCATACCTAACTCACTTACCAACCTTGAGAAGGTGGATTCATCCAGTGGCTTGGTAAATATATCTGCAAGCTGCTTTTCACTTGGAACAAAATGTAGTTCCATAGTACCATTCATCACATGTTCTCTTATGAAGTGGTACTTGATGTCTATGTGCTTTGTTCTTGAATGCTGTACTGGATTTTCAGTGATGGAAATTGCACTTGTGTTATCACAGAAAATATGAATCCTATCCACTTGTAGACCATAGTCCAACAATTGGTTTTTCATCCACAAAATCTGTGCACATCAACTACCAGTAGCAATATATTCAGCTTCAGCTGTAGAAGTAGAGACTGAATTTTATTTTTTACTGAACCAGGACACAAGCTTGTTTCCTAGAAATTGACAGGCTCTTGTTGTACTTTTTCTGTCTATTTTACACCCTGCATAATCTGCATCTGAATAACCATTTAGATCAAAACCAAAATCTCTAGGGTACCAAATGCCAAGTTTTGGTGTTCCCTTGAGATATCTAAAAATTCTCTTAATAGCTACCAAGTGAGATTCTCTAGGATCAGCCTGAAATCTAGCAAAAAGACAAGTAGCAAACATTATATCTGGCCTACTAGCTGTTAAGTACAGAAGTGAACCAACCATGCCCCTATAACTTGAAATATCCACAGACTTTTCAGTAGTGTTTAATTCAAGCTTAGTTGCAGTGGCCATGGGAGTTTTTGCAGATGTGCAATCCATTAGATCAAACTTCTTTAAAAGATCATGAATGATTTAGTTTGACCAATGAAAATTACATCACTAACTTGATTAACTTGTAGACCAAGAAAGTAAGTTAGTTATCCCATCATGCTCATTTCATACTTACTTTGCATCAATTTGGCAAACTTTTTGCAAAGTTTTTCATCCGTACAGCCAAATATAATATCATCTACATAAATTTGAACAAGTATACTAGAGCCATTAACATTTCTAAAGAATAAAGTTTTATCCACGGTACCTCTTGTAAAGTGATTTTCCAAAAAGAACTTTGATAAAGTGTCATACCAGGCTCTAGGTGCTTGCTTCAGTCCATAGAGTGCTTTCAAAAGATAGTAGACATGATTTGGGAAATTTGGATCTTCAAAACCAAAAGGCTGACTGACATAGACTTCCTCCTTCGAATCACCATTTAGAAAAGCACTCTTGACATCCATTTGATAGACCTTGAAATTGGCATGGGCTGCATAGGCTAAGACAATTCTGATGGCTTCAAGTCTTGCAACAGTAGCAAAAGTTTCATCAAAATCTATTCCTTTTTGTTGACAATAGCCCTTAGCAACCAATCTAGATTTGTTCCTGACCACTATGCCATTTTCATCCATCTTGTTTCTGAATACCCATTTGGTGTCAATTGGATTCTTTCCTTTAGGCTTGGGTACCAGCTTCCATACTTTATTCCTTTCAAATTGGTTTAGCTCCTCCTGCATAGCTAAAATCCAATCAGGATCCAACAAAGCTTCTTCTACCTTCTTTGGTTCTTCCTTAGATAGGAAGCTGCTATATAGACATTCTTCGTGAGTTGCTCTCCTTGTTTGAACTCTGGAAGATACATCACCAATGATGAGCTTAAAGGGGTGATCTTTTATCCATTTTCTTTGTTGAGGTAGATTAGCTCTAGATGAAGAGGCCTCATTGTTGTCTTGATGTGTAGCTGAGTTTTGATTATTAGAAACTCCCCCTAAGTTTATGGATCTTTGATTTGAGAAAGGGGAACTTTCTGTAAGTGATCTATTCTGACTTTCAGCTTCTTTTGATGACCCGACGGATGGTGCATTTTGAGTTCCGATAGATGAAGCTGATTGTCTCCCGACGGATAAAGCAGATTGTCTCCCGACGGATGAAGCATTTTGCAACTCGACAAATGTTGAATTTTGTGCTTTATTAGTAGTAGATTTTTCTGCAATATCCTTGGTCATTGATTCCTGATCACTTTCATCATTACTATCATCACTAACCATCTCTATATTATCAAATTTGAGGCTCTCATGGTAATCTCCATCTTACAGTCCTTCAATCTTCTTATCATCAAACACAACATGTATTGATTCCATAACAATGTTGGTTCTTAGGTTGTAGACTCTATATGCTTTATCAACAGCATATCCAAGAAAAATTCCTTCATCTGCTTTAGTATCAAACTTTCCATTTTGATCAGTTTGATTTCTCAAGATATAGCATTTGCAGCCAAAGACATGAAGAAAATTTAGAGTTGGCTTCTTGTTCTTAAACAATTGATAGGGTTTCATACACTTTACTTGATTAACCATTTTGAGTGTAGCATGCAGTATTTACAGCTTCAGGCCAGAAGTACGTTGGTAACTTTGATTCTTCAAGCATTGTCCTTGCAGCTTCAGTAAGTGATATGTTCTTTCTTTCCACTACTCCATTTTGTTGTGGTGTTCTTGCCACTAAAAACTCATGCATAATCCCATTCTCTTCACAAAATACTCTCATAACAGAATTCTTGAACCCAGTTCCATTGTCACTCCTGATTCTTCTAACTATGAAATCTGGATGATTGTTGACTTGCCTTATGTGATTGATGATGATTTCACTAGCCTCATCTTCAGACTTTAGGAAATATTTCCAAGAGAACTTTGAGAAATCATCTACAATTACTAGGCAAAATATTTTCCTTGAGATGGACAACACATTGACTGGTCCAAACAAAACCATGTGTAGCAATTGCAGAGGTTCTTCAATTGTTGAATCAAGCTTCTTCCTGAATGATGCTTTAATCTACTTCCCTTTCTCGCAGGCATCACAGAGTCCATCCTTAGTAAACTCCACTTGAGGAATACCTCTAACCAGCTCTTTCTTGACAAGCTCATTCATGGTCTTGAAGTTTAGATGGGACAGCTTCTTGTGCCACAGCCAACTTTCATCTTGACTTGCTTTACTGAGAAGATAAGTGACAGATTCTGTATTTAATGAGTTGAAGTCAGCTAGGTACACATTTCCTTTTCTCACTCCAGTGAGAACCACTTTGTTGCTCCTTTTGTTTGTCACAACATAGGCTTCAGAATTGAAGGTTACTGACTTGCCTTTATCACAAAGCTGGTTGATACTCAACAAATTGTGCTTGAGACCATCCACTAAGGCAACCTCCTCAATGATGACATTGTTGTTATTCTCAGTGGACTAACAATGAGATTTACAGAAGGGGGGTTGAATGTAAATCTCAAAACTTTTTCAAGTTTTGAGCAGTTTCCAAGGCTAAGTGTTTGAGTGATCAAATGTGTGTGAATTGCTTGAAGCTGATGCAGACAGATATATATATTCAAACACAAATGTAATGAACACAAAGAACTTTAAAAAACTTTTCTGGTGGATTTGTTGTTCCACCACAGATGTGTTATTTCAGAAAATCTGTGATTCAAAGAATTAAATCACAGCTGCTTCCTAGTACAAACTAGATGATTTTCTCTTTTGATATTTCTAAACAGCTCAAGGAAAATTCATATCTAATTACTAGCTACTACTTGGTTTATATATCACCAAGTTTACAAGTGAAGACAAACTGTAAAATACTATTGAAAAGATTCTTCACATGTTTCTTCTTCATTTCTCTATCCAATGCAATCTAGAGTAATCTGTAAATCTTTGAATACTTCCTTGTTTGCATCAGAATGGAAATGCTGCATTTTCTTGTTTCCTCCTAGAGGCTTCCACATTCCAGTATGTCTCTGTCAATCCATGTGCCTCTGTCAGCTTGTGAATTGTCACTATCAACTGCTAATGAACTAAGCATCCGTTGAAGCTTTCATCCGTTGATGCCTTATCCATTGAGGCTTTATCCGTTGAAGCTTTATCCGTTGATGCATTATCAGTTGAAGTCTTTATCCATTGAAGCACTTATCCGTTGATGGATATTATCCGTTGAAGCATTTATCCGTTGATGGATATTATCCGTTGAAGCATTGTTTCTTATCCGTTGAAGGTCTTCAATATCCGTTGACACTTCTTCACTTATACAAAATTACAAGGCATGAAATATTTACAATTAGCCCTCCTATTTGTACATCCATTAGTAGTCAACATGACTGATTATTTCCTAACAACATCTAAGAATTACAGCTTGATACCAGAGAGTGAAATGTGCTACAATACTAAACTTATTGCTAAGTAAAGCTACTCCTTCAACGGATAGCCAAGATGGTCTTATCCGTTGAGGCTACAAACACTAGATTTCTACTTAAGTGTTTTGCTTAACTTATCATCAAACTAATACACATATTCCTAACAATCTCCCCCTATTTATGTCTACTAGAACTGTAGGCATAAATTTGGGTTTAGCTTGATGATAACAAAACACTTAACAAATATATAAACTGTAACAAAGTAGAAATTCAAAAGTGCTACAAAAATGTATATGCTGAGATGGAATTGAAGAATTACATTGTTTCCAAGGGTGCTCCTTTAGCCTGAGCAAATTACTTTCTTTTCCTTTGATCCCTGGTTTTCTTTCCTAGCCTCCTGTCATTCTCCTCTATTTGAAGTTGAAGTTGTCTATAGAATTCAACTTCATCTTCTTCGTTGATATCTAACTTAGATTACATATCCTTGAGAGTTTCATTACTGGAAATCTTTAGCTGATCTTCAATTCTGAAAAATCTTCTGACTCCTTTGTTGTCTCTGAACTCCATCAACCAATGAGGTGATTTGTGAATTGTAATTCCTCTTTCTTGAATGAGTAAAGTTCTAGGCAAGGCATTTGGCTCCCTCCAAGTTTTCCTTATGTTGGAAATCTTGTTAAGAATCTCAGTCTTGGCAGTCCTGGTAAAGCCAGAATCCTTCTGTATGGCTGAGTAGACTCTAATCAAGGTAGAGTAGCCTTCATTCAGAATTCTGTGAAGAGACCATGTTCTTTCCCCAGCTCCTTTGTATTTGAACACTAGTCTCTCAGGTAGCTGTCTGTAGGCAGCTATTCCCCTTAAATCCTCCAGCTCATCCAGGTAGAGTTCAATGTTTGAAAATTCTTTTATGTCACAGATGTGAACATAATCATCTTTAGAGGTTTGAGGTTTAGGCTTAGGCTTCTGTGTGAATTTGATTGAGGCTTTAGAGGGTGTTGATTTGATTCTTCTTTTCTGCTTCTTTGATGGTGGAGAAGAGGTTAGGAAGGTGGGCAATTTGATGGTGTCCCAATCAATTGGTTCCTCCTTGGGAATGATTGTTTCACCATGAATATTCATGAAGGGGTCAGGTACAATTGGTTTAGGAATAGAGGGTAGTGGTTTGGATATTGATTGGGTTTCTTCAGTCTTATCTACCTTCTTTCTCTTTGCATTGACCTTCTTTCTTTTCCCTTTCTGCCATTCTTCCTTACTTCTTTCCTCCATCTCAGTACCAACCATGTCCCCCATAGCTTCATCTTCACCTTTGTCTTCAATTTCTTTTTGTTCCTCAGCCTGACTTGACTTTCACTGTTTTTCAAGCCTTGCTTGTGCTCTTTTGTCAGCCTTTAGCTGTTTGGCTTCTTCCTTCAACCTTTTGGTTTCTTCCCTCTTGGCTATTGAGAATTTGGGATGTCCTTGCATCACACATACGTTCTTTCCCTCTCTGAAGATAATAGCCATGTTTCTCCTTACAGCCTCATCCATGGTCTCTTTGAGATATGCAATACTTCTACCTAAAAGCTTGTCCTCTTCAGCTTTTGGAAGAGGAAAATCCACCTCTTTTAGAGGATTCTTTGTAGAGTCCTTATTGGATCTGTTGTTGGGCTTGAGAACCATAGGTTACAGATCTTTGGAAGAAGTTTCTCCATCCTTATGCCTCCCTACTGGCTTGAGTTCCATAATAATTGATTCCACTTTTATGCTATGCTTCACAGATTGTGATTGAGAAGTTGTAGAACCAAATATTAGTTGCATCTTTTCATCAATCTTCTTCCTTTGCTCTTTGACTTGCAATTCAGCTACTGCTATCTGGATTAGATCAATTCCATCTAGCTTTCCTTTGACTTGAATAGTTGGGGAAGTTGTGATGACAGGAACTAGCACTTGAGAAATCTGAACTGTTGTAGATGGCTCTCCTTCCCCTTCCTTTTTATTCTCCCCCTTTTTGTTATCATCAAGGGTAGGGGTCAAGCCTTGTGCTTGTGCCAGCTGCATGAGTAGATTTGTTTGAGTTTGTTGATTCTGAAGAATGGTGACCATAGAGTCTTCAATGATTTGAACCCTATCTTCCAATCTGGCCAGCCTCTTGTCAGCATCAGATGCTTTCCTCAGTCTCCCCAACAAATCTTGCATAGTACCATAGGGTATAAGTGAATCCAATTTTCAACATTGTAGGATTTCAGATCAGCAATGTCCAGCTTGAGCTCATCCACACTTAGATTTTGCTGGTAATGCTGCAACTGCAAAAGATGCAGAGAGTCCAGATGAGCTTGAAAAATTGCCTTGGTACCAACATCCTGAGTCTCCTGAAGGGCCTGCTGAATTGTCATGACTTGTCTGACCAAAGTGACACCAAACTCTCCTGGTGTTGATGGTTTTGCCCATGCCCATGCAGGAAGATCAGGAACAGAACTTGGGCCTGCTACTCCCCCTAAGTTCATGCTCTCATTCAAAGAATTAGAGTCATCATCATCAGAATTTACTCCAAATTCTTCAGATGGCTCACCAGCTTGAGAAGGCAGCCTGTTGACAGCAGCTTTGTCTCTGAGAAGAGATTCTGAAGTGTGTACAATGTGTAGTGTCTGTTCTGCCTCCACATTGCCCTGTGCAGCCAATAATTGATAGGCTGAAACAGGGTGAGTAAAAGTGTCAGCATCCAAGGAAATGTTATCAATGACAGCTTTGTAATGTTGCTGAAATTGTCTTTCCTTATCTGCATCATCCACTTTCATTAACTCACTAGCAATGGCTGGATCCACCCTTATAGCTTCTGTACCTGCCTTTCTCTCAATTTCTCTATGTTCTTGCATCAGGGGCTCCCCCTGGCTCACACACACCCTCACACCCTCACCTTCTAAGGTGGCACTCCTCTCACTCACTTTTGCCATGCTGGAAGAAATAGCATGCATTTGGTGACTCTCAACCTCTCCTTTTGCCTGGGAGCAACCCAGCCTCTCACTCAAAGATCACTCCCTTCCCTCAAACCTAAAAGTGATTGTACAGTTGCCATGTCCTCTACAGTTGGAATTGTTTCTGTTAAGTGTGTAGAGACCATCAATGGATAGGGAGTATCCGTTGAAGTAGAAACTGATGGTATCAACGGATAACTGCTGTGAAGCTTATCTGTTGAAGAACAACCACTTGTCAACGGATGAGAGATATCCGTTGAGGAAGGAAAAGATGTAGATATAGAAAGTGACATAATTGTTGAATCTGTGTAGATTGATTTTAAGTGAGGTAACACAGATTCTTCAACTACATCTGAAAGAATTGGCTGATGATCCAACAAATCATCTAAAAGATGATGATCATCAGGTTTTGAGTGGGGCTCCTCCCTAAGTTTTAATGAGGGAGAATTAGGAATTGATGTGAATATCATATCCACATCCAGAGAGGGTGTTGGAGAGTTTGATGAATGGTGTGTTTCTATATTGAGAGAATGGGGTTGTGATTCCACATTTGCTGGAATCACATCAAGCTGAATTTGAGAAGGCACAGATACTGGTGGATGTATCTGTGCTGTGTCTGTCCCTTGTGTGGAAACTAGGGTTTTGGCCTTCTTCTTCCTTGAAAAGGCCTTAAATGGTGAATGTGTGGCTTCCGTGTCCCTCCCTCTTTTGTTCTGTGTCCCTGGTTGGGGACTATTTTCAATAGTTACATCCTTTTGGGAGGATGCAACTAGGGATATGCTGGACTCCTTTTGAACCACCACAGTCTTTTGAGAGACTGTGGCTTGGCTGGTTTGGGTACCACTCACCTCTCCCACCTTATCCTGGGGGCTTTTTGATGTTCACCCCTCCCCTCACCACTCACACCCTGTTCACTCCCTTCAGGGTTTATGGTAGTTGTTACAACTGTTGTCTTTTGAGAAACAACAGAGGTAGGTTTCTTTGACTTGACTTTGGAAACTTTAGATTTGGTGGCTTTGGTAGGAGCCTGTTTGGACAAAGACACAGGTTCCATAGCCACACTAGAAGGCAAAGAAACAGTGGGGTTGGAAGTAGTAGGAGTTATAGAAGTATTTACCTCACTTACCTGTGGTGCATTCATGATTGGCAAGTATACCAATGGCACCTGGCTGTTGAGGTTCATTCTCAAAAGGTCTGCAAGGACCCTTTTCTCTTGTGCCCAACATTTGAGTTTATTATTCTCATTGGATATAACCAAACCTTCAGCAACATGGTTAGCCAATAACATAAAGAATCTAGCATAGTAGATGTTATATGGTCTATTAGCTTTGTTACCTAATCTGGAACCTAATTCTAGCATAACACAGTTGCTAAAATTAAAGTACCTATCAGAAACTAGCATATAGAGCATATTAACAAGAGATGAAGTGATAGCATCAAAATTGCTAATCTTCCCAGAGAAAACCTTAATAAAGGCATCTCCAAGAAAACTCCATTCTTTCCTAAGGCCTTTCCTTCTAATACTACCTAAACTAGCAGAATCAAAAGCATAGCCTATGGAATCTAGCATAGCAGAGACATCTTTATCAGTGTGTGGTGTCATGGCATTATTCTCAGGCAACTTAAAGCAAGATTGTAAATCATCACAATTAATGCAATAGTCCTTACCTTTGAGAGAGAAGGCAATAGTCATATATGTGGAGTTGAACTCTGCAGTTGTCCAAATCTCATCAATCACCTCACAGTAGATGGTTGGGGCTTCCAGCATTGCATAGCTTAGTTTGCAGTTTTTGATGAAGTCCATCATCTTGTGATAATCAGAATGGGCTTCATTCTTTTCAACCAAGGCTATGAAATTATTCTTTTCATAAACAAATCCTGTTTGAGACATAATTTTGACTACTGGTGCCATTGTTGTGAGTACAGGTTGCAGAGAAAAACTTGAAAATTTAGAGAGAAAGAGAATAAGAATTGCAAGAAAGCGTAAAGTGAGAATAAGAGTTCAATTGGGCTTTTATACTTTCTTGAATTAAAACGTAAATAAAATGATTAAATGATACTTTTAAGTAAGTTACAACCGTTCAAGAATAAAGAAAACTGTAGAAATTCTGAAAACTACCTTAAATACAATTACATACAACACTGTATATCTGTATCAACGGTTGAGTAAAAGAATCAACGACTGTGACTCACTTATAGTAACTGACGTGACACTTCAACGGATAAGGGGAATAGTTATCCGTTGATGAACAACGCCATTTTATCCGTTGAAGGATAAAATTACCAGAAATGTATTTGTCTTTCAACGGATAATGAATATCCGTTGATAGAACAATTTTGGCTTTCAACGGATAGAGAATATCCGTTGATAGGATAAGTCTTAATTAAAGCCAACTTTGTTCTTGCAGCAAATTTCATTTCAGGCTTCAAGACAGATTATATAGATGACATAGATTATGAATAATTAAGCATACCTAACTCACTTACTAATCTTGTGAATGTTGATTCATCAAGTGGCTTGGTAAATATGTCTGCAATCTGCTTTTCACTTGGAACAAAATGAAGTTCCACTGTACCTTTCATCACATGTTCCCTAATGAAGTGGTACTTGATATCAATGTGCTTGGTTCTTGAGTGTTGTACTGGATTTTCAGTAATGGCAATGGAACTTGTGTTGTCACCGAATATTGGAATTTTGTCAACAGTCAGACCATAGTCAATTAGTTGATTCCTCATCCATAGTATCTGTGCACAGCAACTACCAGCAGCAATGTACTCAGCTTCAGCTGTTGATGTGGAAACAGAATTCTGCTTCTTGCTGAACCATGATACAAGCTTATTCCCTCAAAATTGACAGGTGCATGTTGTGCTTTTCCTGTCTATTTTGCAACCTGCATAATCTGCATCTGAGTAGCCAATTAGATCAAAACCAGACTCTCTAGGGTACCAAATTCCTAGATTTGGAGTCCCCTTGAGATATCTGAAAATTCTTTTAGTAGCCACTAAGTGAGATTCTTTAGGGTCAGCTTGAAATCTAGCACAGAGACATGTAGAAAACATTATATCAGGTCTACTAGCAGTTAAATATAAAAGTGAGCCAACCATGCCTCTATAACTTGTAATATCCACAGACTTTTCAGCCTTGTTTAATTCAAGCTTAGTGGCAGTGGCTATGGGAGTTTTTGCAGGTGAACAATCCATTAAGTCAAACTTCTTTAAAAGATCATAAATATATTTAGTTTGACTAATGAAAATGCCACCACTAACTTGTTTAACTTGTAAACCAAGAAAGTAAGTTAGCTCTCCCATCATGCTCATTTCATATTTACTTTGCATTAATTTAGCAAACTTTTTATAAAGCTTATCATCTGTAGATCCAAATATAATATCATCTACATAAATTTGTGCAAGTATCTTAGAGCCATTAACATTTCTAAAGAAGAGAGTTTTGTCAACAGTACCTCTTGTGAAATGATTATCTAGAAGGAACTTTGACAAAGTCTCATACCAGGCTCTAGGTGCTTGCTTTAGTCCATAGAGTGCTTTCAACAGATAATACACATTGTCTGGAAAATTTTGATCTTCAAAACCTGGAGGTTGGCTTACATAAACTTCTTCCTCCAATTCCCCATTTAGAAATGCACTCTTGACATCCATCTGATAGACTTTGAAATTGGCATTAGCTGCATAGGCTAGAAAGATTCTGATGGCTTCAAGTCTGGCAACTGGAGCAAATGTCTCATCAAAATCTATTCCCTCTTGTTGAGAATAGCCTTTAGTAACCAATCTGGCTTTATTCCTTATGACAATGCCATTTTCATCCATCTTGTTTCTGAATACCCATTTTGTGTCAATAGAACTCTTGTTCTTTGGCTTGGGTACCAGCATCCATACTTTGTTCCTCTCAAATTAGTTTAGCTCCTCTTGCATTGCTAAAATCCAATCTGGATCCAATAGAGCTTCTTCCACTCTCTTAGGTTCCTCCTGTGATAGAAAGCTACTATACAGACATTTATCTTGAGTAGCCCTTCTAGTTTGTACTTTTGATGTAGCATCACCAATGATCAGTTCAAAAGGGTGATTCTTGGTCCATTTCCTTTGAGGTGGTAGATTAGCCCTAGATGAGGTTGCCTCAGTATTGTCATGATGTGAGATAGAATGTTGATTTGTTGAAACTCCCACTGAGTTGCTGATCCTTTGAAAGGAATTGGGAGCTCTATCAACTGATGAAGTGAATTGATTATCTGTTGACAGACTGCGATCAACGGATGCTTCATTATGAACTTCAACGGATGATACACTTTGTCTTTCAACGGATGCTGCAATGCTTCTTTCAACGGAAGCTGAATTATGACTTTCAACGGATGCAGCATTCTGTACATTATCCAAAGGCAGATTCTGAATTCTTCTTGAGATGCCTTCTTCATCATTCTCACTTTCACTATCATCACAGTATATCTCAATGTTGTCAAATTTGAGTCCTTCATGATGTCCCTCATCTGTTAGTCCATCAATCTTTTTATCATCAAACACAACATGTACAGATTCCATGACAATGTTGGTTCTTAGATTGTAGACCCTATATGATTTTCCAGCAGAAGAACCAACAAATATTCCTTCATCAGCCTTTGCATCAAACTTCCCTTTGTGATCAGATTGATTCCTTAAGATGTAGAATTTGCAACCAAAGACATGTAGAAAGTTTAAAGTTGGTTTTCTTCTCTTGAATAATTGATAGGGAGTCATTTATTTTGCCTGATTGATTAGAGAAATATTCTGAGTGTAACATGCACAGTTGACAGCCTCAGCCAAAAAATAAGTTGGGAGTTTTGACTCTTCAAGCATTGTCCTTGCAGCTTCAATTAGTGATCTGTTCTTCCTTTCCACCACACCATTTTGTTGCGGAGTTCTTGGAGCTGAGAACTCATGCATGATCCCACTTTCTTCACAGAATAACTTCATGGTTGAATTCTTGAACTCAGTTCCATTGTCACTCCTAATATTCCTTACTTTGAAATCAGGATGATTATTGACTTGCTTAATATGATTGATGATGATTTCACTAGCTTCATCCTTTGATTTAAGAAAATAAACCCATGAAAACTTTGAGAAATCATCTACAATCACTAGGCAGTATCTTTTCCTTGAAATTGACAATACATTGACTGGTCCAAAAAGATCCATGTGTAGAAGTTGTAGTGGTTCATCAATTGCAGATTCAAGCTTCGTACTGAATGATACTTTCTTTTGCTTTCCTTTCTGACAAGCATCACACAGCCCATCCCTTGTGAATTCCACTAGAGGCATTCCTCTAACTAAGTCCTTTTTGACTAGATCATTCATTGTCTTGAAATTCAAATGGGACAGCTTCTTGTGCCATAGCCAACTTTCAACTGGACTTGCTTTGCTGAGAAGACAAGTTATGGATTCTGCATCTGTAGAGTTGAAATCAGCTAAGTACACATTCCCTTTTCTAACTCCAGTTAGAACCACTTTATTGTCCTTTTTACTTGTGACAATACAGGCTTCAGAATTGAAGGAAACAATATTCCCTCTGTCACATAGTTGACTGATGCTCAATAAATTGTGTTTGAGACCATCAACCAATGCAACTTCATCAATGATGACATTTTCTTTTGAAATCAAGCCATATCCCATAGTGAATCCTTTGCTGTCATCTCCAAAGGTTATGCTAGGGCCAGCTCTTTCCTTAAACTCTGTGAGCAGGGTGAAATCTCCTGTCATGTGTCTTGAACAACCACTGTCCAAGTACCATAGATTTCTTCTTTGTCCCTACACACAACAAAATCAATCAAGTTGATTTTGGTACCCAAGTTTCCTTGGGTCCAGCCTTGTTAGTCTTTTTCCTAGACTTCATTCCTCCTGCATCTTTTGACTTAGGTAACTTTGGGTCACCCTTGGTCTCAGATGTGGTTGGTTGAAGTGTAGGGTTAGTCACAGAATCATTTAACACATTTGTTTGAATTTGATAAGGCATAGGTTGTGCAAACATGTTTATCCACATAGGCATATTGTATGGCATTTGAGGCATACTAACTGCAGTAAAATAAGGATTGTTAATATATGGCATGTTTGCAAAATGTGCATGGGGATTCTGGTGAGATATAACAGGCATAGCATGCAGAGGTGACATAGACATTTTAGGCATGGAGGGATTTGAAGGCATGGGAGCATTTTTAACAGATTTGCAATTATCAGATAGGTGATTAAAACTTTTACAATGCACACAGCTTTTCTAGGAGCATACCTATCAGGTGTGTAATTGTTATGTTTATTAATCCCTACCTTCCCATTTCTTTTAGATTTTCTTTTAGTTTCCTTCTTATCCTCAACCAACTTGAGCCTATCTTTTAGCTGATCTAAAGTCATGTGTCCTATATTCACCTTACTGACATCTCTGGATGTGCTAGCTCCTTCTTTGACAAAGTTCTTGAGAGTTGAATCATTCTTTTTATTGAGACTTTTATTTTTAAAAGAACTTGCCTGTTTTAATTGATGAGCCTTCAACGGATGCTCCTTTTCTTCCTTCAACGGATAACTTTCATCATCCGTTGATTCCACATCCGTTGAAAATCCATCAATTAATTCTAACTCCTTTTTGTTTTTCTTCCAGGCATCCTCACAGAATAATTCAATTCCCTGAACCTTTGCAATCTGAACACTAACATCCCTAGATGTTTTCCAGGCCTTGATTACCTCTTGCTCACTTTCTAACTGTGTAGAAAGAATTTCTACTTTCTTAACAGCTTCTGCTAGTTCACTCTCAACAGTCAAGCATTTAAGTTTCATCTTTTTAAGCTCAATTACCTGATCCTCTAACACAGCATTCCTATCACTTAAAAACACATTATTCTCCTTGATCCTAGTGTTTTCTTTTGCTAGTGATTTAAGGGAAATACGCAAATGATATAATTCATTGGTCATATCATTTATGGCTTCATTGCATTCATGTTTAGAAAGCTGAGAGAGATTAGTAGTAATTACCTGGTTGCTTGATGAACTAGTTTCATTTTCATCAGAATTAGCCATCAGGGCTAGGTTGACATATTCCACATCATCATCTTCATTTACCCCATCTGCTGCCCAATCATCTTGAGTGAGAAAATCTCTTTCCTTTTGTCTGAGCAAATCAAAATACTTCTTTTTGTAATCAACTTGCTCAAATTTCTTTTTCTCAGAATTTGGCTTCCTACACTCACTTGCAAAGTGTCCACTAATGCCACAGTTGTAACATTTGAACTTTGATTTGTTCACCATGTTTTTGTTTGGCTTAGTGAACTTTGTGTTTTTCCTGAACTTCATTTTTGCAAACCTCCTGGACAGAAAGGCCAAATGTTCTTCAATATCATCAGATTCATCCTGACTGGAATTGTCTTCATCCTCAACAACTTGCTCTTTACCCTTGCTTGATTCTGAATTGCTTGTACCAATTTTGAGACTTGGCATTGTCTTCTCCTCATTCCTGTCTTCCATCTTCTCAGTGTCAGCTACAAGAGCAACTGTTCCTCCTTTTCTCTTTCCCTTTTCCAACAGCTCATCCTGCTCCATTTCAAGTTCATAAGTCTTCAGAATTCCATATAATCTTTCAAGTGTGAAGTTCTTATAATCTTGAGAAATTTTTAAAGAGACAGTCATGGGCTTCCACTCCTTTGGCAGAGACCTAAGAAATTTTAAGTTAGAATACTTGACTTGGTACACTCTACCATACAGCTTCAATCCATTCAACAGTTTCTGAAACCTGTTGAAGGTATAATTTAGTGATTCACCTTCTTCAAAGTGAAAATATTCATACTGTTGAATAAGAAGCTACATCTTGTTTTCTCTGACCTGCTCAGTACCTTCACAGATGATTTGTACAGTATCCCAAACTTCCTTTGCAGTTTGGCTATTGATGACATTGTCAAACATATCTTGATCTAAGCCATTAAACAAAATGTTCATGGCTCTCTTATCCTTGCGGATTTCTTCCATGTCTTCAATAGTCCATTCTGCTTTTGGCTTGGGAATGGACTGCCCAACAGCAACTGTTGCAGTAGCAGCTGTGGCTACTTTGTGAGGGATGTAAGGACCATTTTCAATACAGTTGATGTAGCTTTCATCTTGAGAAAGAAGATGTAAATGCATCTTCACTTTCCAATGATGATAATTATCTTTTTCCAGGACTGGGATCTTTACACCAATATCCTTCCTATTCATGATATTAGCAGGAGGATTCTTCTGTGCACTCATGATGTTAGCAGAATAGATCTTTAAACTCTTTGTATGTTAAGAGCTTGCTCTGATACCAATTGTTATTCCTAGTGGACTAACAATGAGATTTACAGAAGGGGGGTTGAATGTAAATCTCAAAACTTTTTCAAGTTTTGAGCAGTTTCCAAGGCTAAGTGTTTGAGTGATCAAATGTGTGTGAATTGCTTGAAGCTGATACAGACAGATATATATTCAAACACAAATGTAATGAACACAAAGAACTTTAAAAAACTTTTCTGGTGGATTTGTTGTTCCACCAGAGATGTGTTATTTCAGAAAATCTGTGATTCAAAGAATTAAATCACAGCTGCTTCCTAGTACAAACTAGATGATTTTCTCTTTTGATATTTCTAAACAGCTCAAGGAAAATTCATATCTAATTACTAGCTGCTACTTGGTTTATATATCACCAAGTTTACAAGTGAAGACAAACTGTAAAATACAATTGAAAAGATTCTTCACATGTTTCTTCTTCATTTCTCTATCCAATGCAATCTAGAGTAATCTGTAAATCTTTGAATACTTCCTTGTTTGCATCAGAATGGAAATGCTGCATTTTCTTGTTTCCTCCTAGAGGCTTCCACATTTCAGTATGTCTCTGTCAATCCATGTGCCTCTGTCAGCTTGTGAATTGTCAATATCAACTGCTAATGAACTAAGCATTCGTTGAAGCTTTCATCCGTTGATGCCTTATCCGTTGAGGCTTTATCCGTTGAAGCTTTATCTGTTGATGCATTATCAGTTGAAGTCTTTATTTGTTGAAGCACTTATCCGTTGATGGATATTATCCGTTGAAGCACTTATCCGTTGATGGATATTATCCGTTGAAGCATTATTTCTTATCCGTTGAAGGTCTTCAATATCCGTTGACACTTCTTCACTTATACAAAATTACAAGGCATGAAATATTTACAATTAGCCCTCCTATTTGTACATCCATTAGTAGTCAACATGACTGATTATTTCCTAACAACATCTAAGAATTACAGCTTGATACCAGAGAGTGAAATGTGCTACAATACTAAACTTATTGCTAAGTAAAGCTACTCCTTCAACGGATAGCCAAGATGGTCTTATCCGTTGAGGCTACAAATACTAGATTTCTACTTAAGTGTTTTTCTTAACTTATCATCAAACTAATACACATATTCCTAATAATTGTCTTTAGAAATCAAGCCATATCCCACAGTATAACCCTTGTTGTCATCTGCAAAAGTAATACTTGGGCCAGCTCTCTCCTTGAACTCTGTGAGCAGGGTAGAATCTCCAGTCATGTGTCTTGAACAACCACTATCCAAGTACCATAGATTCTTTCTATTTCCCTGCACACATCAAAACCAAATCAAGTTGATTTTGTTACCCAAGTTTCCTTGGGTCCTGCCTTATTAACTTTTTTCTTTTGTTTCTTAGGTTTGATCTCATTTGACTTGGGGATATCAGATTCATCCTTAGTCATCTGAGTTGGACCTTTGAAACCTATCATTAAAACAAAATTATCATGCACATTTTGATTAACAGGAAAAGGCATGCTATTTGCAAACATGTTATTCCAGTAAGCCATGCTAAATGACATTTGAGGCATACTAAATGCAACATAATAAGGATTAGGTGCAAATGGCATATTAGCCAATTGTGCATTCATATTCTGTGCAAACATAACATTCATAGGCATAGAAGGCATGGCATTCATGTTGGGAAAAGAAGATGGTACATATATAGGAGTAGGCATAGCAAGTTTGCAATTAACAGACAGATAATTAACACTACCACACTTAACACAAATTTTTCTTGGAGCATATTTATCAGGTGTGTAATTGTTATGTTTGTTAATCCCTACTTTCCCATTTCTATTGTTTTTCTTTTTAGTTTCCGATTTAAGCTCAATCTTTTCTAATCTGTCATTCAATTGCTTCATAGACAGATGACCAACATTCACTTTCTTTTCCTTCTTCACTTGACTTGATTCTCCTGAAACAAAGTTTTTTGAAACTGATCAATACTTTTCATTTAACTTGGCAAGTTGTTTGCTCACAGGTTTGCTCACAGCCGACGGATGAGGATTTGTGCCACTCGATGGATAATCCTTTTGATTATCCGACGGATGACTCTCATCATCCGTCGAGTCCACATCTGTTAGCAATCCTTCAACCAAATTGGATTCCAGCTTCTCCTTACTCTTTATCCAGGCTGCATCACAAAAGGACTCAATACCTTGAACTTTGGTGATTTGAGCATGAACATCTCTAGATGATTTCCATGCCTTAATCACCTCATATTCTCGTTCAAGTTACTTCTTCAAAATATCTTCTTTCTTCAAGGACTCAGTTAATTCCTCCTTAGCAATCTTACATTCTAATTTCAATTTCTCAAATTCAATAAACTGAAACTCTAGCACATTATTCCTCTCACTTAAAATAGATTGTTTTCTTTGATTTTAGCATTTTTCTTAGTGAGAGACTTAAGTGTAACACGCAAATGATATAATTATGTAGATATGTCATTAATTGCATCATTACACTCAGCTTTAGATAAATGTGCTAGGTTAGTGGTGATTACCTGATTATTTGAAGAACTTGTTTCTGTTTCATCAGACTTGGCCATTAGGGCTAGATTGACATAGCTGACATCTTCATCTTCATCCAGACCATATGCTGCCCAGTCATTTTCTTGTGTAATAAAAGCCCTTCCCTTTTGTTTGAGCAACTCAAAAGACTTCTGTTTATAATCCATAGGCTCAAACTTCTTCTTGCTGGAATCTGACTTTCTACACTCACTGGCAAAATGCCCTGCCAAGCCACATTTGAAATATTTGAATTTTGATTTATCCACCATGTTTCTATTTGTCTTAGCTGCTCCAAAGTTCTTCTTGAACTTGATCTTGGAAAATCTTCTGGAAAGGAATGCAAGATGTTCATTAATATCATCCATGTCATTTTGGCTTAAAGAATCTTTATTTTCAGCTACCAGCCCATTGCCCTTGTTTTCACAGACCTTTGTAGTAGACTCAACAGCTTCTACCTTCACCTCTTTCTCTTTCTCCAACTCAGCAACCAGTGCTATGGACCCTCCTTTCTTCTTTCCTTTCTCCATCCTCTCATCTTGCTCTATTTCAAGCTCATAAGTTTTCAGGATGCCATACAGTCTCTCCAGAGTAAACTCCTTGTAATCTTGAGAGTTTCTCAATGAGACTGTCATTGGTTTCCATTCCTGTGGAAGAGATCTAAGGAACTTGAGATTGGAGTCTTTTGTCTGATAGACTCTTCCAGCAACTTCAGAGCATTTAGCAGTTCTAGAAATCTACTAAAAATGTCAGTGAGAGACTCACTATCTTCACAATAAAAGTGCTCATATTGCTGAATTACCAGCTGCATCTTATTCTCCCTTACTTGCTCAGTACCATCACATATAATCTAAATTGTGTCCCAAACTTACTTGGCTGTTTTGCAGTTAATGATGTTATCAAACATATCACCATCAACTCCATTAAATAATATATTCATGGCCTTCTTGTCTTTCCTGACTTGCTCAATATCAGGATCTGACCATTCATGCCTAGGCTTGGGAACAGATGGTTCATTGCCTGTTGCAGCTCTCATAGGCACATGAGTACCTCTCTCTATGCAATCCACATAGGCCTCATTTTGAGAAAGAAGATGTAGGTGTATCTTCACCTTCCAGTGGTGATAATTGTCTTTGTCCATAAATGGAATCTTGACTCCAACATCCTTCTTGTTCATCTTGCTATTTTGTTGTGATCTTTAAACTCTTTGTACTTCAAGAGCTTGCTCTGATACCAATTATTATTCCCTAACAATACAACAAGAATTACAGAAGGGGGATTGAATGTAATTATGGCTTCTTTTTGAGATTTATGAAAAATGGTTCTAACTCGATTTATATCTAACTGTTTGATTTGCAAAGTGCGGAATAAAGAATTAAGTTAATCAAACATAAAGTAACAAAAACTCAGATCTTTAAAACTCTCTGGTGGATTTGAATGTATCCACCAGAGATATATATATATATGGTGAGAACCTTGTGAAGCTTGAATAGCTCACAACTGCTTTACAAGTGAATAACTAAACTTGCAGAGAAATGCTACAGGATACAACTTACAAATGTTTCTCTGAAAATGTGTTTTGCTTAGTCTATTGTTGTTGTTGTTCTTGTTCTACTTGCTACACTTGGTTCATATATCACCAAGTTTACATAGAATAAGACAAGATAATAAAATAAAACCTATCAAGTCTAACTCCATGCTGCTTCACTACTCTATTCCAACATCTTTGAAAATCTTCATAACTTGCATGGAAATGGTAATGCTTCTTTGTTCTCAAAACCCTGCTAAACAGGATGTCACATTCCTTTTGCAAACATTCGATGCATATGACTGTGTTGTCACTGTCAACGGATATTTGAATTGATCATCCGTTGGGTACATGTTTGTTATCCGTCGGGTAGCCTTGTTCATCATCCGTCGGGTAGCTTTGTTGATCATCCATCGGGTAGCCATTTATTATTTGACTCTATTTCATTTATGCAAAATTACAAGACATCTTATATAAGCTACTCACCCGATGGATATCAATTAGTCATCCGTCGGGACTATATTGAATCATCCGTTGGGACTATAATTGATCATCCATCGAGTGCTACAAAATTCAATAAGTTAAATATATTAAGGTGTTTTGTTTAGCTTATCATCAAGTACACAACATATTCCTAACAATCCCCTACCAAGGATAGATGACTTGTTTGACCAGCTTAAAGGAGCGTGTTGTTTCTCGAAGATTGAATTGAGATTGGGCTACTATCAGTTGAAAATTAAGCCTGAAGATATACCAAAGACTACATTAAGAACCTGATATGGACATTATGAGCTTTTGGTGATGTCGTTTGTATTGACCAATGCATCAACTGCTTTCATGAATCTAATGAACCGGGTGTACAAGGAGTACTTGGATAACTTGTTTATTGTATTTATTGATGGCATCCTCATTTACTCAATGACTAAAGATGACCATGTCGAACACCTAAGGATTGCCTTGCAAAGGCTGAGAGAAAAACAATTATACGCTAAGTTTTTGAAGTGTGAATTTTGGTTGGGTGAAGTCCAGTTCTTGGGTCATGTAGTGGGAAAGGATGGTTTTAAGGTAGATCCTGTAAAAATTGAGGCTGTATCCAAGTGGGAACAACCAAAGACCCTGACGGAGGTTAGAAGTTTTCTTGGACTAGCAGGGTAATTACCGAATATTTGTAAAGGACTTTGCTAAGATTGTGACTCCATTGACCAAGCTAACCAGGAATAATAAGAAGTTTATCTAGATAGAGAAATGTGAAGAAGGTTTCCAAGAATTGAAGAAGAGATTAGTAACAACTCTAGTGCTAGCATTTCCAGATGAGACGGGAAATTTTGTAATCTACAGTGATGCTTCTTTGAAAGGTTTGGGTTGTGTGTTGATGCAACATGATAAAGTTATTGCCTACGCCTCCAGATAGTTAAAACCCCATGAAAAAAAGTATCCAGTGCATGATTTAGAACTAGCAGCGATCATGTTCGCGTTGAAACTGTGGAGACATTACTTGTACGGAGAAAAGTGCAAGATCTATACGGACCATAAGAGCTTAAAGTAAATATTCACCCGAAAAGATCTAAACATAAGACAACGGAGGTGGCTAGAACTGATTAAGGATTACGATTTTTCTATTAACTACCACCCAAGCAAAGCCAATGTAGTGGCAGATGCCCTGAGTAGGAAGGAAAGATTGAATGTGATCAAAGTTTCTGGGGAATTAGCAAAAGAATTGGAAAAGCTGGAAATTGAAGTTCGAGTGCTAGAAGATAATAAAGAGCAATTGTATGAGATCACTTTTCGGCCAGAATTGATGGATAAAATTAAGAAGTGCCAAGAATAAATGATGGATCAAGGCCTAAATAGTTTGATTGGAGAAGAACTTTGTATGCAAAAAGACAGTAAAGATATGTTTAGGTTCTCCCCAAGAATATGGATCCCTAATGTGACTGAATTGAAGAATGAGATTTTAGGGGAAGCTCATAACTCTAGGTTTTCTATTCACCCTGGGTGTACCAAGATGTATCAGGATTTGAAGAAGAAGTTTTGGTGGCCAGGAATGAAAAAGGAAATAGCAGATTGGGTTAGTAAATGTCACACTTTCCAAATAGTGAAAGCAGAACACAAAAGACCAAGTGGATTGCTACAACCTTTGGAGATTCCACAGTGGAAATGGGAATAAATTACGATGGATTTTGTAATTGGACTACCAAAGACGAAGTCGAACCATGATGTTATTTGGGTAATTATGGATAGATTGACGAAGTCTGTATATTTCTTTCTGATCAATGAAAGGTATTCCTTGGATAAGCTAGTCAAGCTGTATTCGGATGAAATTATGACCAAGCATGGAGTTCCTGTGTCAATTGTATCAGACCGAGATCCAAGGTTTAATTCAAGATTTTGGACGAAATTCCAGGAATGTTAGGGACTAAGTTAAAGATGAATACCACTTATCATCCCCAGACAGATGGCCAAAGTGAAAGAACAATTCAAATAATAGAAGATGTGTTAAGGGTTTACACTATGGATTTTAAAGGGAATTGGGATGTTCATCTGTCGTTAATTGAGTTCTCTTATAATAACAGCTATCATGCCAGCATAGGAATGCCACCATATGAAGCTTTATATGGACGTAAGTGTAGGTCCCCACTCTATTGGGATGAAGTAGGAGAAAAGAAGTTGTTAGGTCCTGAGTTAGTTCAACAAACCAAGGACACAATTGTATTGATTTGAAAAAGATTAGAAGTAGCTCAAAATAGATAGAAAAAGAATGCAGACTTACATCGAAAGGACATGGATATGGAAATAGGATCATTGGTATTATTGAAAGTGTCACCTTGGAAAGGATTGGTTAGATTTGGACAGAATGGCAAACTGAGTCCTAGGTATATTGGACCGTTTCAAGTATTGAGAAAATTTGGTAAAGTTGCATGTGAGTTGGCCCTACCGCCACAGTTGCAACATATCCATAATGTGTTCCACGTATTTATGTTAAAGCGTTATATTCCCGATTCGAATCAAGTCATTGGGTATGAACCAGTCGAGCTTCAGCCAGATTTGTCCTACGTGGCCAATTCAGATCCTAGATCGTAAAGAACGAGTCCTTAGAAATAAGTCGATTCCAATAGTCAAAGTACTTTGAAGAAATCCTCGAGTAGAAGAATCTACTTCGGAATTAGAGTCAGATATGCTGGACAAATATCCTCACTTGTTTAGTTAGATCAGATTCTGAGGACAGAATCTTTCAAAGGGGAAGGATATAACGACTCGTATATTTTTGCATTATTTAAATATGTAATTATTGAGTAATTAAATAAATAAAATATGTATATGGGTTCTATCAGTTAGATATTATTTTGTTATTAATTATATGTGATCGTTGGTGTTCGAGGATCATTTGTGTAAATACTTTTGAGCTGTGTTGTTTTGTTTTTATATTTAAAAAGTGATTTTATTTAAGATTTATTTTCATAAATACATGAATTATCTCTAAAACCATTTTTATTGCTTTATAATTTTATTTATTATTTTTAGGATTTTATAAAATTGAGAAATCAAAATTTCATGAATTATTTAGCCCTGAATGATTTTCCGATTGTATTTTATTGTAAATTCAGTAGGAAATTCAGAAAAGTTTCAAAAATTACGAAATTCATATTTTATTAAGTTTGGAATATTTTGAGAATTTAAAAATTATTTTGGAAATTTTTCGGTTTTAAATTACCCGTGCGATTGTTCGTTAAATTGTAAAATACAGGTCCGATTTATGCGTCAGAAATGATTTAAAAATTTTGAAATGATTTAAAAATTTTGGAAATTTTATTATATTAACTCCTAATTATTTCGGGATTTTTAAAAACTTTTTTCGTGAATTTTTGGATTATTTTACCTGTTAAATGCTCGTTAAATTCTTAAATTTACGGTGTCAAAATACAGAATTATTAGGATAAAATGAGATAAGCCCATTTATTCTTATCCTCCTCCCCTGCTCTCATCACCAGACTCCCTCTCTCTCATCATCTCTTATCCCTCTCTCGATCAATCTCTGAAATCTCTCTCTACTCTCCTATCTCGATCTCTCTCCTCCCTAATCTCTCTTCTTTCCCGTTCTTTTTCTTCTTTTCTCCATGTATTTCTTCCCCCTGTTGCCTCATTTTTCTTCCGTTTCATCGATGTCGCTTACTCCGGTGAGTTTCCGGTTATAACTCTGGTTATTGGCCTGGATAATTCCGATTGTTGCTTCTTAATTAATTATGTTGGATGTATATATACATATACCTCTATGTATATGTATGTGTGCATTTTTGTGCTGCTTGTGTCTCCGGTTGCCGCCTGGTTTTTTCGGCATGGCGGTCGGTTGAGTCATCTGTGCGCGTGGGCGCGTGCCTCCGCGCGTGTGCCTGTGATGGAATCGATTATGTTGTTGTTGTGGCTTGGTTAATTTGGACTGAATTTTTATTGTATTTATTTAATCTTGCAGGGAATAATTGATTTGGTTTGTGAAATAAAATTATTTGATGTTGCGAGATCTAATTGATATTTATCGGTGAAATTTATGTGGGATGCCCGATATAATGGGAACCCATGAATTTTATCGTCGTCGGCGATGAGCCTCGGTAAGCCGGCGATGGACTATAATGATATAATCTGAGTCATACGAATAAAAATATAAAAATAGGAATAATAATAATAATTAATAATTAATAATGGAATTTGTATTTTTGTTTGGGAATTTGTGGAATTGTGAATATTGTTGTTAGTTTGACATTGAATTGTTTCGACGGGATAGTCCGATAAATAAAGGAAATGCTGCCCGATTTTCGGGAAATCAAATTACGGAAATACCGGAGCGGATCCAGTAATTATCGGGATGTCGAGCGATTATATATAAATATATATATAAATATACAAATATTTTATACGAAACCTGATTGTATGTTGTGGTGAAATAATTTGCCCAAACCAATAACCCTAGTTTCCAAAAATGAGGGGTATATGTATTTTCTGAAAATGACTACCGAACCGACTTTCAAGAACGTGAACCCTAATTGATATGTGTATTACATTGATATATATGTTACGAGTCGGGTTTTGTTAATGTACGGGTAGATTGTTAGTGAGGATATGTCAAGAATATTCGGATGTCTAATTTAGGGTATTTTCGTTCTGTAGGTTCCAATCAAAATCCCGAGCATCCCGGTCGGTGCAAAGCTAGCCAGTAATAGTTGTTAAAGCGTATCAAGGCAAGTACCCGGACCATATCTTTATGGTTCAATAGTATATGAATAACTGTTGATTTAAATTACGTACTGGAACAGAATGTTTTAAGTTACGTATCCCCTGTGTTTTAAATTGTTTTATTAACTTATGTTTTGGGGGAAAAGTAACTTCTGAAAATGCCTATCTCTAAATTGTGAATAAAATTGGAAAGGTTTTCGGAAAGATGTGCTGTGATAGAATTGTTTTGGCAAGAGATAGGTATGAATAATTTGAAAACTGGATAAAATAGATCAGATAATTGGATGAGCGTGCGCAAGGGCCCGTAACGGCCAGGAAGATAGCGTAAGAGGCTAAGTTGGTTGCACACCCTATTTAAACCACTTAGTCTAGCATGACAGAGACCTAGCTAGTCTCTGAGTTCCGAAACAAGTTTCATGGGAAGGCAGATAGAGCCGTCCTATGGAGATAGCCTGATCAGCTGTCTCATCAAGGATCATCCAATACGTCCATATCTGAGCGAGATGATTTTGTGGTCCCCATAACGGGACAAATGGTTTTATGGTTTCTATAATGGAACGGAAGATTTGGAAATGAAAATAGCATGCTAAAATTGAACTCTGGTATTCACACAACACAACTAATGAGATGTTTTATAGAGCATGCTAGTTATTGATATCTAGTTTACATCTGTTTTACTTGTTTTATAAACGAGTTATGAATTCTGTTCCTATAATTGTTTATCATAAACTGTTTTACTCGTTATTCATATAGTGGTACTGTTGAGCGATTGATCGCTCACTCTTGCAAATTTTTTGTATATTCTTATATTGCAGATGCTTAGGAGACCCTCCTATGTCATAAGCAGGGCCAGATTCTAGTTTCTCCCATATTGAGCTCCTCTGAATTGTTGTGTCAAACCAGGTGTGGTCTGTGAGTTGCTGTAGAAAGTTAGATTTGTCAGGTTATTTTAAATAAGTTGGTCTGTATTAAGTGTGTAACCTAAATTATACTTGAACCTAGAAAATATCTTGTGAAGGGGTTGTTTATATTGAAATAATATGAGTTGATTGTATTATAATTATAGTTTGATATTGTTAGTGACGTCAACTCCTGACCCCGGGGTTGAAGCCGTCACACAGAATGAATTCCAATGGCTAAGGAAGTTCTACGGCTAACAACTATCAATGGCAAACGCAGATTATACCTACTGATAGTGACGTGACAATGGTTAAAACCTAGAACTGTCACATCACATAGGCTGATAGGTATCTCAGAAAAGAAGATGAGAAGCCAAGACAAACTTTTTATATGATCTTGGATTCTAAAGAAGAAAAAACATTCCATTTACTGGAAATTTATTCTTGATTTAATCTGAATACCTACTAAAATTATTGGAACTATTCTTCTTGAATTAGTCATGGGGTAGTAGATGGTTAACTCATTTACTAATTCATTTTGTGAGCTTGATGATAATCAGGTCCTCTGCAAAATACAAATTGAGTTGTTTAATATTTTATGTGCTTCAGAAAGGTCTAAGCAAGCACAATATCACTTATGTTACCCGGAAGTAAATAACTTGACCATAAATGTGTAACTTTAAGCTATCCCACAAGTTATTAACCACGTTCTGATTTTAATTTTTAATACATAAGTGATCGAATAACAAAGAAAATAGTCAGAAAAACAAATCATGTGAGTTGAGTGATACAGAAGCCTCTCTATGATAAAACAATTGCCATGTAATTCTTGAATGCATTGCCTAGTTATCTTCCTCAAAGATACTAGTGTCTTGAATGAATATTTGTACTTGCCTCAGGAGATTACCTCACAAACCAGTGGAATTCAATGTGAAGCAATTATTTGCAAATGAGAAGCTTGTTAGGCCCTTAATCAACTATAGAGGGGGGTAAATACAGTTAATATAATCAACTCGACAAAGCTTCAACAGAATCAACAGTTTTTATATTAATCTTATAAAAACTTATTACACAAGTACTCTCTCGAAAGAAGGAACAAATATCCTTCAGAGCTGCTAGTTATGCGAAAAATATAACAATGTCGCAATGCTTATAACATGAACCTAATATGTGCTTTATATAGAGCACAACTACCAATTTATAAGGAATCATATTCTTTTAACAACAAGGAAACCTATACTATTGCTTTTGAGATAAAGTCCTTCACTGCCTTGAAATTCCTGTTTCCTTTTCCTCCTCGAAGATCAACTGATGTGATAAATACTGATTTCATTATTCGTAGACAACATCAACTGTTGAAATCATCGTCCGTTGATATCCTATCATCCATTGATATTTCATCATCCGTTGGTGTTGTCATCAGCATCCGTTGATATGTAAGTTCTGAAATGAACTTCTGATAGTTTTTGTTTGATATCATCAATTACTTCTAACAATGTCCCCCTACCTGTTCATTATGGAATTATGGACAAGTTCCAATTGATGATGTCAATACTATCTAAATGCAGGAATCAAGTATGCAGATTCAATCTTGCTTCAGTGAATATCAGACTTTAACTCTTCATTCTGAACTGCTTCCTTAACTTGAGCAATGTCAGAGGTTAACTTCACTTCCTCAACTCAGAATGCTTCTAGAAATCTTCCTTCTTTGACTAGCTTGGATGATTTATGCTTCAATTAAATTTTCTTCAGTATGAAGAGCTTGAACTACTGTATAGAATAAATCTATCAGAGTTTAAGATTTAAATTTCTTAGATATTGACTCCGGCTTCGGCTTTACTCTTTGATGTAACATCCGGGATTATTTGTATCAATATATGATTATTATGTGAATATTATATGAATTTTTGGTGAATTATCTGATGATTGATAATAATATTTGGATGTTTGTATGTAATAAAATGTGAGTATGTTAACTTTAATATGTCCAGAATAAAATATAGATAATTAAGGTATTTTCCTGGTAATTTTTGGAGTGTTAGATGATTTTATAATGAATTATGAATTATTAATTATTTTCTGAATAATTATAAAATTATTTTATAAAGCCGGGAATCGTCCGACTTCAACCGTTTTTACGTTTTAACAACTCGAAACTCTTCCGAAAACTCCTTCCTAACCTATCTGGTAATTCCGGACATTTTCCGTGTTTTGACTTTTTCGATCCGAATTACGGTTTGACCCGTGCGTGGCCCGGTGCAAGATTTTCGATAAGATAATCTTTTCGGTGAATCAACGAAACCCGTATTCTCGGAAGATGAGATATTATTACATTATTTTCGTATAGAGTATTTTATAAAAAGCCCGGTTGGGATAATTATCCAAAACTGTTATCAAATCGGATCGTTATTGCAGTTACTTAGCGGCTAAGCAACTAATTTAACGATCCAAAACGATCCAGAACGAACCAATATTCCGTAAATATGAATAGCATATTTCTTATTTCATTTTATTCGTTTATTCATTTACAACCAGTAAAAAATACAGTAAATACAGAGAAAAACCCTAAAAATGATACGTTCCTGAGAATCAAACGCACGAACGAGGACGTTACCGAACTCCGATTCAGGCGTGTAATATATCAAAACGAAGCTCTCGAAAAGTACTTTCTGAATCAATCAACCATTTTAGTGCAGCAATTAAGGTAATTTTCTTATTTATTTATTTATATTCGAATTATTTGAGAATTAATATATGAATTTTTGTTCTTGATATTGTTGATATGATTTGATGATTCCATCGTATAGATAATATTTTTCTGGTCAATTTGATATATTATATGTCAAAAACCGAGTTCAATAACATATAGAAATTGAGGTTTGATTTTTCTGAAAAGTAAAAATTAGGGTTCTTGAATGTTCTTGAGTTGGAAATTTAGGGATTTTTGATTCTTGAATCGTTTGCTAATATGGATGTTTGAATAAGCTTTATTACATTATTTGCAATCGATTGGCACACTTAATTGACAATTACAACCCCCGGAAGTACTAAGTCGAGTTCCAAGTTTTTAGCTAAATTTATCTTTGATTTTTCGACTGGATTATTGATTGTTGGATGTTATGGTTGTGGGGATTAGATTCTACATGTTCTGAACTTTAATTCCCCGTGTAACTCGTTGATTTCGGTTCGGGTTTTGTTGAAGTCGGAATATTCCGATTTGTTCATCGGATAAACTCTTGATTTGATCGGAGATCGGGTTTTGCAGTTGTATTGGTGATGTTATGATCGTTTTTGAATTTCTGGGGGCATGTCAGTCAGATGGGCAATGAAAACGGAGGAGAACCGTACTGTTTTGGCTGCGTTTACGACGCCGGAAAATGACCGGAAGTCGGCCGGATTTCTGGGTTTCCAGAAACCGGCGACTTGTTCCTCCTTTTTCCGGTTGTCTTCCCCAGAAAGACCGCCCTTCAATCTGTTTTTGCTGAGTTACGGAACCACAAATCTGTTTGTGGGAATTTTATTTTAGAAAAATTCAAAAAAATTATGTTTTTAATTTCTAAAATTCATTATTTATTTCTGAAAATTATTTTTAATTCTAAAATAAATCTTAATTATTTAATTAATTAGTTTTAGTTGATAATTTATTATTTAATTAGTTAATTAATTTAAATATTAATTGATTAATTAATTTAATTATTTATTAATTAATTTTAATTAATTATTTAATTAGATTTAATTATTGAAAATTGATTTAAAAATTCCGAAAAATAGTTTCGAGCTTTGAAATATTATTTTAAATTATTTTCGAAGCTCGATAATTATTATAAAATTATTTTAAAGTCATATTCGAGTATTCGAACCCTATTATTTAATTATAAAATGATTCGAAGACCCGTTTAATTCCGAAAAATGTTCAAAAATTCATAATAAATCAACCGTTCGTCCGTTTAATACGACACGAACGCCTCTAGACTCAGAAAAATATTCTGCTTCTATTAAAAATATTTTCGAGACCTAAATTCCTTTGTATCTAAAGGATGTTTGTTTTATAGATCATTTTAAGTCTGTTATTGATCGATAAAATACTCTTTTTGACCCAATTTCAATTCTAAACGTATCGAGACCTATCTTGTGACGATTCAACTTATGTGCTACATGAATTACGTGATTATGTGTTATGTGAATAAAATGATTATATTCCCTATGTGTACGTGTTATATGGATAATGAGTAAGCATGTCTTTTAAACACTATCTGATTGAGATGTGATCTTTATCTGTTATTATCGGGCGGGTAGATAATAAGAATAAACGTATAGACTAGAAAATTATATATATTGTTAGTTCATTGAATAGTATTATTTATGTTAGATGCATACAGTATGAGGCATTCAAAGCCAGACAGATATTATGAAAGTAAAGCCTGATTAATCGTAAGGAAGCGAGTGAATTCAGAATAGAGATAAACTCGAAATAGCGATTGTTAAGAAAGGTCAAGTGGCATGTCAATGGAAATACAAACACATAAGGACTGAGTGATATGGCAAATAGTTAAAGATCGGAGGGTCACCAATTGAGGCAAGTATTCCTAACCTTTCTCCTTAAATACTGCAAATATGTATTCACTCATATTCTAAGTTCAGAATAGTTAAATGTTTTTATATCTCGCAGCAATTACTCTTATTTATGCAAGTGCCTTTTTGATCTTGTTCCTATAATTCGATTGCTCTCTTGAGCAAATACCCATTCGTTCGGGTTATTTGTGAACCCTGATTTGGGCTGTTTTGAAATCAAAATGATTTGATATCAAAATACTCTATGGGCTGGACGGTTATTATGAGGACCAGTAATGAGCTGGATCCTATGGGTCGGAGATGGACCGGACCCCTTTAGGCCATAGTTGCCTGGGTGCCCCATATGTTGGTTGGGTCTATGCAGTTGGGTATAGATCAACACTATCTCCTGACTGATCAGCAGGTTATAGTGCATATGTTGGTTTCTAGTGTCCAGTCTAATTTATTGTTGATCGCCATTAACAGCATTCCTTTCCGAGTAGTTCATAATTACAAACTCACACAAAGATTTAATTCAAAAGGATGAAATATTGAAACGATTACTATCCTTACGGAGAAATGTAATTTATGATTAAAGGCCAATGAGGGCCGATGTTTTATTCGCTCAACTATTTAAATATGTAAAGACGTTTTTAAAATCATTCAACAATCGTTTCCAGGAGTTTTCTGATCTGATATCTGGAAACCATTTATGATACTTGCTGGGCATTTTTGGCTCACTCTTGCTTTGTGAACTCTTATTTATTTCAGTATCAAATGAGGGCAAAGTGAATAGCTTTTAATAGATAGCAAAAGTGGTGAGATTCCAGCTGAAGAAATTTGGAGATGTTGGAGCGACCAATACAAGGACATTAGTAGTGAGGTAATGAAATTGTATTTAGACAACATAAATTTTAGAAGGTTAGATTAGTGTTTCATACTATAACCTGTAAGTGATCCTGAATATGAGGGGTTATCTGTATATTTATTTTAATATACAGGTTTTTATTATTATTTAAAGTTGTGTAGTGACACCCTATCCTGACCCCAGATTTGGGGGCGTCACACTTGAAATCATTGACTTTTCTTCTATCTTCTCCTTTCCTTTAAGTTTCATGCCAGTAGTTCCAATAGCTTGTGATCTTAGAGATCTTTCATCTTCTTCTTGACTGATTTCCGTTATAACTATACTTCTGGTTGGTCTTTTAGAAAGATCATCTGCATAAAGTACTTGAGAAATAACAGCAATATCAGCATTTGTTGTGTTCATAGAATTTTTAAAGTCTTCCTCCGTTTGCCTTATTTGTTGAAGATTAACTCCAAGATTTTCTTTTGTAAATATTCTTCTACTTACCTCAGAATCAAATAATTGAGTCTTTAGATCCTTGTAAAACAGAGTTGTCTTTCTTCCTTTAACTTTCAGAGTTTAAAGATATTGGCTTGCTTCAGCACCAGCTTCTATCTCCAGAATACCTTGGTCTTCATCAGCAACAGGTGTGACTTGTGAAGATTGTAGCATTTTAGTAGTCATAATCAATTATTTAACTCTTCTTTCATTCCTATTGCTTCCTCTTTTACTCTCCTTCTGTTCCCCCTTATTACCTCTATCAGGATTTTCATCATCAGTACTTAATAATAATAGCTGTTTGTATTTAAATTTATCAATATACTCCCCCTTTTTGGCATCATCACCAAGCAATAGGGAAATAATCAGCTCCATTGAATTATGTGCTTCGATAAGTTGATCAGACATTTGAGCTTGATGAGCTTCCAATCTAGCTTGACTGGATTCAATTGCAGTTTATTTGGTAACTATTGATGAAATTTGTTTCTGAATTTCCTAATGAGTAAGAAGCTTTGAAGCAATCAATGATTCTTTAATCTGATTGATTTGAGTCGTAGTTGCTTCATGAGCTGTGTATAAGAATCTAAAAACCAAAGTTGATGCTTTCAGATGATTCAACACATCGGGATTTGTAATCTTCTGTTTAGCTATTTCCAGTTGTTTAACTGCACGTGTTCTAGAAATAGGATATGTATTATCTTTCCAATAAGCATTCTAGAGATTATCATAATAAGCATGCTTCTTTTTAGCATCTAACTCTTTCATTTTATGTTGTCTTACATGCATAGGCATATCTTCAGAAAAGAAAATATCATTCTCAATATCTAACATAACATTAGATACATGAGTTTCTTTACCGTCATTAGATTCTTCAATAGCAGCTGGATCTTGCACTAATTTCTGAACTTTATCGTCAGCTTCAGCATGCAGAATAGAATGAGAAATTGATCCAAAGGCTTTAGAAGCTTCAACACCTTCAGCAGTTATCTCCACATCTTCAAGTATTGTAGATAAATGAATTAGAGCTTCCAGTTTAACTTTCAGGAGCTCAAGTCCTGTAGAATGCTTTGGTGATTCTGAAATGGATGAATCTTTATGAATGGTCTGTTGTGCTACTAATCTTCAGCAACAACAGGGATTTTTTCAAGTGATGGAAAAGAAGAATGAATGGACTATTTTTTAACAAAAACAGGGATTATCTCATGTGGTGGAATAGTGGAATGTTTGGACTGCAAGAAAGTATCAGTACTTAGACTTGCAGGGAGATTAATAGCCTTTGATACATCAGAGTTTTCCTGAGATTCAACAGACTGTTGTTCAGCCTATGTTCCTTTAGTACTCTGAGCATCTGCAAATATATAGCAAATAAAACTTAATCTCTCTATTCTTTTAAAGTAGTATCACTACTCCTCACACCACACATCTCATGACTTTTAATAGTCAGAGCTTTCTCACAAGGATTCCTAAATCATATCTCTCATTTACCTCTCCTTTTGCCAGGAAGGATCCTGCCTCTCTTAAATTCTGTTTTTCTCTTAATATTTTCACACATCTCACAAAAAAAGGCTCAGAAAGATTGTCCTATAGAAATAAGAGGTGGCTAAAGAAGGGTGATATGTGATCATACAACTAGAGGTAGTCCTTAACTAAGGTCTAGATATAATCATGTCTAGGATTTATATCATGAAAAGTATACTATAAATTCTGAAAGAACTAAATCAATATTTAAAATTAATGCTGATAAAGTAACACATGTATTTATACCTTGTGAATTCACAATAAGGCTCACAATAGATACTGTGGTTATGACAGTTGTTGTTCATCAATAATGAGAACCTCCATTTGAATTAGAGAGGATTTGGTCAGGTTACCGTCATGTACCAGGATCTCAAACCTTTGTTCTTCTTGCAAAGAACTAACACTTGAATGTGTTTAATGAAATATATCATAGAGTCTTCAGTAAAAACTAATGAAACCTCTGTGTCTCTGTTAGTATCATCAAGATCTACCTCGGCAAGTAGTCTCTAACCAACTAAATGTTGTTTCTGAGTGGTGAACATAATTCAAGAATTATGACACTTGATTTTTGGCAATATTTGAGAAAAGAATTCAAGTGTTTCAGTTGTAAGAAGAAATTTAAGATATAAGATATATGAAATTTGAGACTGAGTGTGGACAACTTTCTTGATTAGAAAAAGAAAGTTTCAAAAGAGTTTGAATTGTAAGCAACACTCAAAGATTATAACTCTTAGTGATTAAGAATTAAATCTTCCTTAAATTTTCTTCTTTAATAATGGTTACTTCCTGTAGTGCTCAATTTGTACTGAAATGTCACATGAACTCAAACAGAGATTAGTCTATTCATATGCACTATGAAAAATATCTGATATTGAACTTGAAGTATTTATTTAACATTTAACATTTAAGAACATTCAAGCACATATACATGAAAGTAATCAAGAAGTCAATTAATGAAGCAAAAGAAGATAATATATATTCATTCATTATTTAAGAAAAGAAGGTACATGGTAGAAACAAGAAAATAGTCTTAACAAGAACTAGACTATTCCTAGAATCTATCCTAACTTTTTCTTCTTCATCTCTTCTTGCTTCTTCACCGCTCGCTCCGCCATCATTGCCTTGCAGTGGTAAATCCTACTCATTATGCCTGCTAGAGATATAATATTCTCTTGCACCTCAAGAGCTGCTTGCCGAGCACGTTCGGCCATCTCAGCCTGAAGTTCTTCTTGAAGAAGAACCTCTCTAGTGAAGAAGTGTATTTCCAACTGATCATCCCAAGAGATGATTATAGATAGAAGTTGGAACTTCAGTTGAATGGTAGATTTCACCACAAATACGAACCTTATGTCTGTAAGGGTCAAAGTATATCTTCTTATCACTAGGATTAAAAATCGGTAGATAACAACCACCGCTGCGTGTGTGAAACTGAGGTTGAACCATTTTGATGTGTAAGTTTGTAAATAAAATGATGAGAAAGTGGTGAGTTGAATATGAAGAACGCAGTGAGAAGATTTGAGAGTGAAGGGTTGTATTTATAGAAAAGAAAGTAGAAACTGAAGAGACTCTTTGATTGACCATGCAATAATTAGACATAATAAGCATATAAGATTATGCGTATCTAGGCAAGCAAAAAGTGATCTCTCTCTCTTCATATTCCTATTCCCAATGTAAATACTCAAGTATCAGCGAATACTTGCATCAGTAGCTAACCCATTTAATAAATTAAAAGATATTCCACTCACTCGCTGATTAATTAAAATAATTGTTAACAATTTATTTCGAATAAATTCAAAATAATCAATGAAGTATAACAGTCAATCATGGTTTGACCATTATCAGTATCTTAATTACTAGTATCGGGATTTATCAACTACTGACATAAACTATTGGTCAAAACAAGTTTAGCTAATAATAGAGTTTATAAGCATAATCAGTAGTTCAACATGCAATTATCATTTAAGATCATTTAGCATAGTTTGCATGTTATCATGGCATCAAGCATTTAACATAAGAATCAGTATTTAACAAGTACTGACAAATAATAAGATACCATGCTTCAAGAATATCAGGAGACTTAATTATCAGAGTTTGAGAACTGTCCTGAAATCATTCCCAATTCATTCACCAATCTTGTGAATGTAGCTTCACAGAGAGGCTTGGTGAATATATCTACTACTTGCTGATCTGTTGGAACAAAGACCAATTCCACTGTACCAGCTTCCAAATGTTCCCTTATAAAATGATATATGATACTAATGTGCTTAGTCATTAAATATTGTACTGGATTTCCTGTCATTGCAATAGCACTTTAATTATCACAATATATAGGAATAGAAGAATAGTCTAACCCATAATCCAGCAGTTGTCTTCATCCATAGAATCTGAGCACAACAACTTCCTGCAGCAATGTATTCTGCTTCTGCAGTTGAAGTAGAAATTGACTTTTGTTTCTTGCTGTAACAAGAAACAGATCTGCCTCCAAGAAATTGGCAGCTTCCACAAATGCTTTTCTTGTCTATTTTGCATCCTGTAAAACCAACATCTGAATATTCGATTAGCTTAAAGTCTGAATCTCCAGGATACCATAATCCCAAATTCATGGTGCCTTTGAGATACTTAAAAAAAAATCACAGCTAATAAATGAGCTTCTCTAGGGTCAGCTTGGAACCTTGCACAAAAACAGGTATCATACATGATATCAGGTCTACTAGCAATCAGGTATAGGAGTGAGCCAATCATACCTTTGTAGTTAGTTATATCTACTGAAGAACCAGTATATAAATCTAACTTGGTTCCAGTGGCCATGGGAGTTGATACAGTTGAGCAGTCTTGCATTCTAAATCTTTTGAGTAAGTTCCTAGTGTATGTGGATTGATTTATGAAGATTCCTTCATTAGTCTGTTTAACTTGTAACCCCAGAAAGTAACTCAATTCTCCCATCATACTCATTTGATACCTGGACTGCATTAGCTTTGCAAATCTCTCACAGAGTTTATCATTAGTAGAACCAAAAATGATATCATCAACATATATATGTACTAACAACAAGTCCTTACCATGGTATTTATAAAAGAGAGTTTTATCAATTGTACCTCTAATGAAACCACTCTCTAGCAGAAATAGAGCAAGTGTTTCATACCAGACCCTTGGAGTTTGCTTCAATCCATAGAGTGATTTATCCAGTAAGTAGACATGATCTGGATGAAGGGTTTTTAGCACATAAACGCAGTGAAAACGTAGATTTAAATCTTAAAAAAAACCTGAAACCCTCCGCAGGATCCATGCGAAAAATAATATTTAATTCGTAGTTCAGTATGTTTACCTTAAGAAGCTTTACGTTAATGGAAAGATGGAGGTCTTTAATGGCGATCCAAAAATGATGAACGGAGATCCTTAGCAGCTGCTCCTCAAGTGCGAAGCACTCCACCGGTATCCACCAAGAAAATGATGTAATGAAGGAGGAGGATATGGAGAGAATTAGGGTTTTGTAAATCTTTTTGGTTGAGGCAAAAATAAGGTCTATAATAGTATATTTATAGGCAAAATTTTCAGCTGAAAATTTTCCCATAAAATATTATTATTATTAACCCTTTATTATTCTCACTAATAATTAAAACACATTTTAATTATTAATCCTTTTTCTAAACTCTTTAGAAATAATTCTCTCACTTGATTTAATTTCCAAAAATTAAATTCTTAATTAATAATATTAAGAACCTTTTCTTAATTAATTTATAATCAATTAAATCTCATTTAATCAATTATTAAATTTGCCAATTAATTATTTATTTCATAAATAAATAATTATCAGCCATTATTAAATAATTCCTCCACCATTAAATCATTCTCTTTTATGGTGTGACCCTGTAGGTTCAATATTAAGCCGGTAGTAGAAATAAATAATAATAAAACTATTTTATCATTATTTATATAAATTCTCTAATTCATTAAATATGATTAATTAATTAATCATATTTATTCTACATCGTGAGGGATACTTCTCAGCATATCGTGACTATCCGGATAATACGAATTCACTGCTTAGAATACCAAGAACCTATTCAGTGAGTAGTTACCGTACAATCAATTCCTTCTACCCTGCAATGTCACGATTAAATACAAGGTATGAAACTTGTGTCAAGCCTATCTTATTTAATCACTTTCTTTCCCATTCACTATGCTTAGTTCTATTTACTGTAAATTAGAAACTCCTTTCTAATTTCATTCACTCTGGCCAGAGATTCCTGAACTAGCATAAGTGGATCAGCATTGAACATTCTCTTCCTTCACTGGAAGGGGTAGATCCTTTATTGATCATACACTATCTTCGTGTACAAATTCGTATACCCAGTAGAGCCCTTATAATTGTCCCTTGAGACTAAGAACTAAACCAAAGCATAGTTCAGTGTACACAAGATGACTATGATGACCTCAAGTCTAAGGATACTTGTACAACTATCACTATGTGAACAACTGCTGACACGTGAGTGAACTCCATCAGTTGTTCAGCTGTGTGAGTCATGTTCAGTGAATTTATTCTATAATAAGCACCTACATACTAGCTATAGTGTCACCACACAAATGTCTATGAGAACAGACATCCTTCATAATGAAGCAAGCATAGTATGTACCGATCTTTGCGGATTATTAATTACCAGTTAGTAATCCTACGACCAGGAACTATTTAAGTTTAGAGTTATCATCTTTTAGGTCTCATTATTATGATCTCATCACAATCCATAAAAAGCTTTACTCTAAACTGTGGTATATCTTATTTAAACATTTAAATAGATAGAGCCCGCAATAAAAACAAAACAAGTCTTTTATTAATATCAATGAAATCAAAACAGATTACATAAAAGTTATTCCTAAATCCTCATACATTATTGGACTTAGGACATATCTCTTTCAATCTCCCACTTGTACTAAAGCCAATCACTCTAGTATCTAATACCCATCTTGTCTTTATGACGATCAAAGTGAATCTGAGAAAGTGGCTTTGTGAGTGGGTTTGCTACGTTGTTATGTGTGTCAACTCTCCCGACGTTGACATCTCATCTTTCAACAATCTCCCTAATCAGATGAAAGCGCCGCAGGACATGTTTGGAATTTATATGAGACCTAGGTTCCTTGGCTTGTGCTATTGCTGCGTTGTTATCACAATACAACACAACAGGCTCTTCAATGCTAGGAACAACTCCCAACTCATAAACAAATTTCCTCATCCAAACGGCTTCTTTTGCAGCCTCACTTGCAGCTATATATTCTGCTTCCGCTGTAGAGTTAGCCGTTGTAGACTGTTTGGAACTCTTCCAACTAATCGCACCACCATTCAGAGTAAACACGTACCCTGACATGGATTTGCTATCACTTTCTGATTGAAAACTAAAGTCAGTATAACCCTCTATTTTCAACTCAGATTCACCACCAAAAACAAGAAAAATGTCCTGAGTCCTTCGCAAGTACTTAAGGATATTTTTCACTGCTTTCCAATGGTCTTCACCTGGATTGGACTGATATTTGCTCGTCACACTAATTGAATAAGCAACATCAGGCCTTGTACACAACATCGCGTACATGATAGATCCTATTGCTGAAGCATAAGGAATCTTACTCATACGCTCTCTTTCCTCAGGTGTCTTAGGAGACATTTTTTCGGAAAGGGACACTCCATGGCTCATCGATATGAGACCTCTTTTGGAGTTTTCCATGCTAAACCTTTTAAGCACTTTCTGGATTTATGTACCCTGCGTAAGACCTATCATTCTTGTAGATCTATCTCTATAGATCTTCATACCGAGAATGTAGGATGCTTCTCCCAAGTCCTGCATGGTGAAGTTATTTGATAGCCATACTTTGACTGATTGTAGCATCGGTATATCATTTCCTATAAGAAGTATGTCATCCACATACAATACAAGAAATGTTACCGCGCTCCCACTAACCTTCTTGTAGACACATGGTTCATCTATGTTTTTGATAAAACCAAACTCTTTGATTGTCTCATCAAAACGGATGTTCCATCTACGAGAAGCTTGCCTTAAACCATATATGGTTCGCAGTAGCTTACACACTAGGTGTTCATTTCCCTTGGAAAGAAAACCCTCTGGCTGTGTCATATACACTTCCTCCTCAAGTTCCCCATTGAGGAAGGCCGTTTTCACGTCCATTTTCCAGATCTCATAGTCGTAGTAAGCAGCAATTGCAAGCAAAATCTGAATTGATTTTAATAGGGCTACAGGTGAAAAAGTTTCATAAAAGTCAATCCCTTGCCTTTGTTTGAATCCTTTTTCCACGATCCTGGCCTTATAGGTCTCCACCTGGCCATCTGCTCCAATCTTTCTTTTGTATACCCACTTGCACCCAATAGGCTTAACACTTTCAGGCGCCTCAACCAGAGTCCATACTTGGTTGGTATACATAGATTCCATTTCGGATTTCATGGCACTATGCCATTTCTCTGAGTCAACACTAGTCATAACCTCATTATAGGTCACATGGTCGTCATCATCAATGATTGACAACTCATTGTCATTCTCAAAGACAAGGCCATAATACCTCTCAGGTTGGTGAGACACTCTCCCTGTCCTACGAATGGGCTGTTCCACAGAAGGTTGTTCAGTCTGAACAGGTGTTTCCACTTGATCCGTAGTAGTTTATGCTTCTTGAACTTTATCAAGTTCAATTTTGCTCCCACTGTTTCCTTCAAGGATAAACTCCTTTTCCAAGAAGGTAGCATGTCTGGAGACAAACACCCGATGATCAGTGTAAAAGTAATACCCCAAAGTCTCTTTAGGATATCCCACAAAATTACATTTTACGGATCGAGATTCCAGCTTATTTGGGTCAACTTTCTTGACATAAGCTGGACATCCCCAAATCTTAACGTGTTTAAGACTCGGTTTCCTTTCTTTCCATATCTCATATGGTGTTTGAGGAACAGATTTGGAAGGCACCTTATTCAGTAAATATGCTGAGGTTTCCAATGCATAACCCCATAGGAATACTGGAAGATTCGCATAGCTCATCATGGACCGAACCATGTCTAACAAAGTTCGATTTCTCCTTTTAGATACCTCATTTAACTGTGGAGTATATGGAGGAGTCCACTGGGAGACTATACCATTTTCTTTGAGATAATCTAGAAACTCTTCATTCAAGTATTCACCACCTCGATCTGATCGAAGAGTTATAATACTGTGTTTAGTTTGTTTCTCCACTTCATGTTTATATTCTTTGAACTTTTCAAAGGCTTCAGACTTGTGTTTCATCAAATACACATATCTGAATCTAGATCTATCATCTATGAAAGTAATGATGTATGAAAATCCACCCATAGCTTGCGTAGACATTGGTCCACATACATCTGTGTGTACCAATCCTAGCAAATCTGCAGCCCTCTCTCCATGTCCACTAAATGGAGATTTGGTCATTTTACCCAATAGACAAGACTCGCATGTAGGATATGATTCAAAATCAAAGGGGTCAAGTAACCCTTCCTTATACAATGTCCGCAGTCTATTTTCACTAATATGACCTAGCCTACAGTGCCGTAAATAGATCAGATTTTCATCATCTCATTTTCTTTTATTAGTTTGTTGAATCTGGAGTAAATCATGCTCTACGTCACATACATACAGACCATTATTTAAAATGCCACGTCCAAAAAGAACATTATCTCTAAGGATAGAACATTCATTATTCTTAATAATAAATGAAAAACCATCCACATCCAACATAAGAATAGAAACAATATTCCTCACAATAGAGGGAACATAATAACAATTATTCAAAATAATAGTCTTACCCGTAGGCATATGTAAACTAAATGATCCTACAGATATGGCTGCAACCCTTGCTCCATTGCCCATACGTAGAATCACCTCATCTTTTTCAAGAGTCCTACTTCCCTTTAGTCCTTGCAACGAATTGCAAATATGAGAATCACAGGCGGTATCTAATATCCAAGTAGAAATTTGACCTAGTGACATATTAACTTCGATCATGAACATGCCTGAATCAGAAGCGGTAGTCTCACTACCCTTCTTCTTCAATTCTGCAAAGTAAACCTTGCAGTTCCTCTTCCAGTGCCCCAACTTGTTACAGTGAAAACAAACAGCTAAAGTAGGACCAGTCAACTTGTGAGCATCTAGTATGCTCCGGAGTCATAGTGCAGAAGACATGACGAATATAGTAAATCTGTAAATGATAAACACATAACAACACTTAGCAAATATTCAATTTTATTTCAAAACACTATATGAATCGGGTCTTTATTCATAAATGTCTCCCACTAGTTTATCTAATTTTTTTCAACCCCCTAAGTGAAAATTAAGCATTCATAATGCTAGTGGGAATAGGGATCCTACATTCCATCATACAACCTCGGCTGTGGCACAAAACGTCATGTGATGTTCAATAGGCAGACAACTCTTGTCAATTACATCTTATGTTATTCCCTAATATAAGTTTAGCCTCTTGAATAATTGAGTCATGCCTGTGGCACGACAATCTCAATATTCTAAGTCAAGTCTAACCCAACATTCCGTACAATTGAATCAGTCTCCAACGGCCCACGGCTGTAGCACGTACCGACCTTTAGATTCTAATTCAATGTACACATCTCTATGGAATAGACAAGTATTTCTTATTTCGAAATCAAAGCCCTCGGCTGTAGAACGAAACGGCAATGATTTAAAAATAAGAACTACTTTCTACCATGTTGGAAGGCTATGACTGACACAAGCCCGTTGTGTCATTGGCCAATTACTACTTGATATTATTTAATTTTAGAGGGATTATATTACGTTACAATCATAATCTTAGTATAAAGAGATTCTTCCTTTTAAATTAAATATTTCAAATCAATAATCGATAATCAGATGATTCCCAGATCGGGTGGAGCATTGTCAAGAGGCGTCACTTAATAACCCTTTCTTACAGATAGAAATCTGTTATTGACAGAATCATCATTTCTCTCAGTATTGAAAATTCATATTCAATTACGTGTTTCATAAACACAAGAATCTCATGATCGTATTCATAATATTTATTGTTAAGGCAAGAAACGATTCATATTCTAGATTTTCTAGAGCACGCCTTATATTGATTTAAGTTCACCTAAATCTATCATCGCATGGTAAACATAGGCATATATCTCATATATAAAATTAAATAAACAAGTAAATGTAAAGTGCAATAAAGTAAATGTGTTTGGTTATGGCCCCATCCTATGTGATCTTTATCAAGCTCATGATAAAGATCAAGGTCAATCTAATATGGTGATGGAAATAAATACAACTACTTATTATATAAGTCTTCTTCTTTGTTTAGACTTCTTGTATGCCTCGTCTTCTTCTTTGTATCACCTCCATTGGATAACCTTCTTGAGTCTTCAATTACATTACATGATTGAAAGTAAAACTAATTTAATGAACTTACAAGAATAACTCGAGTTACATTCGAGATTTATGATTACAAAGATTGACGACATGCAAGTCGTATTTAAAACCAAAACCAAAACCAAAACCATTACACTAAGGTCGAAAGGCCATAACCATCCAACATGCTCATACAACACATAAAAGCATGTTAAAACACATAATCTGATCTTAACATATCATATTATCCATGATCTAATCATAAAAAGAAAATATGAAAAAAATCAGAAAAATCAGAATCAAATTAGAAAAACAAGAATCACTGTTTACAGGTAGTAAACGACGTCAAACGCCTTACAGACGAGTCGCTGATAGATTTAACTATCAGTTTTGTTCAGACGCTCGTTTACCTATGGAATAGGGTATTCGTTTGCGTAAATCGGACACGAGACCCAGATTTCAGCAAATCTGCAGCAGCCAATTCAGAATCCGTATCTAATATGATTCTCATAATTAGAACAAACATAAATCATGTATATATCAGTATATATACAAATTACATAATCATCTTATGATTATACAACTCACATGAATATCATATATTCAAAACCATACATATATAAGCATATTATATCAACATCAAATCATGGCGAATCACGTACATGCTCATATATCGAAAACAGTTAAACACATAAATAAATTAAAAACTTTTTGCAAGTAGCTCTGATACCATTGAAGGGTTTTTAGCACATAAACGCGGCGAAAATGTAAATTTAAATCTTAAAAAAAACCGAAACCCTCCGCAGGATCCATGCGAAAAATAATATTTAATTCGTAGTTCAATATGTTTACCTTAAGAAGCTTTACGTTAATGGAAAGATGGAGGTCTTTAATGGCGATCCAAAAATGATGAACGGAGATCCTTAGCAGCTGCTCCTCAAGTGTGAAGCACTACACCGGTATCCACCAAGAAAATGATGTAATGAAGGAGGAGCAGCTGTTCAGTGTACACAAGATGACTATGATGACCTCAAGTCTAAGGATACTTGTACAACTATCATTATGTAAACAATTGCTGACACGTGAGTGAACTCCATCAGTTGTTCAGCTGTGTGAGTCATGTTCAGTGAACTTATTCTATAATAAGCACCTACATACTAGTTATAGTGTCACCACACAAATGTCTATGAGAACAGACATCCTTCATAATGAAGCAAGCATAGTATGTACCGATCTTTGCGGATTATTAATTACCAGTTAGTAATCATACGACCAGGAACTATTTAAGTTTAGAGTTATCATCTTTTAGGTCTCATTATTATAATCTCATTACAATCCATAAAAAGCTTTAATCTAAACTGTGGTATATCTTATTTAAACATTTAAATAGATAGAGCCCGCAATAAAAAAACAAGTCTTTTATTAATATCAATGAAATCAAAACAGATTACATAAAAGTTATTCCTAAATCCTCATACATGATTGGACTTAGGACATATCTATTTCACTGGATACTTTGGATCAATGAACCATGGAGACTGTTCAACATAAACTTCCTCTTCGAGTTCTCCATTTAAGAATACACTCTTTACATCCATTTGGAATGCCTTAAACTTCTTGTGAGCAGCATAGGCAATAAATATCTTTATTTCCTCTAACCTTGCAACTGGAGCAAATGTCTCATCATAATCAATGCCTTCTTGTTGTGAGTAACCTTTTGCAACCAGTCTTGCTTTGTTCCTTGTAACAATGCCCTCACTGTTAGTTTTGTTTCTGAACACCCACTTTGTGCCAACTATAGATCTGTTCTTTGGTCTTGGCACAAGAGTTTGGACTTTGTTCCTTTCAAACTCATTGAGTTCCTCTTGCATTATTGTGACCCAGTCAGCATCTTGCAGAGCTTCTTCAACCTTCTTAGGTTCAGTTTGAGATAAAAAAGAATGGTAGAGACATTCATTCTGCGTGGCTTTTCTTGTTCTTACACCACTGTCAGGGTTTCCAATGATTAAGTCAGGTGTGTGTGACTTAGACCTTTTTCTTGCAGATGGAACTTGACTCCTAAAAAAAGAACCTCCCCCTTGATCCATAAATTCTCTGTTATTTCCTTGAGTTGTACCACTATTATTTCTTGATGCTCCCCCTGAATCAGTGTCCCCATTGTTATCAGTTTTTGACTCATCATAGTTTGAGGAAGATGAGTCTGATGATCTTTCTACTGATGTTTCTTGAGTTGAATCACTTGTAGTAGTCTCTGAATTTGAATCATGTTGCTCCCCCTCAACATATGCTTCTCTGTCAGAAGAATTTCCACTATTCTGTGGAACCTCAGAGCTTCAAGTGATATTAGGATTTACTGAATCAAAGTCAGGAATTAGAAGTTCAGCGTAAGGTACTTCATTTTCAAATCTCAACTTGTCAAGGTCGACTGCATCTTCTAGACCTGTTATCTTCTTGTCATCAAAAGATACATGTATAGACTCCATGACTGTTCTTGTACTCATATTGTAAACTATGAAGGCTTTTGTAGATAATGGATATCCCACAAAGATTCCTTCATCAGCTTTTAAGTCAAACTTAGTAAGCTGCTCCGGATGAGTTTTGAGAACAAAACACTTACAATCGAATGAAAGTATTTCAAATTTGGCTTATTCCCTTTCACCATCTCAAATGGTGTCTTTCCATGCTTCTTGATCAATGTTGCATTTTGTGTAAAGCAAGCAGTTTGCACAGCCTCAGGCCGGAAGTAGGTAGGATATCTTGCTTCTTCTAGCATGGTTCTTGCAGCTTCTATCAGAGTTCTATTCTTTCTTTCAACAACTCCATTTTGTTGTTGAGTTCCAGGAGCAGAAAAATCTTGTTTTATACCCCTTGGGTTTACGGAACTCTTCCATAGAGCTATTCTTCAATTCAGTTCCATTATCCCTTCTGATGATCTTCACTTTATATGTTGACCCTTTTTCCAGCTCCCTAACATGATCAAGAAGAATGGATGGTGTTTTATCCTTGGGGTGCAGAAAATACACCCATGTGTATCTTGTATATTCATCAACAATCACAAGTGCATACCTCTTCTTGGCAATAGACATAACATCCACTGGACTAAAGAGATTAACATGAAGTAGTGATATGGTTCAAGAATTGAGGATTCAGTTTTACTCTTGAAAAATATCTTCCTTTGTTTGGCTTTCTGGCATGAATCACATAAGCCATCAGGAGTAAACACTGCATTGGCCAATCCTCTTACAAGATCCTTCCTCACAAGTTCATTGATATTATTGAAGTTGAGGTCTTTTATTCTAGTTCCAGTTGTCTTCCACATATGCTCTACTCAATAGACAAACTTCTGAATAATCAATTCTTGTGGAGACCATGGCTTCATATAAACTACCATGTCTCACAACAGTCAATGTGATCTTTCCATCATACTTACTGACAATATCACAATGCTCCTTGTAAAAGTTGACATGGTAACCTCTGTCACAGATTTGACTCACACTGATCAGATTATGCTTGAGTCCTGCAACTAGAACTACATTTTTAATGATGACATTTCCAACTTTGATTTTGCCATATCCCAATATTTTTCCTAAGTTGCCATCTCCATAAGAAACGCTTGGGTCAGCCTTCTCCTCAAATTCTGATAGCAGGGATTTATAACCAATCATATGTCTTGAGCATCCATTGTCCAAGACTAGAGCATTCCTCCTGTCATCCTGCAATCAACAATTTGAATCAGTTAGTGTTTTTAAGGACCCAGACTTTCTTAGATCCTTTGGCCTTTTTAAGTTTGTTAACATATGCAGCAGAAGACTTCATATCAGAATTTATGTTAACATTCTTACTATCCATATTTATACATGCAAAAACAGATTTTGCTTTAACTAAAGAGGGTTTCAGTTTATAAAAATCATAATACAAACTGTGATACTCTTTACATGTATAAATAGAGTGCCAAACACTGCCATAATGAAAACAAGGATTCTATGGTTTATATCTAGTTGTTCTATTTCTAAACTTTGATTTAGAAGGAACAACTTTTATCTCTTTATTCTTCCTACAAGAATTAGCAAGATGATTAGTGCTTCCACAGTTTGAACAGGTCTTTCTAGGTGCATTAGGTGGGGTTACATAATTTCCATTCTTATTAACACCTATCTTTCCATTCCTATTTTTCCTAGACCTTTTCCTCTTTTCTTTCATGTGTATATCCTTCAGCTTTTGCTTAAGCTGTTTCTGAATCATTGAACCAATATTTACTGAATTTATGTGAACTTGTTCACTCTTTGCAGTAATTAAGTTTGATCTAGGTGGTGAGGTAGTACCTTCCTCATGAATTGACTTAACATAATTAGCACTAGGATTAAACTTAATTGGTCTTTATTTGAACCTTGTTCAATTTAACCTGTCTATCAGTTTTTTATTGGTTGTGTTTTCTCAGTATCTTCTCCACTTTTCTTATCAGAATTAGATCTAGCTGAATATCCTAATCCTGATCCCCAACAACTATCCTCTAAGATTTCCTGAGTTGTCTTTCATGAGTTACTCCAAAGTTTAATGACTTCTCTCTCTTTAGCTAGCTCTTTTTCTAGATAAGCATGTTTTTCTAACAATTTTTCTTTAACATAAATAGCATTATCTCTTTCTTTTTGAATTTCTAGCATGGAAAGCAACTCAGTTTCTAGGTAATTATTCATTTTCTTAAGCACAGAGTTTTCACTCTTGATTCTATTGCTCTCTAAGGTTTGATCCCTAAAACTAACATGTAGAGTCTTAAGAAATAATCTTAATTCATAGATATCATCAGTATCAAATGCAAGAGTAGACTGAGGTACCTTTAATTCAACATTATTGGTCTCAGCATTAGCATTTTCCATGAGAGCATAGTTGATCCCATTATTTGAGTCTGATGAATCATCCTAGTTTCTCTTCTTTGAGATCAAAGCTTGTTTCTTCTCAGCTATGGGTTTTCTGCAGTAAGCTGCAAAGTGTCCAAGTCCATCACAGTTGTAATATGTCTCTTTTGACTTGTCAAGTTTTCCAGTTCTAGCTTCCTTCCAATCAGTGTCTCTTCTGTTGTTCCTCTTATCAGAGTTTGAGGAATTGGAACCTTTTCTGGAAAATATTCTCCCTTTGCCTGACATGGTTGATTAATCTTCATATCTTAAACTGTTTGTACGTTAACAGCAAGCTTTAATACCAATTATTAGGCCCTTAATCAACTGTAGATAGGAGTGAATACAGTTAATATAATCAACTCGAAAAGGCTTCAACAGAATCAAAAGTTTTTATATTAATCTTATAAAAACTTATTACACAAGTACTCTCTCGAAAGGATGAACAAATATCCTTGAGAGCTGCTAGGTTATGCGAAAGATATAACAATGTCGTAATGCTTATAGCATGAACCTAATATGTGCTTTATATAGAGCACAACTACCAATGTATAAGGAATCATATTCTATTAACAACAAGGAAACCTATATTATTGCTTCTGAGATAAAGTCCTTCTCCGCCTTGAAATTCCTGTTTCTTTTTCCTCCTCGAAGATCAACTGATGTGACAAATACTGATTTCATTATCCGTTGACATCATCATCCATTTATATCCTATCATTCGTTGATATTTCATCATCCATTGATGTTATCATCAGCATCCGTTGATATGTAAGTTGTGACGGCCTCAACCCCGGGGTCAGGAGTTGACGTCGCCACCAACAATAATAACAATCATAATTCAATCCAAATCATTAATAATACATAACTACGACCCCTTTACCAAAACCTTTTCCAGGTTTAAATATGACTTAGGTTACAACTATTACAACCCAACTAATTGCAAACAATCCTGACATAACTGACCTAACGCAGCAACTAAATAGACCATCTTTGGTCCAGCACATCTATCTCAGAGGAGCCTGACACGAAAGGAGCTGGAACTTTGCCCTAACTACCACGCAAGAATCTCCAAGGCATCTGCAATACATATGTAAAATATTCTACAAGGGTGAGCAATCAATTGCTCAGCAGTACCACTATATGAATAACATGATAAAAACAGTTTATGATAAAATAGCGACAGGAACAGAGATTATAGCTCATTTGCAACACATGGTAAATATTTATAAACTGGATACTCAAAACTAGCATGCTCTGTAAAACAATAACGTCAGTAGTGTGCTGTGTATCAATACCAGAGTTTACTTCTAGCATGCCATTTTCATTTCCAAATCCACTATATAACTCACTTGTTCCGTTACGGGAATCTCAAAGCCAAATCAGATACTTACGGATATGTGAAGACAGCTGATCAGGCTATCAACACCGGACAGCTCTCACTGCCATCCTATATACCTGTTCCGGAACTCAGAGACTAGCTAGGTCTCTGACCTGCTGGACTAATCGGTTATATATTGTGCGCAACCGAATTAGCCTCTTACGCCACCTCAATAGGCCTACTCTGGCCCCAATGTATCTCATATCTGATCGTTTTATCCAGTTTTCAAACACTTGTACCTAACTCATTTTCAAAATCATTTATTTAACCAGCACACATATAAATCGCAGTTCGCAATTCATTTCATTCGAGATTGGTACCTTGCGAAGTTACTTTTCCCCAAAACAATTTGAAAACAGTGATTTATAACTACAGGGGATACGTAACTTAAAACGTTTATATTCCATTACGAGAATAAAGCATTTAGCTATTCATACGTACTGAACCATAAAAGAATGGTCAGGGGTACTTGCCTTGCATAGCTTTACAACTATTCATGATTGACCTGGGACGCTTGGCTTTATCGCCTTACTATCAGACTATCCTGGATCCGACTTCAGCATTCAGGTCCTTTGTTCGGAACCTCGCTGAGCTTGTCGACTGATCACTAGGCTATCTTTGGTTCGACGTCATCTTTCGGGTTTTCCGACTAGAACCTGCAGAGTCGAACTACCCTATGTTAGAAAACCAGTTATGCTTGACATATCCTCAATAACAATCTACCCATTCGTTATTAAATCCCGACTTGTAATTATTCGCATTATAACAACACACACAACAATTAGGGTTCACGTTCTCAAAAATCGGTTCGGTGTTCAATTTCGGATAAATACATATACTCGTCATTTTACAAAACTAGGGTTATTACTTTTGGCAAAATAGTTCACCACAACATACAATCAGATTTCATATAAAATATATGTATATACTTTTTTAGACGCGCTCGACGTTCTGATAATTACTGGATACGCCCCCGTATTTCCGTAATTAAATTTTCCCGGAAATCGGGCAGCACTTCCTTTATTTATCGGACTATCCCGCGAACAATTCGACGTCAAACCAATCCACCACGACGTAACAACCATCCAAATATAATCCCCAACCACCGAATCAAGCCAACAATATCAATCAAAATCCATACATCTTCAAATTCCATCCCAATCACAATTATTAATTATTATCCATATTTTATAATTATTTATTTTAAAATATTAGGACACAGAATCGTGTCATCACAGTCCATCGTCGGCTCGTCGAGGCTCATCTCCGACGAGGGTAAAATTCGTCGGTGCCCGAATATTTCGGGTTTCCATACGAACTTCACCGATTAATTGCTAATAATACCCACACCACATATTCATTTATTTCACGAAATCAGTCAATGAAAATCCTGCAAAAAATCGAATGCATAAAAATAATTAAAAGTCGAAAATGAACAGGGCACACGCGTGTGGGGAACACGCGGCACCACCACAGCCAAGCCAAAAACACAGAACCGGCCGGAATCATCCCGAAAAATACACACAGCGCAAATAACACATACACACGACATAACATAGATATATACATACACATGCACAACACACACACTTAACTCAATTCGCACACACACTTACACACACGCACCCAACACAACTGTAAACGGAACACGAGCAGGAACAGAGAGCTCAAACAGCAAGCGGAGTACAGGCAGCCGGACAATCGCCGGAATCCACACCACTGCAGAAGGAAGAAGGAAACGGAGAAACACTGGGGAAAAAGGGGAAAACGGAAGTAGGAAAACAGAGATGTAAGGAGAGACTATGAGGAAGAATAGAGAGAGGATATAAGAGAGAATCGAGAGAGAGAGTAGCTAGGAGAGGAAGAAAAATGATAAGGATGGAGGAGTATATCCATCTGCTAATTTATTTTTTTGTTGTTCCCCTAACTGAACTACACGTGTACCATCAGCTGTAAAAACTTGACACATATCAAATGAATAGATACGTGCCCCGAATTTGACTGCAAACCCGCAATTACGAATTTTAACGGTTAACGCGCGATAAATAAAAACCCGAAAATTACCAATTTTAAAATTAGTGTTCACTATCCTCTGGATGATATATTGGAACATCAGTCTCTCATTTTAGTAATAGTCAGTTAAAGCTGTGTTTTTCAAATGCTAATCAGTTCTCACAGCTTTCAACTGCTATGACACTATCAACTGCTATTCTCTTCTCTTCATCAATGACTATCGTTTAGTTGTTGATAAGTATTAGTTTATAAATGGTTAGTCTTCTGGTATAGCCATTTACAAGTCAAATTGGGTATCAACAGCTATTCTATATCATTTCTGTAATAACTCAAATTTTTGAGACTTTGTAAAAACATTTGATAAATAGTAACCCTGACAATCGGGGGAAACTTTTTAGCCCACACTATGTTGTGCATGGGAAAATTTATTTCCGAGTCGATAACATGATTAAACGTACCAAATAAGTGTATGTAAACACTATTAGTTTTCGAAGAAAACGAACTTTGAAAAATGACCGTATCTACCAACTGTCAAGGAATACGAGAATCACGATATATTTACAAATCTAAAATCCTACAAATTCAAAACCAAGTATGGGGCTTCAAAAATGTAAAGGACGTATAAGAAATGATTTACCCCTCGAACCGCTTACGAAGATTTATTACGAAAATGAATAAGCGACCGAGCAAACGCGTAAGCGAATAAATAAACGTATCGAGTCAATCTAACCATACAAGCTAACTAGGGTAAGAAATTAACTATGGTTAAATAGTATGCTATCCTAGTAAGAATAGTAACCTAGCTAGTGTATAGTAACCTAGCTAGTGAATAATGGCATGAATAGTAGTAAGAGTACTTACCTAGCAACTAGCCTTGATCATGAGCTAACCTAGGAAGATATGGAAAGATTTGACAATACTAGGAGATATATACAAGATCATATATCATTATTTTCCAAGAAGCAACCAAGTCAAGCAACAAAAACACTTTCTTCTCTCTCCAAACTCTTCCATTCGACTATTTCATAGACAAAGGGGAAATCAAATTCAAAACATCAACTTCTAGCCATGGAAAAATTCTACAATTAATTCCTAAGCTTCCTACGTCCTAAACTAAGGTAAGATAAATTTTTGATATCATTTCATTAAGGTTTGGATGGTGAAATAAATTCATGAAAGTGATGATAAATAGTGTAAAATAGTAACTTGGTTTCTTGATTTTCATGGCATGATCTAGGTTCCTTAAGCACAACCAAACCTCCCAAGGTTCAACCATCAAGAATAACACATCCCAAGATTTCAATAAAGGTATAAATTCTTGACCAAACTTTGTTTAAGGTTTAAGTTTCAAGAAACTTTAAGATCTTAGTTATAAACCTAGTTCTGGTAGTTGTTTTGTGATTTTCTTGATGTTTAGTTAGTTAGCTATTAAGGTTATTGTTGTTGCCTCAGTAACATGATATTCTTGAGATTAGTTAGTGTTGAGATGATGTTGTGGTGATTGTTGATGGTTGGTTAGTGATTTAGAGCGTAAACGAAACTCGGATCGTAATCGTAACGTCGTTAAAACAAACAAAACAAAACTATAAGTTTTCTGCAGAGTTACAGAAAGTATAAACTGTAGTTTCTTAAAAAATAAGACTTGATTATGATAGAAAATTTTATGAGGATCATTTAGGCGCTTAAATCGCTTAATTTCAATTTATGGATAAAAAATTATGACCATTTTAGTAAAAACGATTTACGCGATAAAAACTGCTACGAATTATGAACTTTGGAAATAGAAATGATCAACTTAAGGATATTCAAAAATTATGCAGAGAGTAAGAAATCGAGTTTATTAACGTCCATAAAAATTTCAAGTAAAAATATGTATTTTTCAATTTTATAAAAATGTTAGAGCCGAGACCACGCGAATAGAAACCCTTAGGAATCGCGAGCGAAGCCGAGGGTCGAAACATAAAAGGCATTAACTAACATAAGGGATTTAGAAAAGAAAGTGAATATGACAAGTACTTGTACTTATTGGAATAATAAGAGTAAGGTGAGTTGCGTGAACGATTAATAAGTATCGCGTATGTACAAGTAGCAATTAATACGAACGGGATCTAACGAAATAAAAATATTTATAATCATAGATTTCCGGGCGGACCCTAGAGCACCCTCCACTTCAAAGTACCCAGGAAAGTTTACGAACCCGACTCTATATATTGTTGTATTGTGAAAAGTTGTTTTTTTTTGCTAAATAAAAAGTTGTTTTAATGTCTTTCGTACAAATGACATGCTTGTCATGATAATAGCATTTTGAGTTTTACGCATCAATAATGATTGTGTTACGATTTATATAACGTAAAATATTTTAGCGCTATAAGCGTGATGTATAAATCATAAGACCGAGAGTCGGTCGGAGTTATAAAACGAAAACCGGAGAATTATCCCGGTGATGTTTTGGATGATCAAAAGTCCGTACTTATTTTATTACAAAGGACTCGTTGTCCACTTGTGAAGTATTAAATACCTCGAATTTATTTAAAACGCCCTCAACTATATTTAATTACTCGAACAATGAATACTATTTCAATTATTCATTTAATATAGGAGAAGTATTCTCCAACGATTATTTATTTCAAACTCTATTAATTATATTATTAAAGATTACTTTAATAATGTAAACATAAATTAGTTGAGGAATATTATTTCAAATATTCTTTTAAAATATAATTATTTAAGATTTATTTATTTAATCATTATTATTTATTTATTAAATATTTTTTAAATGATTTAATATGATTTAAAATTCATAAAATATATTTTAAAATATTTTCTGAAGATTCAGAAAATCATTCTAACTATTTCGGATCGTCGAAAATATTATCTCAACGTATTTGTAAATATTTTGACTATAGTTTCAAAAATAAACTCCCCCTTAAATACTTATATGTTGACAGCGGTCAACTCACATTTTCTTAGTGCTTCCTCCGAAATTTCCGGAAGTACATATATATATAAAAACGAGATGAGTTGTGCCTATCAACAAGAAAAACGCTTGGAGAACTTCGATGTGGTTCGAGTTCTTGAGATATGATAGGATTTTCTAAAGGACAAGGGAGGGGTAGAGATCCAGTACTTTGTGTACTGGGGAGACTGCCAGTACCATGGGAGACGGTTTCATGTGTACCTAAGGAACTGCGAAGTGTGTGTATACCCAAAATGGGACACATAGCCTGTATGCGGCCAGGGTGATAACAAGGAATTTGGAAGTCATCCTCCTACTAGTAGAAAAGGTTAGTAATTTCCGTCTTACGACTGATCATCGTAAGCGGTGGCTCCGGTGAATGTCCTATATTCTTCTAATTGGAATTGTGATGCAATACCGTAACCCAAGCCTAGGTGCTGGGTTTACCATTAAGGTATTTGCAAGCTAATAAGTCAATAAAATAATTATTTTCGAAAGAAGGTATGTATCACCGTGAAGAACTATTTTAAATAAACATATTTATCGTATATGGAATCATACATGAATTTCTCATACAGTCTTTTCATACTATACATTATTATGCTGGGCATTATAGCTCACACATGTTTTCTTAAATTGATAAAACACAAAAGTGAATCAAGATGCCTATCATGAAACTAACGGCCAGGAAATGGGTAGGAAATGGCCAGTGGTTTCGTAGGATGTTTGGTGCAGTACCCCAGGTAGATCGAATAAGATGGATTGGTTTTCAGTTATTTTTAGTCCGGATTATTTATAAGTATGACTTATGTAAGATAATAACTAGGAAACGTAAATTTGGCCGCCAGTCTAACCTTACATAAAGGTTACACCCGTGGTAAGACTTAATCACTTTTGGGATTGTAATAATTATAACTTTGTCGATTGATACACTCTAGTAATGTTTTGTTCATTTCCAAGACAATAACTTGTAAGTGTGTGTGTGGATAAGTGTGGCGTCATAAAGGTATGAGTATTTATATAATGCTGTACGAGATAAGTGTTATACAGGATTCAAGATGGCGTGGCCTCTGATAAGTGGCATTTTATACCACTTAGAATGTCTTATAATGGCTTGAATTGATGTCTTGAAATCAGGAATTTTGTGTATTTGATGCGTTTTTCTAGTGTTTTTGCATTTCAGGGTATAACTTGCGTATGTAGGAAGAATTCATCTGAAATAAGCCTAGGGAAGTGTGTGGTATTGGTTGTGGAAAGTTGGGGGCAGAATGCAGCAAAATCAGGAGAAGAATTCAGAATTTTCCAGAAGGTGCTTGGGCGCCCGCTCAGGATGTTGGGGCAGCCGCCTGGGAGCTTGGGCGCCCGCTCAGGGACGGAAATTTTAATACTGAATTTTATAATCCTTATTCTGATGGACTTTTGAGACAGCTGGTTCTTGTGGGCTTCTATATAAGTAGTTTTCAGAAATGTTTCACAGAAGTATGGTATCAAGCAAGGAGCAAGGAGAGAAGGAAGAAGACCGTTTTAGCACATCGCAACGAAGAAGAGGAAGCATACGTTTTCTTGTGATTCTTTTATTCGTTGTATCAGTGGATGCTAGTTTTCTTTACTTTGAACCTTATTACTCTTGTGACGTACTTTGGTTTTAATAAGTATTTTTATTAGTTTATATTGTGTGTATTATCATGTTTTCATATGAACCCATGGTGACGATGAGTTCTATCATGGGCTAATCGTGATCATGGGGTCGTAGCAGATTTATTATGGATTTCTTTAGTTGGTTGTTTAATACCTTAGTGTGTGATGATTGTATGGTATCTAGCATAGGTTGTGCTTATTCGTCTTATGTGTGTCGCGGACATATAAGATAGTCTGTTAATCTCCTCTGAAGCGACGGTGGATCTTGAGGTTTAGAACTTGCCATGTTAGCATAGGTTCATGTATGTGTATGCATGATTAGTAGGTAACTCTAACCGTTTTACTTACCCTGTGTAATCATAAAGAATAACTTGTGCTTAAATCGTTATGTTGTCAAATTCTGTAGACATATAGGGTCTCAACGTAATTGATGCCTATTTAACTTCTATTTTAATTGTGGATGTTTGATAGAATAGTATTAGTACAACGAAAGTTGGCTTTTATCAGTTTCGTGTTGTTCGATTAATATCATCACTGTCACATGCTAAGGTTAATAACAATAACTATTGAATGAAGTAGTAATGAAGTTATGATCTCATGTGTGTTTAATATTTTTAATTCAAGTGTCAATTAAGTGTTTTAATTCTCATAGTTAATTGTAGTTAATATTTAGTTAATCAAACTTAAGTGTTATTGTCTTGACATTGAGAAGTAATTATACATTGGTGAGTAAGCGATAATTGAACATAATCAGTCTGAGTCTCTGTGGGAACGAACTAGAATTATTCTATATTACTTGTGAACGCGTATACTTGCGTGAATTATTAGCACGTGTTTTCGCCCTAACAAGTTTTTGGCGCCGCTGCCGGGGACTCGGCGCATTTGTTTAGTTTATGTACTTGCCATCAGTGGTCATTAGGACTCATTGATTAAGACGTGTTACTTATTATTTCCGGTTGTGTTTCAGGTATTCTAGCGAGCATTTATGCAAACACGTTCTCGCACTCGCAAGAGAACTTTAGATACGACTGAGGAGACAGACTCAGTTCTTGATATTCCGGAGAAGATAGATTTTGCGGATTCGGATAAAGAGAGTGAGCAGAAAGAACCAGTAATCATGGGTGATCGTATAGTTCCAGCAGCAGATCCAGCTCTTATGGACTTTTCTCGGCCTAAAATTGATGACATTCAGTCAAGCATTCTTCATCCGGCTATTCAGGCTAATACTTTTGAAATCAAGTCGGGCACTATTCAGATGGTACAGAATTTTGTTTCTTTCGGAGGTGCTGCGACTGAAGACCCCAACATGCATATCAGGAATTTTGTCGAGATCTGTAGTACTTTCAAATATAATGGTATGACTGATGAGGCTATTAAGCTGAGGCTTTTCCCATTCTCTCTGAGGGATAAAGCTAAGGACTTGTTACATTCTGAACCAGCTGGGTCCATCACTACTTGGCAAGATCTTGCACAAAAGTTTCTGGTGAAGTTCTATCCAATGGCGAAGACTGCAGCTATGAGGAGTTCTCTTACTCAGTTTGCGCAGCAACCAACAGAATCTATGTGTGAAGCTTGGGAGCGCTACAAGGAGATGTTGAGACAGTGTCCACATCATGGTATGCCTGACTGGATGGTGATCACTGGTTTTTATAATGGTTTGGGGGCCCAATCTCGGCCCATGCTCGATGCAGCAGCTAGAGGCGCCCTGTGGGCCAAAAGCTATACTGAGGCTTATAATCTTATTGAAACTATGGCTGCAAATGAGCATCAAAACCCAACTCAAAGGATGATGCCTCGGAAGGTAGCAGGTATTCTGGAAGTCGATGCAGCTACAGCTATTGTAGCACAGCTCCAAGCGCTGTCTTTGAAGGTCGATTCTTTAGCCAACTACGGAGTCAATCAGATAGCTATGGTCTGTGAGCTTTGTGCAGGCTCTCATGCTACGAATCAGTGTTCTCTTGTGAATGAATCTATTCAATATGTGAACAATTATCATCGACCGCAGCAGCCTGTGCCAGCTACTTATCATCCTAACAACAGAAATCATCCCAATTTCAGCTGGAGCAATAATCAGAATGCTGTTTAGCAACCATATCAGCAGCCTATCAGTAAGTAATTTAATCACCTGGATTCCAGCAACCACATCATTATGCTCAAAGGCAATCATATCCTCAACAAGGAGATGCTGCTCCACCTTCTAGTGCTGATTTCGAGGAGCTCAAGCTGTTGTGCAAAAGTCAGACTATTTCTATCAAGACCTTGGAAAATCAAATCGGTCAATTAGCCAATGCTATGCTCAATCGTCAACCTAGCACACTTCCCAGCGATACTGAAGTGCCAGGCAGGAAGGAAGCTAAGGAGCAAGTAAAGGCTATCACCTTAAGGTCTGGAAAAGTTGCTGATGCTGAAAAAGTGAAAGATGGAGATGCTGAAGTTGTTGATGAAGAAGAGAAGCAAAAGGAGAAAGTGGCGGAATCAAGGAAGACTACTGTTGAACACACTCTGCCTGAGGGTAATACAGGGGAGAAACAGCTCTATCCTCCACCACCTTTCCCTAAGAGATTGCAACAACAAAAATTGGATAAGCAGTTTGGTAAGTTTCTGGAGGTGTTCAAGAAACTTCACATTAACATACCCTTTGCTGAGGCTCTGGAGCAAATGCCTAGTTATGCAAAATTCATGAAGAGTATTTGTAAGTCATATGTCATAGCCTATTTGTATATTCGAGGATTCAACTCAACTCAAATAAGAATGTAATAAGTAAATAGTGGATCGACCGTCAGAGAGATCTCGCAAAGTAATATCTGTCAAAGGATTCAGAAACAAGGTTCATCTACAGACTTGAGGAATTAATTCACTGGAAGAAGTTCAAGAAATTGATCATGCCTCAGTGATATAAGTCAAGATCGTGGATTTAATCAAGTGACAGAGATCTCGTCAGAGTATCAATTAATTACAAGGATTTAATCTGAAGAAAATCAAAGTGTCAGAGTCAAGACATGAAGAAACGTCATGGAAGTTAGTCACTCATGAACCAGACAGTACATCGAGTGTCAACGTTGAAGTGGCGGAATTGATTCATAATTCTCAGTGATTTTCAGAAGATATTCAGAAAAATGGATGCTGCTCAGGGTTAGTATTAATTCTCTATTAATTAATTAAGTCATATAATTTAATTAAGTAAATAAATTATATCTGCAAAGATTAATTTATTGATTAATTAAATTAATTGATTAATTAATTCTGAATTAATTTTAGGAATTTTCAGAATTTAAATTGGATTAAAATTCATTTAAATTCAGCAAGTCAAACTGATTGTACTAGTATGACAATCGGTATGACAATCAATAGTCATACCGAAAGTCATGCTAGTACAAACAATAGTCTCACCGAAAGCTACACTGGGAGGAGGATTGTCTTGCTAGTTCATTCTGATTGTCATGCTAGTTCATTCTGATTGTCATGCTAGTTCATTCTGATTGTCATGCTAGTTCATTCAGATTGTCTTGCTAGTTCATTCAATTGTCTCACCGAAAGTCTTGCCAGCTATAGGATTGTCATGCCAAGTCAATTCTATTCGTTTGTTGATTTAAAAAGAAGCAGAGAAGCAGCAACTTATTATTAAGAACACAGAAGTCAAGAAACAAGGCAGAAAAGAAAATCAAGAAGAAATATTTCATCTTTTCATCTGCATACTTCAAGATTAAATTTCTAGATTGTAAAGTTAAATCCAATCCACTAGAAATCTTTATCTTGCTCTTGTGTATCAATCTAGCGGATTAAAATCCCTAGAACTTAATCTCAAATTGCGTTTAGCATTTGAATCTTTTTTATTACAAAAATAGAAAAAGTTCATGTCGAATTTATTCTAGATTTGTGATAATTAATTTGAGATTAATTCCTTGTAATCGATACAGTTGTTGTAACACCTTTCAAGTTTAATAATATTTTTATTTAACTTGAATTTTGTTTCACATTTTTTATTCCGCATTTAATTCGATTATTCAGTACTGTTTGTATTCAACCCCCCCTTCTACAAACACATTGGGACCCAACAATTGGTATCAGAGCCTTCTGATTAACGAACAAATCAAGATCCTAGACTTTTGTGATTTTTCAACTCCTTGAATTTTTATTTATTCAAAAATTCATAATGACTTCACATAAAGTTGGAACCGTTAAAATTCCACAATTTGATAAAGATAATTATATCATGTGGAAGAAGAAGATGCTATTATTTTTACAAGTTGCAAATCCCAAATATTCAAACTTGTTAAAGAAGGGTATAAAAACTCCGATGGTTATTGAACCGGAGGTAATAATAGATGGTGTGGTGACTACTGAAGTTAGAACCTATCCAAAAGAGCCTGAAGATTTTACTCCTGCTGAGAAGGAAGAAGCCTCCTTGGATGCCAGCCTTCAATTAATATTAATTGATTCCCTTGATCCCTTGATGAACAGACATGTGATGAACTGTAAAAATTCCAAACACATGTGGGAAACTATTGAGGTGATTAATGAAGGCACAGAGGAAGTTAGGGAGAACAAGTTGGAAATCCTAACCTCTGAATATGAACATTTCAAATCAAATCCAGGAGAAGGAATTACTGAAGTGTTTGAGAGGTACAATGCGTTGATCAACAACCTGAACATCAATGGAAAGTATTATTCAATCAGGGAGGTCAACAAAAAGTTCCTTTTAACACTGCCAGCTCATCTTGAACATAGAATCACTGCCATTAGAGAAGCTAGAGATCTGAGTGAGATTTCTTTGGACAGGCTCTATGGAGTGTTAAAAACCTATGAGTTGGAGCAGATTCAACAGAAGGAAGTCTACGGGAAGGATAGAATGGTCAGCACATCTACTGCACTTGTAGCTGAAGGTCAACAACAACAGCAATCTCAACAATTGGAGAGAATGGTACAGTATTCCAAGGCTGAGGAAAATATGTTAGTAGCAGAATATGATCCTCCTACTACAAATCAATCAAGTGATGATTTTTATTCCTTGGAAGAGCTGGAGCAATTGGAAGACGAGTCAATGGCCCAAATTGTCAAGAGATTCTCCCATGTCAGATTCAAGAGGAATCCCAAGCTGAAGTACAAGTCCAACTACAACAAATTCCAGAAAGGTGGATCTTCATCCTCTAACACCAGCAGTGGTGGATACCAAACAGGGATGGTTGATCGGGGCACCATTAGATGCTATAACTGCAATGAGTTGGGACACTTTGCCACAGAGTGTAGGAAGCCAAAGCAAGTAAGAAAGAACTCTGAAAGGGCATATCTGGCAAAGGGAAGAAGCTGGGATGATACTGACAGTGAAGATGAAGATGAAGGAAATCTTGCTCTTATGGCTATTGATGGAAAAGCTTCATCGTCAAGAATAGAGGTAAAACTTTCTGATGCTGAAATGGTTTATCATCTAAGAGGTAACTTAGATTGTGCACGTCGTGATAATGAACTGTTAAGTTTACAGATCACAGACCTTGAGAAAGAGGTCAATGAATTAAGACTTGTGCACATTAATCAAGACAAATTAAAAGAACAGGTATCTTTTCTAGAGAATAGAGTTGACTGTTATAGAAAACTCGAAACTATTCTCAAAGACAAGATCACCGGTCTTGAGACTAAGGTTAGAGCCTACTTCAATTCTTGTTCGAAGGCTAAAGAGTTCTACAGTAAGCAAGCTGTTAATCAAACATCTGGAATAGGTTATGATTACAATGTTACTATTGGAGAATTAGGCATAAACTCCCCTCCTCGTGTCTGTGCTAAAGGGAGGGAAGTACCACATGTGCTTAAGGGTGTTGATGAACCCCTCTATAAAGCATCAATTGCTGAACCATTTGATGCGACCTCTTCTGTTATTCATGAAGAAATACGTGTTGAAGATCATGCTAATGAGAAGATTGTTTCCAAGTCAAGTGAGTCGAAAGTTCCAGTCAAAGTTGTGAAAGCAACTGAGACTAACTCAGACACACATGAGTTGGATAACAATAATTCCATGTCTACCATGCATAAATTACCTGCTGTTAATCACTCTCATAAAGCATGTAGTGTTACTAATTGTATGTCTTGTGCTTTTAATATAATGTATGCTTATTTTAATGGTAAGCATGTGTCTAATGATAAGAGTACTACTCGTCAGCATGTGAATAACAAGAAGCATGATAGGTCTAAGACTGCTAGTCCTTCTAAGGCTAGAAAGGAGACATTTGTGCCTAAGCTTAAACAGAAATTTGTTAACGCTGTTTACAAGGTCAAATGTTCAGTCATTGAGAAAGTTGAGGCAATTAAAATTAAAAATGTTGTTTTGCCTGACAAAGGACAGTTCTACAAGTATGCCGGGCCCAACCAAGTTTGGGTTCCGAAGAAGGTCTAATCCATTTGAAGTGCAGGGCAGTATACAGGTGTAACCGGTAGTGTGGATTCTTGACAAGTGGATCATCAAGACATATGACCGGAGATAGAGCCCTGCTATCAAATGTGGATTGAGAAAGCTGGCCCCCTGGTTACCTTCGGAGATAACAGCAAAGGTTTATCTGAGGGATATGGCTGTTTGCAAGCTGGGAATGTTATCATTGAAATTTTGTATATTGTGCTAGGTTATTATCAGGAAGCAGTATCTAACATATAGCACCAGTGACGAGACTTGAGAATATTACGACATATCAGGCACTTGCTGCACATTACACTTGGAATTGTACTCTAGTAAGATGTGTACAAGTGTACTCCTGGTTGGTGAGTTAAAAGAGGAAGTCAGTGCACCACAGTTCATGGACTTTGCAGCTGCAGATCTATTGGACTATGCAATCTCTTCTTCACAATCTCACTTCAGGTTGGTATGAACTAGTATACTGCTCAAGCAATCGTCAAGGACATGGTATGGCACTCTAACTGCAGTTACAATTTTATATGAATAAGTAGAGTCGTCATATTTATAACTCTCTTATCACTAGGCACAATCATATTGTTTTATATGTGCAGTGGTATATTGATAATGCAACATAACAATTAGTATCTAAAGTACTTGACAAGTATCGGTCAATGATATCTTGTTAACATTATGTTGCAGATATTTGTAAGCTTTTGATATGAATGAGAATTACTTAGACTTTACCCTAAGTGATCAATGTTTTATCAAAAACTCATTCATATTGAAAAACAAAATCAAACTTCTTTCTACATTAGTGATTTCTTATGTCATGTAAAATCTTTTGAAATCACTATTGTAAATCATTTTCTCTCTATTACCATATATTCTGTGTTACAGGTTCAGTCTCCAATGACTTTCTTTCATTGACAGTCATGAGGTTGAAAACCCACAACGTCTATCCCAGACTGTAAAGACAAACACAAAAACAGAACCAACCAACACTCTCTTACCACTAAATGTAGTATGAATGAGCGTGAGGGAGATAGTGCCTTAGTGCACCACATAAGGAAGGTTCTGTAGTCAACCCAGTAGCTCTGTCTCCTACATAGATGAGTAGTATTTAAACCGAGACAACTGCTAGCCCCCATACATCTTCTCAAAAAGATGTAATGGCTGAAAAGGCATAAAAACAGTTACTAGATTCATTCTCTCAACAGGGTGAGTCTATTGAATTTTGCCTGTCGGCCAAGGTATCTGATGTAGTGTCACCACTTCAAACATAATCAATTCTTGATGCACAAGGAGAGATTACACACACAAAGGATGAGTTGACAGAAACAAGAGTTTCGACCATTTTAAGGTCAGATTCGATTGTTCAAGGTTCGTTAGTGGACCAATTGCCTTTACAGGTGTTAGGAGAGGATACTGATCCAAAAGCCATATGTCAGTGGTCAGTGTCTACCTCCCCAGGCTTAAATCCCCTGGATGCATCTGCGGATAGTGGATCTGACATAGGTGCAGATCGGCAACTTGTTGACAATGATTCAGATATTACCTGATAAGTCACAAGGAAGTGTCTTCACAGACATTAGAAGGGAACTTTGATCTTTATGCTAAAATCGTTGGATCATTGTTTACCTTCCCAGAATTCAAATCTGGAACCCTAAAAGGGAAACTAGCAACTTGTAGATTATGACTCAGATTTATCTGACGAGTTTAACAAGGATGGGGATTTGTGAACTCCCATTGCACCACCTGTGACCTCCCTTAAGGATGGCTAAGGTGATTTTCCTTGCAGGTACAGCTGGATAATGGAGCTATGAGAGAAGAGTGATACACTTGTGAGAATGAGTGTAAACACGAGTGGAGAGAAGAGTGAAACACATGTGAGGTACACTAAACAGAATCACACACTCACAGTGAGGAAGAAAGAGAAACTACTTGTTATTTCTTTTCCATCCAAGTGAAATATGAGAACTCCTTCAGACGACGGCATACATTCCTTCTTTAAGGGGGAGATAAAAGCTTAAGTAATAGTTTGGAGGATTCCTCAACTAAGGGGGAGAAATAGCAGGGAGGAAGAAAAAGATCCTACATGTACACTACACCACACCATTGTTGTTTGTAACTACGGATCCTATTGTACGGGAGAGGTGGTAAACACAAGGTGATTTCCTAGTAAGGGAAGAAGCTGTTAGGGGAGTACCATTGGTTTTTATCTGCGGATCCTATTGTACGGGAGAGGTGGTAAAACGAAGGTGATCTTCTTTAACCAGTTGATTCTCATAGGGGGAGAAGCAAGAGATATGGGCTTCTCAACAGGAAATGTGGTTGTACAAATGAAGATGGAACTAGTTGAAGATATGTTCAGTCTAGAGGAACATCTACTTGGAATCTGGAAAATGTTAAATCTCATCCAGAAATTTTCTGCTATTTACTTTGCATGTATGTTTATATCTTTTTCTTATTTGTTAGTTGAGTTATCCTCTAGGTATTTGTGTGTTATTGTCTAACAAACAAATAGGGGGAGATTGTAAGTCATATGTCATAGCCTATTTATATATTCGATGATTCAACTCAACTCAAATAAGAATGTAATAAGTAAATAGTGGATCGACCGTCAGAGAGATCTCGCAAAGTAATATCTGTCAAAGGATTCTGAAACAAGGTTCATCTACAGACTTGAGGAATTAATTCACTGGAAGAAGTTCAAGAAATTGATCATGCCTCAGTGATATAAGTCAAGATCGTGGATTTAATCAAGTGACAGAGATCTCGTCAGAGTATCAATTAATTACAAGGATTTAATCTGAAGAAAATCAAAGTGTCAGAGTCAAGACATGAAGAAACGTCACGGAAGTTAGTCACTCATGAACCAGACAGTACATCGAGTGTCAACGTTGAAGTGGCGGAATTGATTCATAATTCTCAGTGATTTTCAGAAGATATTCAGAAGAATGGATGCTGCTCAGGGTTAGTATTAATTCTCTATTAATTAATTAAGTCATATAATTTAATTAAGTAAATAAATTATATCTGCAAAGATTAATTTATTGATTAATTAAATTAATTGATTAATTAATTCTGAATTAATTTTAGGAATTTTCAGAATTTAAATTGGATTAAAATTCATTTAAATTCAGCAAGTCAAACTGATTGTACTAGTATGACAATCGGTATGACAATCAATAGTCATACCGAAAGTCATGCTAGTACAAACAATAGTCTCACCGAAAGCTACACTGGGAGGAGGATTGTCTTGCTAGTTCATTCTGATTGTCATGCTAGTTCATTCTGATTGTCATGCTAGTTCATTCTGATTGTCATGCTAGTTCATTCAGATTGTCTTGCTAGTTCATTCAATTGTCTTACCGAAAGTCTTGCCAGCTATAGGATTGTCATGCCAAGTCAATTCTATTCGTTTGTTGATTTAAAAAGAAGCAGAGAAGCAGCAACTTATTATTAAGAACACAAAAGTCAAGAAACAAGGCAGAAAAGAAAATCAAGAAGAAATATTTCATCTTTTCATCTGCATACTTCAAGATTAAATTTCTAGATTGTAAAGTTAAATCCAATCCACTAGAAATCTTTATCTTGCTCTTGTGTATCAATCTAGCGGATTAAAATCCCTAGAACTTAATCTCAAATTGCGTTTAGCATTTGAATCTTTTTTATTACAAAAATAGAAAAAGTTCATGTCGAATTTATTCTAGATTTGTGATAATTAATTTGAGATTAATTCCTTGTAATCGATACAGTTGTTGTAACACCTTTCAAGTTTAATAATATTTTTATTTAACTTGAATTTTGTTTCACATTTTTTATTCCGCATTTAATTCGATTATTCGGTACTGTTTGTATTCAACCCCCCCTTCTACAAACACATTGGGACCCAACAGTATTCTTTCAAGGAAGGTGAAATTTATTGACCTTGATACCGTTGCTCTAACGGAAGAGTGCAGTGCTGTGCTGCAACAAAAATTACCTCCAAAGCTTTAAGATCCAGGTAGCTTCACCATTCCTTGCACCATCGACAACTTGTCTTTCGACAAATGCCTGTATGATTTGGGAGCAAGCATCAATCTGATGCCATTGTCTATCTATAAAAAATTGAATTTTCCTGATCCAAAGCCCACCTACATGTCTCTACAATTGGCTAATCGTTCTATTACATACCCACGAGGCATCGTGGAGGACGTGTTAGTAAAGGTGGATAAGCTCTTCTTCCCTGCAGACTTTGTCATTTTGGATTTCGAGGAAGATAAGAAGATTCCTATAATCTTGGGAAGACCTTTCTTGGCTACAGGCCGTACCTTGATAGATGTGCAGAAAGGTGAACTTACTATGAGGGTGCAGGATCAGGATGTGACATTCAATGTATTCAAGGCGATGAAATTCCCTACAGAAGACGAGGAGTGCTTAAAGGTGGATTTGGTTGATTCTGCGATAACTTCAGAACTTGATCAAATGTTAATGTCTGATGCCTTAGAGAAAGCCTTAGTGCGGGAATTTGACAGTGACGATGAGGATGGCAATGAGCAACTACAATATCTAAATGCTTCTCCTTGGAGGCGAAAGCTAGACATGCCATTTAAATCTCTTGGTAAAACTGATCTCAAGAATGCTGAAGGAAAGCTTAAATTATCTATTAAGGAAGCACCTACTTTGGAGCTTAAACCATTGCCTGAACACTTGAGGTATGCTTTTTTAGGTGATGCATCTACTTTTCCTGTTATTATTGCATCTGATCTTTCAGGTAGTGAGGAGAACAAGCTCTTAAGGAACTTGAGAGAATTCAAATCGGCCATCGGATATAAAAGGGATCAGCCCTTCGTACTGTATGCATAAAAGTTTGCTAGAGGAAGGTAGTAAGTCAACTGTTGAGCAACAGCGAAGACTTAATCCTATCATGAAAGAAGTGGTGAAGAAAGAAATTCTGAAGTGGCTAGATGCAGGAATAATATATCCTATTTCTGACAGTTCTTGGGTGAGCCCCGAGCAATGTGTACCTAAGAAAGGAGGTATAATTGTGGTAGCAAATGAGAAGAACGAGCTCATCCCCACTCGAACAATCATAGGATGGAGGGTGTATATGGATTACAGAAAGTTGAACAAAGCCATGAGGAAGGATCACTTCCCTCTTCCATTTATTGATCAGATGCTTGACAGGTTGGCTGGTCATGAGTATTATTGTCTTCTGGATGGCTATTTGGGGTATAATCAGATTTACATTGTACCAGAAGATCAAGAAAAGACTACCTTCACTTGTCCATTTGGAATGTTTGCTTTTCGCAGAGTTTCGTTTGGTTTAAGTGGTGCACCTACCACTTTTCAGAGATGCATGATGGCTATATTCTCTGATATGATTGGAAACATTGTCGAAGTGTTCATGGACGACTTCTCCGTGTTTGGATATTCATTTGATGAATGTTTGAATAATCTTCGTTCGGTGCTCAAAAGGTGTGTGGAACTAATTTGGTGCTCAATTGGGAAAAATGTCGCTTTATGGCGCGTGAAGGCATTATTCTTGGGCATAAAGTCTCTAGAAAGGGTCTTGAGGTGGACAAAGCCAAGGTGGGAGTCATTGAAAATCTTCCACCACCTATTTCTGTTAAAGGAATCCGTAGTTTTCTTGGTCATGCGGGTTTTTATCGGCATTTCATCAAGGACTTCTCGAAGATATCTAAGCCGTTGTACAGCTTGCTTGAGAAAGATGTGCCTTTCAAATTTAATGATGAATGCTTGGCGGCATTCGAGACTCTCAAGAAGAGTTTGATAAATGTACTAGTTATTACAGCACCTGATTGGACAGAACCTTTTGAGATGATGTGTGATGTGAGTGATTATGCAGTGGGAGCAGTCCTTGGGCAGCGCAAGAATAATCTTTTTCATGTGGTCTACTATGCTAGTAAGACTCTAAATGGAGCTCAAATGAACTACACCACTACTGAAAAGGAGCTCTTGGCTATAGACTTTGGTTTCGAAAAATTTCGATCTTATCTTCTTAGGACAAAGGTGACAGTATTCACTGATCATGCTGCCATTCGCTATTTGGTCTCAAAGAAGGATTCGAAGCCTAGACTTATTTGTTGGGTGCTCTTGCTACAGGAATTTGAGTTAGAGATCAAAGATCGAAAAGGTACTGAGAATCAAGTAGCTGACCATATCTCTAGATTGGAGAATCCCGTTTCGACTTTACATAATAAGACATTGATCAACGAATCTTTTCCGGATGAGCAGTTGTTCGCAGTTCAGGAGGAAGAGCCATGGTTTGCAGATATTGTGAACTATCTTGTCAGCAATATAATGCCTCCTAATATGAATGCATCTCAAAAGAAGAAGTTTCTGAATGAGGTGAAGTGGTACATGTGGGATGAACCATATTTGTTTAGACAGGGAGCTGACCAGATCATCAGGAGATGTATCCCATTCTATGAGACGGAGTGGATATTACGAGACTGCCATTCCACAGTTTATGGTGGACATTATGGTGGTGAAAAGACGGCAGCTCGTATTTTGCAAGCAGGTTTTTTCTGGCCTATGTTGTTTAAGGATGCACATCAGTTCATTTTAAGGTGTGATCGTTGCCAAAGAGTGCGGAATCTTACTAGAAAGGATGAGATGCCTTTAAATGTAATGCTGGAAGTTGAGGTCTTCGATGTTTAGGAAATTGATTTCATGGGACCATTTATCTCTTCCTGCAATAATCGGTACATCTTGCTGGCAGTCGATTATGTCTTGAAATGGGTAGAAGTGAAGGCTCTACCGACGAATGATGCAAAGATAGTGTTGAATTTTCTCCATAAGCAGATATTCACAAGGTTTGGAACGCCACGAGTAATCATAAGTGATGAGGGGTCGCATTTCTGCAATCGTAAGTTCACTTCTATGATGTAGCGCTACAATGTGAATCATTGTGTTACTACTGCCTATCATCTATAAACTAATGGTCAAGCTGAAGTGTCTAATAGAGAGATCAAGCGCATTCTAGAGAAAGTTGTTTGTCCGTCACGGAAAGATTGGTCTTTAAAGCTCGATGAAGCTGTTTGGGCTTATAGAACAGCGTACAAGACTCCACTTGGGATGTCCCCGTTTTAACTTGTCTTTGGGAAGGGATGTCATTTACCTGCGGAGCTTGAGCATAAGGCTTATTGGGCATTGAAGAAGTTGAACCTTGATCTAGATACAGCTGGGAAGAAGCGAATGCTTCAGTTAAATGAACTTGATGAATTTTGACTTCAAGCATACGAGAATAACAAAATGTTCAAGAGAAAGGAAAAAGGTGGCATGACAGGAAGCTATCTCCTAAGTCATTTGTGTCGGGGCAACAAGTTCTTTTATTCAACTCTCATCTCTGACTTTTTCCTGGAAAGTTGAAATCAAGGTGATCTGGACCTTTTATCGTCAAAACTGTGTTTCCACATGGAGCGGTGGAGATTTTTGAGAATGAGCCAGGCCAAGCATTCAAGGTTAATGGTCAGAGATTGAAGCATTACTATGGGGACACGACAAACCGGGAAGTGGTTAGTGCCGTTTTATTGTCAACTTGATCGAACTCCTCTACGTCAAGCTAATGACGTAAAAGAAGCGCTTCTTGGGAGGCAACCCAAGACTTTAACCTTTAGGAACCTTTAGAAGTTAGTACCATATCCAAAAAACCCAAAAAAATTAGAAATTTGGGTAGAAAAAAAAAATTCCAGAAACCCCTTGGGTGCCCGCCTGGAAATCCTGGGCGACCGCTCGGAGTCTGGGGCGCCCGCCTGGAAATCCTGGGCGGCCGCTCGAGACCCTACTGTTAGAATTTTTTTTGCCTTATAAAAAACAAGAAAAAATCCGAAAAACCAAAAAAACATAAAGACCGACGATTCCTCTCCCATAAACCCACATTTTCTCTCCCACAAACTCCACTCCTACTCTAATTCTAACCCTAAATCTTACCCTATATATACACACAACTCCTCCATATACACTCCCATATACTTTCAACTTTAAAACTCTCTCCTACACTCAAAACATAACTCTTAAACACTTTTTCTCAGTTTCAATGGCACCCAAGAGATCCCGAACTATTGATAGCAGCAGCACCGTTCCAACTGTTTATTCTTCGAGGGCAACTGCTACGAGACCCCGTTTGATGGATAGGGCTGCTGAGGAGGAGTATACTAGGCTTCTGACTAAGACGATTTTGAAGGAGAGGGGATTTTTACCATCGGGGAGGGATGGTAAGTTGTTACCGATGATTGCAGAGAAAGGGTGGATTTCTTTTTGTGAGTCGTCGGAGGCAGTTACAATGAGTGTAGTTCGCGAGTTTTATGCAAACGCCAAGGCTGAAAAGACTGGGTTTACTATTGTTCGTGGGCTTACTGTGGATTATCAGCCTGAGGCGATTCGCCGTGTTATTGGGAAGCGACAACGGAAGCCCATGGAGGAGAATTGGAATGAGAAAACCCCCGAGGATTTTGATTTGGATTTGATTGTGGCTAACCTCTGTTAGATGGGCACGGTGTGGAAGTTCAAGACGGGATCTAATGAGTATCATTATTTTCCGATGGTTGCGATAAATATGTATACCCGTGCATGGAATGCCTTTATTTATGCTAATATTTTGCCTACTTCGCATGCATATGAGGTTATAGTCGAGAGAGCAAGGTTGTTATGGGGGATCTTGAATGAGGAGTATTATGTGGACCTTGGTGAGTTCATCTACCAAGGGATTTTGAAGTTTTTGAGGGGGGAAACACAACAATATCCCTTATACATCTACTGTCACGAAGCTGTGCAGAGCAGTGGGAGTTCATTGGTCTTCTCACGAGCAGCAGCAGATGCCGGCCGCTCCTATTGACTCAGCGACTCTGAATGCGATGCAGGAGTGGGCGGGTGGAGAGCCCGAGGAGCATGGTTTGGGATATCGTCTTCCAGGAGGACGTCCAGCAGCTGGTGCTACCATGGCTAGGCCCAATTAGGTTCGTGATGAGGCAGGCTCTTCTAGAGCCCAGGAAGGTGCTGAGATGGCTGATGCCCAATATAGGAGGCTGTCGAGGAGGATGGATGCGATGTATGAGTCGCAGAGTAGGTTATCTCAGGAGCTCACCCTTGCACTTGGGACTGCTTTCAGAGGCCTTAGAGCTGACATCTAGTGGCCCGTTTTTGGTGAGGACTCTGCTTATCCGCCTCCTGACACTCCACCCTCTGAGGGTGATGATGATGATTTCTCCGAGTAGGTATACCCTGTGGTCCTTTCTACTACATTCATCGGGGACAATGAAGATTTTAAGTTTGGGGGTGGTAGTTAAGGAATATTTGTATGTGTGTCATGTAGTTGCATATTCATGATAGTTTAGTTCATATAATTGTATATTTTTGCCATATATAGTTTTTTTTATTATTTTATTTTATAACTTTATTTATCATGTCATCTAGCTCATGCATATACCATGATCCCTTTTGCGTTGCTTTACCGATTGATTTGTGATATTGATGCGAGTGTAGTGATAGCGTTAGAGTGATGATTGAGTCTTGTAGGTTGACATGCATGCTAGAAACACTTGTAATTTCACTAAGTCTTAGAGTATACTTAAGGACTAGATGGTTGTCATGGTTTGATGGTTTTTGAGGTTAATCTATTGATTATGCTTAGAATTTATGATAGGCCCTTAATGATAAAAGGCATGAAAAGAAAAAATTAGAGTAAAAATTGGAATTCATTGCTAATTGTGGCTAGGTGTCAAATGGCTAGTAGTCGGCTCGTATTTTTATGCGAGTAGTTTAGGGTTGAGAGATGGAGCGAAACGCACTTGCTCAAAAATTTGAAAAAATAGAAAAAAAAGAGAAAAAAGGGAAAAAGGGAAAAAAATAAAATAAAGAGTTAATGCATAATTGATCACGAGTGGGCTCTTTGGTATTCGAGTTATTAAGTTCTTAGGGTACTTTGTGCCTAGTGACCTAAGGCTTTTATAGTCTGGGATCCGCTAACCTAACGCTCGTTAAATGGATGTCATTGCATAAGTCTTTTGCGGACCTCACTCATTGCACGGTCAAATAATCATTTATTATTGTGTTGAATAAAAGCATGATACCGTAATAAGCTCCACTGATCTTGCAGTGTTATAAGTCATTTTGTGCCTAGAATTTATTCTTCGTATAATCATGTCATTGCCTTGAGGATAATCGAGTTACAATAATTGATCTAGTTTCGAAGCATATCTGTTAAGCATCCGCACACACCACGTTTCTAGTTGTATGTTAGTTTGCATGATTTGGTTGATCTTTACTCGTCTAATTACATTTATTGAGATGTCATGAGTTGGTTGGTGTAGTCATTGTGAGGGGGATCACTGCATTTCATGTAGATTGCATTCATGCATGTTTTTGTTTTATTTTTAAGTCTGTGACGCTTGAGGACAAGCATCGATTTAAGTTTGGGGGTGTGAGAAGTGGCATTTTATACCACTTAGAACGTCTTATAATGGCTTGAATTGATGTCTTGAAATCAGGTATTTTGTGTATTTGATGTGTTTTTCTAGTGTTTTTGCATTTCAGGGTATAACTTGCGTATGTAGGAAGAATTCATCAGAAATAAGCCTAGGAAGTGTGTGGCATTGGTTGTGGAAAGTTGGGGGAAGAATGCAGCAAAATCAGGAGCAGAATTCAGAATTTTCCAGAAGGTGCTTGGGCGCCCGCTTAGGATGCAGGGGCGGCCGCCTGGGAGCTTGGGCGCCCGCTCAGGAATCTGGGGCGGCCGCTCAGGGACGAAAATTTTAATACTGAATTTTATAATCCTTATTCTGATGGACTTCTGAGACGGCTGGTTTTTGTGGGCTTCTATATAAGTAGTTCTCAGAGATGTTTCACAGAAGTGTGGTACAAGCAAGGAGTAAGGAGAGAAGGAAGAAGACCGTTTTAGCACATCGCAACGAAGAAGAGGAAGCATATGTTTTCTTGTGATTCTTTTATTCATTGTATTAGTGGATGCTAGTTTTCTTTACTTTGAACCTTATACTCTTGTGACGTACTCTGGTTTTAATAAATATTTTTATTAGTTTATATTGTGTGTATTATCATGTTTTCATATGAACCCATGGTGACGATGAGTTCTATCATGGGCTAATCGTGATCATGGGGTCATAGCAGATTTATTATGGATATTTTTAGTTGGTTGTTTAATACCTTAGTGTGTGATGATTGTATGGTATCTAGCATAGGTTGTGCTTATTCGTCTTATATGCGTCGCAAACATATAAGATAGTATGTTAATCTCCTGTGAAGCGACGGTGGATCTTGAGTTTTAGAACTTGCCATGCTAGCATAGGTTCATGTATGTATATGCATGATTAGTGGGTAACTCTAACCGTTTTACTTGCCCTGTGTAATCATAAAGAATAACTTGTTCTTAAATCATTATATTGTCAAATTATGTAGACATATAGGGTCTCAACGTAATTGATGCTTATTCAACTTCTATCTTAATTGTGGATGTTTGATAGAATGGTATTAGTACAACGAAACTTGGCTTTTATCAGTTTCGTGTTGTTCGATTAATATCATCACCGTCACATGCTAAGGGTAATAACAATAACTATTGAATGAAGTAGTAATGAAGTTATGATCTCATGTGTGTTTAATATTGTTAATTCAAGTGTCAATTAAGTGTTTTAATTCTCGTAGTTAATTGTAGTTAATAATTAGTTAATCAAACTTAAGTGTTATTGACTTGACATTGAGAAGTAATTATACATTGGTGAGTAAGCGGTAATTGAACATAATCAGTCTGAGTCTCTGTGGGAACGAACTAGAAATTATTCTATATTACTTTGAACGCGTATACTTGCGTGAATTATTAGCGCGTGTTTTCGCCCTAACAGCCTCCTATATCCCTGACCCCGGATTTTGGGGCGCCACAAGTTCATAATTGTACAGTGTGCAAATCTTGTGCAGTTTACTAAACACAATCATTTTAAACACTCTTAGGTTTGAGGGAAGGGAATGAAAATAATGAGAGTGAGAGAATTCTTTTTAAAGCAGACAAAAGAAGAGGGGTGAATGAGAGGCAGAGCAATTCTTTCAGCCATGCAAGTAAAAGATGAGTATTCCATCTTAGAAGGTGATAGTGAGGGTGTGAGATGTGTGAGCCATGGGAGCCCCTGATGCAATAAAATAGAGAACATGAGTGAATTACAAGTACAGTTGGATGCTACATGAAGATCTTTTGTGATTACATTAGAAATATGAGACAATGTATAAGCCAGGATGTCACACTCTAGCTACACAAACTCAATTTTCTATTTGAGACAATCAATCTTCTCAAATCCTTAAAGTGAATCAAACACTCTTGAAACTACTAATATTTTAAACCCTTGATGCTAACAAAAAGGGGTAGAAGTAAGTTGAGTAGTTTAAGCTTACATAAGATCGAAGTCACAACTCAAGATGAGGGGGATCAACTCTAAGGGAACAATCTATAGAAGTCATAGCACTAGATGAGGGGGAGTAACTCTAGCTAGAAAATGAGCAATACAAAGAAGAAAATTGTGTAGACTTGTTCAACTAAGGGGGAGCAAGAAGTCCCTAGCTAAAAGGGAGCTGAAGAAAACTCTATTAGTCTTTTTTGGATATATCTTCAGATAAGAAGAAGCAAGGAATATCGAGAATTCACTAGAAGGATAACAGTGCATCAACAAATGGGGAGTAATGGCTCAAGAAAATATCTTTCCATCACTTAGAAGATAAGAACTGGCTTAGGATGAAGATATATAAAAACATTAGATTATAAACAATTCAATGTCTAGTTGAAACTAGCCACAGAGTCAGCATAACAACTTCAAGCCAATACTAAATCATAAATTCCAAGGGAAAGAACAAGCACAGCTACAAGGAAGAAAGAAAGTTCAGTTGTTAGGTTTCATTAACTACTGAACTTAATGAGGATCCAATTATGTCCAATGTATGGTCTATCAATCCTGAGAAAAGGGTATTTCGAGCTTGTCTTCCAAAAAGGGACATGAAGTTCATCAAAAGCAAGAAAGTTCTACACAAATGACTCTTCAAAACTACAAATCTTCTATTTCAGATAAGGAGACTGAGAAAAATAACTCAATCATGTATTTTGCCAATACAGATTAGTGTTTTTCCAAGGCAAACTTTAAAAACAGATTCGTGAAGTTGAGAAACTACATTTCACCTCGGAACTGATTCTATAACAGTGTCTGAACACAAGAAAAGAAGTAGTAGCTTATAACATCCATCTCAATTCATCAATGAAGGATATGCAATCTTGACATGGAGCTATGCCTAGACTTAACAGAAACTGGAAATTGTACTTCCACTTCCAAAAGTCCAAATCTTCATAGTTTTACTAGAAAGCTAGCCTGTCAAAGTAAAGGATGAAGGGATCTTTCTTAAAAGGACATACTGGAATTTCAAATTGCAAAGAAATATGAAAGAGAACATGTTCACACATGCTCAGATGTGAGGGGCAAATTTCAGAGTAACATCTTTTCCTCAAAACTATTTTCTTGTAAATTTTATTTTTGAGCAGCTTAACATAGCACAGTTATGCACAGCTAATGCTTAATCTATCAGGATGTGTTTTATTATCATCAAGGGTGTAATTTATGGTTGTTATTCTATCAGTCATAAATTGAGGGAGATTGCAAGGAATCAAGCCAAAATTCTGATGATAAAGAAAATTACATTTGCATAATTATGGTAAGACATAAACCTCAAACTGCTAACCATTTTAAGGGATAGTAATTGAAGGAGTAGCCCATGAAATGATGTATTCATTTTAACATCTTCTCTGAGAACTCAATAAACTGATAATAATGCAATTATTCATTCAGAAGTCATGTAGACTCAATAGATAATCTAGAATAGGATGGCTAAGTGTAAATATTTGATGCCATATAATTCAGATTAAGTGAAGAATCTTCCTCTGCTAAATAAAGAGAACCATCAACTGCTATATACGTCAGCCTATCAAATGTTAATCAAGTGACTATCAATGGCCAAGGGAAACTGTAGTAGAATGACTTCCAATGACTAAGGAAGTTTTACGACTAATAGCTATCAATGGTTAACGCAGATTATACTGACAGTGACGTGAAAGTGGTTAAAACCTAGGACTATCACAGAACATGGGCTGATAGGTATCTCAAAAAAGAAGATGAGAATCCAAGACAAACTTTGCATGTGATCTTGGATTCTAAAGAAGAAGAAACATTCCATTTTTGTGCATGGCAATTTGGAGAGATATTCAAGGCTGTATATCAAGATAATATATATCTTCTTTATCAAGAATCACGGGAAAGAGAATGTGTCACACCCCCAACTAAACAAAACATAATATATAACTAATACAATATTTAAAAGAAAGTAAATACATCTGAATCCAAGATCTAATAGTTTAAAGTATGGAACAGCCCAACACTACTAACTATTACAACTAGTTTTAGCATCGTATCCTCACACAAAACTATCCCTTATTCTACCTGAGCTCGGACATACGCATCGGCGTCACAAGTCTTACGTGATGTCTGCTTGAATCTAACCATAGCTGCTAGCTGTAATATCAGGGTTAAAGCAAGGAGTGAGCCAAATGCTCAAAAAGTGCTAAACAATACGATACAAAACATAAATCGAGATATTAAAGAATGACATTGCGAAGATATAACTAATAATAACAAGAGATGAAATTTTGGGTGATGGCATCATTTGCTTGAATCAAAACATTTTCAAAACCATATCTTAATCAAAAATATTTTATGACGCTACGGATTACAGCCGGTGATCAGCCGCGAAGTAATCCCGAACCTCGCTGGGTTCTAAAACATTAATGGGATCCCTAGGAAATTTTAAGCCTACAATATAAGTGTGGAAAGGACTCGCGTCTCAGTCCGAATCCACTATTCAAAGAAAACATGTATTCCCCTTTGGGACTGAAAATCCACATTTTAATCATTTCAAAAACTGATGCTGATTTATAATAAAATCTCTTAAATAGTAAATATTTTTATCAAGGGATTATAGATCAACTTTGAAACACTGGGAAGATATCACCAAATTTCAGGGCCATGATCCACTAGACTTTACTATATTAGGGTAATTGAAAGGTTTCCATATACAAGAACATTGACAAGGAGATTTATCAAGGCTATTGGATAATATGAAAGAGTAATGCCAAACTAGGCTTAAAGCAATGGTTTTAGACAAGGTATAGGTATTAGAACATCAAGAAGATAAGCATCACTGGTTACAAGTATATTAGAGGTGTTAAGGTATAAAGAAAGTGATCATTAGCTTCAGGTATATCAGGATATCAAACTTTAGGGTAAGGATAGGGTTATCAAACAATCATGAAAAACTTTAAAGAATATCTGGCTTTTAGGTATCAAGGTAAAGTTTCTATTGGGGTTCAAGCATCAGGGTGAGATGTCAATATTTTAGGAATCAATAGCATGATAATCAAGAGGATCAATCAAGTATTATATCAAATCTTTATTTTATCATGGCATTCCAATTACTTTGATATACTAGCGCGATACGACTTTTGATCTACTTGCAATATGTACTTGAGGGTTCATGGCATTTCTATATAATACGAAGATAGATTTGAGAATCACTTGGTTCAATTATATCAAGATGACTCAGGATACTCGCATCATTTATATAGGAACTAATTATCACACATTTGCAGTGTAAACGAAAAATGGGTTGAATCACTTGCCTTGAGAAAGGCTGGTCTGGTCTGGCTGGTAGGAGCAACTGGAAACTTTACTCGGCCTTTATGGCAATTTTACCCTCGTCTCGAGATCCTACATAAATAATAATAAGCTCATTATAATATATTCTCACCAACTCAACCTATTTACAACCCGGAATTAAACACAAATGGCACTTAGGCCTTTATGCACGCAATTTATAATCACCTTATAAATACAATAGTACACATAGCCACATATACTCACATATCATATTTTAATATCAAATAATATCACACACACCATAATGCAACACTAGGCTTGGATGATCTCGATCCCCAACTAAGTCACTTGGTCGCTAAACTAGACAAAGTCTCCAAATTTGGCCTCCTAACTCGATGTGCCTTTACTAAACTATCCAAAACCTATTGACCCTCACTTGGGCCTTTTACTCTACTGGCTTTATACTATCTTGCAACCATTGTGGTCAACCTAGGTCTCACTCATAAGTGCTCTAAAACTATGTGATAAGTGAAAGTGCTCACTAAGGTAAATTTCAGAATGACATCTATGGTTTCTTGAGTGCATTAGACACTCTTACACTATAAGTTTACCTCCAAAACTTCTACACTGGACTCTTCTGACCTTAAGGCATCTTCAAACTCAATGTGTCTCAAGGGCCTAGCTTGGGCCTCCTTGGGCCTAAGCTTAAATTCCATGGTTCCCCTGTTTTTCTGGGCAGAAAACACCCTGACTTGAACTAACTTGTGACACATGGTTCTAACTCATATCTTATGAACTATAGCTGGAAAAACTCCTCTGACACTCCCTCTAACTGAGGCCCAACAGGGCCTGATGAGGGCCTACCCATGACATGATCAAAACTTCCTATTTTTAAGTTGCAACAAAACTGTCCCCTGCTGGACAGATTTTGTGATTCCACTCGTGCACCTAACCAAAGGACATATAAACCTCCAAAAAACACCTAAAACCTTTTATATACTCCTAGTGCAAGCTTCTGGTGGCTTGGGCCTCAAAGTGCACAACAATTGCTCATTCAAAACTTCCCCATAAACTAGTGCATCAAATCTGGAAAAATGCAAACACTAACTAATCTCCTTCCACCTTGACTCCCGCTTAAAAAACCAAGCATCCAACCCTTACCAAAGCAAACCTAGTGCATTAATGTCCTAAAATAGTGTCTCAACAGGAGGGGAGATCATCCATACCCAAGAACAATAATATGCAACTAAAAATATAACATGCAACTCATGGAAACACTTAACAAGATTTCGGCTAAAGCATAAAGTTTAAATGCTTGCAAATTCGACTTGTACCTATTACTCATCCTTAATATTCATGAAATATATCTTCTCTTAACTATTAATAAGAAATTTATCATGGAAACAATCTATTTTAAGCACACATATTTTGAATTTATAGATTTTTAGACATAGCAACATGATTTCGAAAAGAGTAGCATACAAAACATGGTTGATCATCATTTTAATATCTTAAAACTAGCATGCATGGCTAAACATTAATATATAATGAAATTTCAGTAGCATGCAAAGGATTTTAAAGCATGGTTTCTCCATAAAACACTTAGTTAATACATATATAAAATATATCTCATAGAGAGCTCTTGAATTCACAAGAATCAAGAGTTTCTCTTTGGAGATCACACAAGAACTACATATTCAACCATGAAACTTCAACTCCCAAGTCACAAAACTCTTGGGAAGTATATAAAATGAATGTAGGTAGAAGATTTACACTAGGGAAGATGAGGAATAAAATGAAAAATGGAAGGGGTGGGGGATGGGGGGCTTCGGCCGAGAGCAACAAGGGAGGGAGGGGAGGAGAGAAAAAATGAGGTGTGTTGGAGTGTGGAGTGAGTGAAAATGACTTCTCCCACTTGGTTTTTGGTTTTATGCTTTTGTGTTGACAAAATAATGAGTGGAAGTGAGAATGTACAAAAATGACCTCTAGCTAAAGTTAGGTCATTTTGCATGCAAGGTTAGTGTGGTAATTTGGTAATCAACAAATGAGTTAGTGGGGTTGGAAAGGTCTTCTTTGCCCTTTGAGAGAATAGAAGGATGATTTGCATGCAAGGGCTTCTATGTAATTTGCTAATTATAACAAATAAAATTTGTAAAGATTTATTTTTATAAAATAAAATACAAGTTCAAAAATTATAAAATTTATACCATAAAATAACTTGGATTTTTAGAAATTTTATAAAATCACTTTTGAAATTTGTGAACAAAATAACTTTTAAAAGAAAATTTTCCAAGGTTTAGAATATTCCTTATAAATCAAAAATAAGGGAAATAAATAAACTCTTGCTTTGAAAAATCATATACTACATAAAGCAAATTTAAAATACAGAAATTTTCATTCACACAACGTACAACCATTAAGTATATTTACATCCGGCTCTAATATTATACCAAGTCCAAAATTAATATTACAAAAAATGCCGGTCGTAACATCCTCTCCCCCTTAAGGGATTCTGTCCCCAGAATCTAAAAGAACAGATGAGGATACCGGGAACGCATATCAGACTCTAACTCCCAAGTTGATTCTTCGACCTTCGGGTTCCTCCAAAGTACTTTCACTAACTTTACCGACTTATTCCTAAGACTCTTTACTTGCCAGTCGAGTAATTTGACAGGTTTCTCCACAAATGATAGGTCTGCCTGAATTTCTACAGGTTCATATTCTATCACATGGCTGGCGTCAGGATTGTATTTCTTAAGCAATAACACATGGAATACATTATGCACATGCTGATACTGAGGTGGTAAGGCTAACTCGTAGGCTACCTTCCCCACTTGACTCAAAATTTCAAAAAGACCTATATATCTAGGTGTTAACTTCCCTTTCTTGCCAAATCTAGATAACCCTTTTCTTGGTGACACCTTTAACAAAACGGCTTCGCCTACTTGGAATCTAACATCCTTACGCGCTGGATCCGCATACTTCCTCTGTCTATCTTGAGCAGCAAGTAACCTTTTCTGAATTAACTTGACTGTCTCATGCAACTGTTGTACCAATTGCGAGCCTAGAATCCTTCCTTCTCCTACTTCATCCCAACTTGTCGGTGATCTACATTTTCGTCCGTACAAAGCTTCGTATGGTGGCATGCCAATACTGGAGTGATAGCTGTTGTTGTAAGAGAATTATATCAATGGCAAGTGGTCATCCCAACTTCCTATAAAATCGATTGCACAACTGCGCAACATGTCTTCGATTGTTTGAATTGTCCTTTCGCTCTGACCATCAGTCTGCGGGTGGTACGCCGTACTCATGTTCAATTTCGTGCCAAGACTTTCTTGAAATTGCTTCCAGAATCTCGAGTTAAATCGGGGATCTCTGTCTGAAACTATCGATACGGGTACTCCATGCCTTAGTACGATTTCACGCACATACAGATGAACCAATTTATCCAATGACGACTTCTCATTAATTGGAAGGAAATGCGCCGACTTCGTAAGGCGATCAACTATAACCCATATAGCATCATGTCCGGATTTCGTTCGCGGTAGTCCCACTATAAAGTCCATAGCAATATTTTCCCATTTCCATTCTGGAATCTTTAGGGGCTGAATTAATCCATTTGGTCGTTGATGTTCTGCCTTCACTTTCTGACAAGTATAACACTTTGCAATCCATTCTGCCACGTCTCGCTTCATATTTGGCCACCAAAAGTTCTGCTTTAAGTCCCAATACATCTTGGTGCTCCCCGGGTGGATTGAAAATCTTGAATTGTGGGCTTCTTGTAGGATCTCATTCTTCAATTCAGGTACATGAGGAACCAAAATTCTTGAGGAAAACCTTAGTATACCTTGCTCATCCCTTTGAGTGCCAATCTCTTCTCCAGTTAGCTGATTTTTCTTTCTCCATTACTTCTTCCTGACATTTCCTTATCCTTTCCACTAGTGTTGGCTGAAAAGTCATTGCATGACAAACTTCTTCAACTATTCCACTATCATAAAGTTCCAATCCAAATTTCTTAATCTCTTCAGACAATTCCTTTGGTGTTGCCATCATATCCAATTTCTCCTTCCTACTTAAAGCATCGGCTACAACATTCGCCTTTCCAGGATGATAATTTATTGAACAATCGTAATCCTTGATTAATTACAACCATCTCCTTTGCCTTATATTGAGCTCCTTCTGAGTGAAAATGTACTTTAAACTCTTGTGATCCGTGTAGATTTTAAACTTTTCTCCGTAGAGATAATGTCTCCAAATCTTAAGTGCGAACACTATGGCGGCTAGTTCCAAATCATGCGTCGGGTACTTTAATTCATGCGGTTTTAACTGTCTTGATGCATACGCGATCACCTTATTGTGTTGCATTAGCACACAGCCCAATCCTTTTTGTGAAGCGTCGCTAAAAATCACAAAGTTTCCTTGGTCATCTGGTAGTACTAACACCGGAGCTGTTACCAATCTCTGTTTCAACTCTTGAAAGCTATCCTCACATTCCGCACTCCATTCGAACTTCTGATTCATCCTGGTTAACTTAGTCAATGGCGTGGCGATTTTGGCGATTTTTGAAAAATCCTTGACAAACCTTCTATAATACCCTGCCAATCCTAGAAAACTTCGCACTTTCGTAGGTATCTTTGGCCTCTCCCAACCACTACACCATATATGGCCTCTCCCAACACTTTTTTGGTGTTACAAGCAAAAATGTTACCTTACATCCCCCAAAATTGATCTAAGCTAACATATTTTTTTAACGTTACAGTAGAGATTAATAAGTGTTACCGTAGACAGGAGCAAATTGCTATTGTAACATAAAAAAAACGTAAGCATTGATATCAAAAAATGTGTTAGGCGGCTCTTTTTTTCCTTTGGACAATGTTTTAGGCGCTTCTTTTTTTAGACCAAATTTATTTTTGGGCGGCCCAAAATTAACTAATACCCCGCTCATCTCCAAAACTCATCTCAAAAACACACACAAACACTCTCATCACACTCTCATACATCAAAACACACACAAACATTTGGGTTCATAGCTATTGCAGAAGATGAATTAGGGTTCGGAGCTAATCAGAGTCTTCTCAGTTGGGTTTAGGGGTTGAGTAATTGCGGGTTTTTTTTTAATAGAGCTTTTCTCAGTCGGGTTTAGGGGTTGAGTAATTGGGGTTTTCAATCGCGAATGAATCGTTGAATTTTTCTTGTTCTGATATGGGTTCTGCTCTCTTTCTATCTCTCCCCTCTCTCTGTGAGAGAGATTCATTTATTATCATCATTGATGTTTGAATCTCTCTTTCTCCCTCTCTCTCGTGTGTGTGAGAGATATTTACTTATTTTGATGAATGATGTTTATTAAGTGATTTATATTATATTTTTACTGTGTGTGTTTTATGTTTGATTTGATAATTGTGTTATTGTATTGTGATTAGATTGATGTTTGATTTTATATAGGAGATGAAGACGAAGCTAAGGTGAATCCCAGTAAGGCTTTTTCGACGAGTCCTAATTTAGATGATGATGATTCTTCTACTTTCGCTTTCGATTCTCCTTCTCCTCCTAAGTCTGGTGCACTCTCTCTCTCTCTAGCTACATATGTGTTGTATTAATGTATATATTCTGTTTATACTGTTAAGTGAATAACATCTGGTGAGTCTGTTTCGATGAAGTATAATACTATGAATTGGATTTCTCACAGTTATCGCAGATTTCATGTATTATATATTGGCCAAAATGTTCTTGCAGTTCCAGACCTTGAAAATGCAGGTACTACTTTAGTACTTTGCTCAGATTTTTCCCCATTGTTGTGTTGCGTGTATAGGTTATCTTAGGTTTTTTGCAGTTTACCTTAGGTTTTTTATAGTTTCAAATGTGTGTGTAATGTATATATTGGTTAACAATTCAAATGTGTGTGTAATGTATATATTGGTTAACAATTCAAAAGTGAGGGGGGTTTGATCCTATCTATCAGGAGAATACATTTATATTTCACTCAAATGTACCAACATCAGAGCTAATGGGTTGAGATGAATTACTGAAGATTTCTAAAACCTAGAAACTGTACCATATGTTGTGGCAATTTTTCAGATGCTTTTTTTTAAACAAAATGGTCATTGAAACCTAGAGCTATTGTTTTCATGTTTAGGACTACTACACTCTTACTTTACAGGAATAGGAATATACAGGTTGTTAACTTTTTGGGATGACTATTTTGTTCATATCTTCCATATGATGCCTTGTTACTTTTCATGTATTCTATCAATCTAATTATATAAAAATAATCTCCTAAACTAATTCTTTCAAAAGTTGGTGATTTGTTTTTCAAAAAAAACTATCTTAGAGTGAAAGTGTTTTATGCTTTGACAAAGCTGCATTTTCTCTATAATGAAATAACCTTCATTTTGCCACTTTTGTGCAGGAAGAATGTGGTGTCACTGTCGGATGGTTTATCTACCTATGTCTTACTTGTATGGGAAGAGGTTTGTTGGTCCAATTACACCAACTGTGCTCTCTTTGAGAAAAAGTTGCAATAGAAGTTAAAGCTGCAACAAGAAGCCGTAAGCTCGATCACACCAAAAGCTTAAGGTAATAAAGTTTCTATTAATAAATTGCACTATGTAATGACTAGTCATTTTCCAATGAATCTGGAGAGACTTGGTTTCTTCACTAACAATTGTTGTCCTCTAAAATATGTTTCAGTTTTTTCGACAAGGTAGCCGTGGATGTGGAATTGGACCTTATAGAAGGCTCAATAAACACAGAGTCTTTGCACAATGACTGAAGTTGAGGAGCTAAAAGCTCTAGTACGGTTGCTTCCTCTATGGGCTACAGGTATAATCTTTAGCATGATGTATGTCCAAAAAGGCATCTTTTTTATGCTGCAAGGCAGTACAATGGATACTCGAGTGGGAAAATCCGGCTTTGAGTTTCCACCAGCTTTAGTTAATATATTCAACTCCATCAGTTGTATGTTCTGGGTGCTAGTCTACAAACAAATAATTGTTCCACTAGCAAGAAAATTCACGGGCCAGAGAAATGGCTTAACACAGCTGTAGCTTATCGGTACTGGCATCTTCAAATCGATCATTTCTATGATATGTGCAGGGATTTTGGAGTTTTTAAGACTTGAACTTGGTATTTTGTTTTCCCCTCTTTGACCTTCAGATGTTTGATCCACTCAGAGATGTACATGGTGGATTTAAAACCTGTGTTGTATGTTACAGGGTATAATATGGTGAAACAAGGTCTCGTTAAGGAGCAAATATTCTTATTTTGGCTTAATCGACATACAGGGGAAGAGGAATGAGGTGAAATTATATTTGGTGGGGTTGATTCAAAACACTACGAAGGTGAACACACTTATGTTCCAGTCACACAGAAAGGTTATTGGCAGGTTGATATAATGATATTAAAGTTCAATGTAACTTTTCACTCTGTTATTTGATTATGTTTTACCATTAATTCTTTTCTCGTGATAGTTTAAAATGGGTGACGTTCTCATTGATGGAAAAGAAACTGGTATGCTGTCTTTGGTGCTCAGTTCTAAATAGCAATAAAGTAAAAGAAACTAGTAACTTACAGTTAGTCCCTACACCTCTCTCCTGGCACTTCCTAACAACATACATCCAACACTATGCATGTAATTTCACATGTAAAAGAAAGAGACAATACTAAAAAAAAAGACACGGAAGCTAAATTATTTACGCTCGTAATAAAAGCATGATTACATTTGCAGGTTACTGTAATGAAGGTTGCTCTGCAATTGCTGATTCTGGTACTTCTTTCTTAGCAAGTCCAACGGTAAGCTAATGCTGCAGATCTCCCTAAATTGTTGTATGTTTCTTCTATAAATTATTGATATTCCCTCTACACATGTTTGCAGGCAGTGATCACCATGATAAATCATGCTATTGGGGCAGTTGGTGTTGTTAGCCAAGAATGCAAGTCTGTTGTTGATCAATATGGACAGAAAATTATAGATTTGCTTTTAACTGAGGTATTTAAGGAATGGAATTTTGAATTGATGATTTTCTTGTATTAGTTTAACAAGAGTGATTTTTGAACTCTGGACTTTATTTAATGTAATATAACATGGATAATTGACTAACTCTGATGATCATGGACTTTATTCAAAAATGATATGCTCCCAGATTGGTTTGTGCACCTTCGACGGAACTCGTGGTGTTAGGTTAGAAGACTAAGCCAAATTACAATAATATTGGTTACTGCAGTTAGACATTATGAAATTTTATATGTACCTAAATTAAATGTATCTATGATTATGCTGACACAGTAGCGGAATTGAGAGTGTCGTAGATGAGAAAAATGGTTGGTCCTCCGGGCATCATAATGCTCTGTGCTCTACCTGTGAAATGACAGTGACGTGGATGCAGAATCAGCTTAAGCAAAATCTGACCCATGATCGCATTCTAAGTTATGTTAATGAGGTAATGAATATACATTTGTTTTTCTTTAGTAGATTTTATTAATTGTATGGTGGGGTAGAATCTACCGTTTACACTAACCAAGATAATTAGAGTTTTGATTGTTAATTGATGTGAATAGACTCTCATTTTATGGTGTTAAATGTTAATGTATCAAAAAACCCAGAAAGGACATTCATGATTTACGTACACTAAGAACTGTGATAAATTACAGCTTTATGACCGGTTGCATAGTCCTATGGGAGAATAAAGCTAGTTGAGCTGATCAGTTGAGCTGACCTCAAATCAGTTAAGTCCCACACAGTTGAGCTGCAGAAAGCACAAGTGGAAGCACATGAATTATTTGTGGCAAGGCAGGAACTTGTTGGAAGATAAATTTGATGTTAGAACTGTAGATTATTTTTGTTTAATTAGAAATGTGGTCAAATGTGGTGGCTTTTGGATGAATTTGCAAACTTTGTTTATTTTAGTTGACTTAAAATTTTGTATTGTTGTGTTGTATTTTAACTTTAGATTTGAGTTTTTAAGTTAAATATGTATTTAAGTTTTGAGTGTTACAAGTGTAATTAGTAGATATTTTTATGTTGGTTAAAACATGAAAAAATGTAACAATAAATACATAAGTGTTAAAAAATGTTACAATAAGATATAAAGATGTTGCCAAAAGATAGAACTGTTTTATCGTCCAGTGTTACAATAGCATATATGATGTTGCGAAAGAGTTTATTGTAACATATTTTTTGATGTTACTAGATTTTTATGGGTGTTACAATAGAACTATGGTTACACATGCCTTTTGTAACCATGATACTGAAAGTGTAAGCATAGGAGGTCTATTGTTACATTTTTAGCTATGTTACCAAAGGTTCAAAATATGTTACCATAGACCCCTATTGTAGCACGAGCAAATCCAACACCATGAAATTTTCAAAAAGTGTAACCATAGCCCAATTTTTTGCTTTAGGAAACATTTTTTGGCCAGTTTTACACTTTTTTTTGGGTGTTGCTAGAGGCCATATATGGTGTAGTGCAACTCATAATCGCCTCAATCTTTGCCGGATCTACTTTAACTCCTTCATCTCCAATGACGTGTCCCAAGAATTGAACTTCCTTTAACCAAAACTCACATTTAGAAAACTTGGCATACAACTTCTCTTGTCGGAGTATCTCCAATGCTATCCATAGATGCTGCTTATGTTCTTCTTCCGACTTTGAATAAATAAGGATGTCATTAATAAATACCACTACGAACTTGTCCAAATACTTTTTAAATACCCGATTCATCAGATCCATAAATGATGCCGGGGCATTCATCAATCCAAAAGGCATTACAAAGAATTCATAATGTCCGTATCTGTTCCTGAATGCTGTCTTGGGAATATCTTCTTCTTTGATCTTTAATTGATGGTATTCTGATCTCAAGTCAATCTTTGAAAAGCACTTTGCTCCTTTCAGCTGGTCAAATAGGTCATCTATTCTTGGTAGCGGGTAGCGGTTCTTGATCGTCACCTTATTCAACTCCCGATAATCTATACATAGCCGCATACTTCCATCTTTCTTCTTTACAAACAGAACAGGTGCTCCCCATGGTGACGTACTTGGCCGTATCACTCCTTTGTCCAACAATTCTTGTAGCTGGCTCGCCAACTCTTTTATTTCTGCTGGTGCCATCCTATATGGGGCCTTTGAAACTGGTTCTGTGCCCGGAGCAAGGTTGATCTCGAACTCGATTTGTCGATCTGGTGGTAAGCTTGGTAGTTCGTCTGGAAACACATCTGGGAACTCGTTAACTACGGGGATATCTTCTATGTTGGGGTTGCCCTATTCTGAATACACTACATAAGCTAGGAACGACTCACAACCTTTTCTAAGTAGCTTCTTAGCCTAAACGATTGTAAGAAACAGTTGTTCTTGCCTCTGTCCCTTAAATACTACCTTTTCTCCACTCTTCGTCTTTAAATACACTTTCTTGGTCTTACAATTGATCTGGGCGTTATTCTTCCCTAACCAATCCATACCTAAAATTATATCGAACTCTCCCAACTTGAAGAGTATCAAGTCGGCTGAAAACTTATCCCCCGAAATATCAATCTCACACTTCGGACAGAATTGATTCACAGGAATCTTCTCTTGGTTCGTAATTAGCACATTTACTACCTCGCTCATAATCATTTTATCACATTGAAGTTTATCAACAAAAGTTTTCGATATGAAAAATCTCGTTGCTCCCGAATCAATCAATACTTTAGCTTTGACATTATTTAGTAAAAGTGTACCTGCTATCACCTCAGAGTTCTGAACAGCGTCCTTCATTTTCAAATCGAATGTCCTTGTTGTTGCTTGCGGAGTTGTTGTAGGTAGTGGAGGTATTGTCAATACCTCGGCTGGCACGCTTGTACTGGTACTTGCCACATTCATTAGAACTTTGACTGGTCCGGTTGTCTTGCACTCCCTAGCTATGTGTCCAGTCTTTCCACACTTGTAACATGTAACTCCTGGTTTCGGCATCTTACACTCATTTGCCAAATGCCCCTTCTGGTTGCCCCTATAGCATATCATACTCAGCTTATTACACACTCCGGGGTGCCTTCTTCCACAATGCTTGCATTCCGGTCTCTGGAATCTGTTTTCTCCAACTTGTCCTTGACTTGTCTGGTTGTTCCCTTTCGATTCTTGTCTTTTTCCCAAATTCCCTTTCTTTTGAAAATTTCCGCCTTTATGGAATCCAAACCTCTTTACATTCCGATCTTGCGAATTTTTGGCTTCAGACTTTTCTCCATAAAATGGAACCTTTCTCTTCTTGTTATCCTTTTCCTTTCTTGACTGCATCCCATTGTTCTCAATTAGAGCAGCTTTCTGTACTACTCCTGCATAAGTATCAAGCTCAAACATAGCCACTCTATCTCTGATCCAAGGTTCCAATCCTTGTTGAAATCTCTTCACTTTTTCCTCCTCACTACTGGTATACTTTTTTCACAAACCTTGACAACTCTGTAAAGTTCTTCTCATACTCCAGTACAGACATATTCCCTTGCTTCAACTCAAGAAATTTAAGCTCCATCTGATTCTGCATGAACTTAGGGTAATACTTTTCCAGAAATAACTTCTTAAATCTTTCCCAAGAAACTTGCTGAGTTGCTTCCATAGCTTTTACTGATTCCCACCAATAGATGACTTCGCCCTTCAAGAAGTAAGTAGCATATGGTGTCTTCTGATCGTCCCCTAGCTGTACCCACTCAAAAACCCTTTCCATTTCCTTAATCCATGTGTTAGCTATTATTGGATCAGTGGTATCATGAAATACAGGTGGATTCATATTCTGAAATGCCTTGAAAGTGACAACTTGTCGAGGTGGTACTGGTGGATCAGGTGGTTGGTGTGGTTCACGGTTATCTTGGTTTTCAAATTGTTGTTGAAGAGTTAGTTATTGTTGAGCTATAGCGTTGGTTTGCTGTTGCAAGGTTTCCAGTAATCGAAGAATATTTGGGTCTGGGGTGGATGTGGTTGTTGGGTTCTTCTTTTTGGGTGCATGATCCTGAAATAAGAGTTGTGTCAAAATAGGTATGAATAATGAAATAATTCGAGGGTATCGCATGGCATTCTTATATACATATGAGGTCAAGTTTCAAATTAAACAGATATGGTGATACATATAAAGGCGTAAAATAACAGTTGATAGCAAATGGAACGATAGTGCATAATATTGGAAATCTAAAGGTCTCATTACATCAAGATCATGATAAAGTCTGATTCTAGGAATAACATGCATATTTAAAGGAAACAACTGGGAATTCTAGGAAGTCTGATAATACTACAACATGGAAGGTAGATAATGGAAAGAACTAAGGCTCCACTCCATCGGAACGGGGCTTGGTAGTCTTCTCCTCTCGAAGCGTCTTCATAATGCTCTGGAGCTCATCCGCCACCATCTGGATGATATACTGACTGGTACGGTCTCAGTGTGATGGCATTTCCTCAAGCTTGGTGTTGACGTACTGAACCAAAGTCTCAAGTCTCGCAGTCATCTGCTCCTTAGGCTTTCCTTCATAGTTTCGGCTGTCCGGATACACGTTCTTCAGTCGGTCTATCAGTCGGTCGTACTTGCCCTGAAGCATGTCAAACTCGCGCCTCAACTTAGCATACACGGAGAAAGCAGTAGTGTCGTCCGACCCAGAGGATGACGAGGAATGCGCCCTTTGCTGACAAACCAATAAGAGGAGTATTAATAATAAATTTACTTAACCTACTCTCTCGCATATTATCTATAACCTATACATATATCCTATAACCTATTTGGGCTGTTCAGGGACTCTAAACCGCTGCTCTGATACCAAAACCTGTCACATCCCCAACTAAACAAAATATAATATATAACTAATATAATATTTAAAAGAAAGTAAATACATCTGAATCCAAGATCTTACAGTTTAGGGTATGGAACAGCCCAACACTACTAACTATTACAACTAGTTTTAGCATCGTATCCACACACAAAACTATCCCTTATTCTACCTGAGCTTGGACATACGCATCAGCGACACAAGTCTTACGTGCTGTCTGTTTGAATCTAACCATAGCTGCTAGCTGTAATATCAGGGTTAAAGCAAGGAGTGAGCCAAATGCTCAACAAGTGCTAAATAATACGATACAAAACATAAATCGAGATATTAAAGAATGACATTGCGAAGATATAACTAATAATAACAAGAGATGAAATTTTGGGTGATGGCATCATTTGCTTGAATCAAAACATTTCCAAAATCATATCTTAATCAAAAACATTTTATGACGCTACGGATTACAGCCGGTGATCAGCCGCAAAGTAATCTCGAACCTCGCTGGGTTCTAAAACATTAATGGGATCCCTAGGCAACTTTTAAGCCTACAATATAAGTGTGGAAAGGACTCGCATCTCAGTCCGGATCCACTATTCAAAAAAAACATTTATACCCCTTTGGGACTGAAAATCCACATTTTAATCATTTCAAAAACTGATGCCGATTTATAATAAAATCTCTTAAATAGTAAACATTTTTATCAAGGGATTATAGATCAAATTTGAAACACTGGGAATATGTCACCAAATTTCAGGGCCATGATCCACTAGACTTTACTATATTAGGGTAATTGAAAGGTTTCCATATACAAGAACTTTGACAAGGAGATTTAGCAAGGCTATTGGATAATATGAAAGAGTAATGCCAAACTAGGCTTAAAGCAATAGTTTTAGACAAGGTATAGATATTAGAACATCAAGAAGATAAGCATCACTGGTTACAAGTATACTAGAGGTGTTAAGGTATAAAGAAAGTGATCATTAGCTTCAGGTATATCAGGATGTCAAACTTTAGGGTAATGATAGGGTTATCAAACAATCATGAACAACTTTAAAGAATATCTGGCTTTTAGGTATCAAGGTAAAGTTTCTATTGGGGTTCAAGCATCAGGGTGAGATGTCAAGATTTTAGGAATCAATAGCATGATAATCAAGAGGATCAATCAAGTATTATATCAAATCTTTATTTTATCATGGCATTCCAATTACTTTGATATACTAGCGTGATACGACTTTTGATCTACTTACAATATGTACTTGAGGGTTTATGGCATTTCTATATAATACGAAGATAGATTTGAGAATCACTTGGTTCAATTATATCAAGATGACTCAAGATACTCGCATCATTTATATAGGAACTAATTATCACACATTTGCAGTGTAAATGAAAAACAGGTTGAATCACTTGCCTTGAGAAAGGCTGGTCTGGTCTGGCTGGTAGGAGCAACTGGAAACTTTACTCGACCTTTATGGAAAGTTTACCCTCTTCTCGAGATCCTACATAAATAATAATAACCTCATTATAATATATTCTCACCAACTCAACCTATTTACAACCCGAAATTAAACACAAATGGCACTTAGGCCTATATGCACGCAATTTATAATCACCTTATAAATACAATAGTACACATAGCCACATATACTCACATATCATATTTTAATATCAAATAATATCACACATACCATAATGCAACACTAGGCTTGGATGATCTCGATCCCCAACTAAGTCACTTGGTCGCTAAACTAGACAAAGTCTCCAAATTTGGCCTCCTAACTCGATGTGCCTTTACTAAACTATCCAAAACCTATTGACCCTCACTTGGGCCTTTTACTCTACTGGCTTTATACTATCTTGCAACCATAGTGGTCAACCTAGGTCTCACTCATAAGTGCTCTAAAACTATGTGCTAAGTGAAAGTGCTCACTAAGGTAAATTTCAGAATGACATATATGGTTTCTTGAGTACATTAGACACTCTTACACTACAATTTTACCTCCAAAACTTCTACACTGGACTCTTCTGACCTTAAGGCATCTTCCAAACTTGATGTGGCTCAAGGGCCTAGCTTGGGCCTCCTTGGGCCTAAGCTTAAAGTCCATGGTTCCCCTGTTTTTCTGGGCAGAAAACGCCCTGACTTGAACTAACTTGTGACACATTGTTCTAACTCAAATCTTATGAACTATGGCTGGAAAAACTTCTCACACTCCCTCTAACTAAGGCCCAACAGGGCCTATTGAGGGCCTACCCATGACATGATCAAAACTTCCTATTTCTAAGTTGCAACAAAACTGTCCCCTGTTGGACAAATTTTGTGATTCCACTTGTGCACCTAACCAAATGACTTATAAACCTCCAACAAATACCTAAAACCTTTTATATACTCCTAATGATAGCTTCTGGTGGCTTGGGCCTCAAAGTGCACAACAATTGCTCATTCAAAACTTCCCCATAAATTAGTGCATCAAATCTGGAAAAATGCAAACACTAACTAATCTCCTTCCACCTTGACTCCCGCTTAAAAAACCAAGTATCCAACCATTACCAAAGCAAACCTAGTGCATTAATGTCCTAAAATAGTGTCTCAACAGGAGGGGAGATCATCCATGCCCAAGAACAATAACATGCAATTAAAAATATAACATGCAACTCATGGAAACACTTAACAAGATTTCGGCTAAAGCATAAAGTTTAAATGCTTGCAAATTCGACTTGTACCTATTACTCATCCTTAATATTCATGAAATATATCTTCTCTTAACTATTAGTAAGAAATTTATCATGGAAACAATCTATTTTAAGCACACATATTTCGAATTTATAGATTTTTAGACATAGGAACATGATTTTGAAAAGAGTAGCATGCAAAACATGGTTGATCATCATTTTAATATCTTAAAACTAGCATGCATGGCTAAACATGAATATATAATGAAATTTCAGTAGCATGCAAAGGATTTTAAAGCATGGTTTCTCCATAAAATACTTAGTTAACACATATATAAAATATATCTCATAGAGAGCTCTTGAATTCACAAGAATCAAGAGTTTCTCTTTGGAGATCACACAAGAACTACACATGCAACCATGAAAGTTCAACTCCCAAGTCACAAAACTCTTGGGAAGTATATAAAATGAATGTAGGTAGAAGATTTACACTAGGGAAGATGAGGAATGAAATGAAAAATGGAAGGGGTAGGGGATGGGGGGCTTCGGCCGAGAGCAACAAGGGAGGGAGGGGAGGAGAGAAAAAATGAGGTGTGTTGGAGTGTGGAGTGAGTGAAAAGGACTTCTCCCACTTGGTTTTTGGTTTTATGCTTTTGGGTTGACAAAATAATGAGTGGAAGTGAGAATGTACAAAAATGACCTATAGATAAAGTTAGGTCATTTTGCATGCAAGGTTAGTGTGGGAATTTGGTAATCAACAAATGAGTTAGTGGGGTTGGAAAGGTCTTCTTTAGCCTTTGACAGAATAGAAGGGTGATTTGCATGCAAGGGCTTCTATGTAATTTGCTAATTATAACAAATAAAATTTGTAAAGATTTATTTTTGTAAAATAAAATACAAGTTCAAAAATTATAAAATTTATACCATAAAATAACTTGGTTTTTTAGAAATTTTATAAAATCACTTTTGAAATTTGTGAACAAAATAACTTTTAAAAGAAAATTTTCCAAGGTTTAGAATATTTCTTATAAATCAAAAATAAGGGAAATAAATAAACTCTTGCTTTGAAAAATCATATACTACATAAAGCAAATTTAAAATGCAGAAATTTTCATTCACACAACGTACAACCATTAAGTATATTTACATCCGGCTCTAATATTATAGCAAGTCCAAAATTAATATTACACAAAATGTCGGTCATAACAGAATGAAGAAGCAACATTGCTGGATCTCGAAGATTGCAATATGTTTAGCCTACCAAACTTTATAACTTGACGGTATATAAACCAAGTAGTACCAGTGTTTCAGTAAAGAAATAGGTTCTTTTTTCACAGAGCTTTAGAGAGATATCCTCCTATAAGTGAAACACTGAAAACCGCAGCTGTGAGTTTATATTTTTAGTTAAAACAAATTATTTCTTCAAAAATAAACCTCAGGTGGCAAGTCGAAAATTAACCCACCTGAAATTATAAACATCTGTGTTTATATTTTCTTTCAGATGCACAAATTAACTTGAAATTTTTAATTTGTATTCAACCGCCCCTTGTGGCGCCCTCCAAACCCGGGTCAGAAGTTTGGGGTCCACATACACACTTTATTTATCACCTGCTTATAACAATAATAAAGATAACAATAATATGCAGTGACCCTATTTACCAACTACCACGGATCGCAACCGGATAAAGTATGCACACAAGCCACACATCTACTTATATTACATACCGTTCAAATCCCAACTATTCCAAACTCAAAACTGAGTATTAAACATTATTACAAACTTTTACAAACTTAAATTATCCCAAAAGAAGCCTACTAGCTCAGCTCAATCAACCTGAACCCCTAGCTCTCGCGCTGGACTGGGGATCCGCGGTACCAACTGGTTCTTTCTTAACTGGAAAAGAACAGAAATAATATCGCACAAATGAGCTAACTAGCTCAGCAAGTCACAATGACAAAACTGAGAATAATGATCATCAAGTGAACATGATTATGATATTAAGTGAACAATAGATTATGATTTAGAATTGGATATTATATTTTCATGTTAAAAACCAAGGTTAGGCTGCTGATCAGTCACGCACTAACCCCGAGCAAAGCACACAACACTGCTCTAACTACTGGATCCAAGGCACACATTGGCCTAACTTGACCATTATATGGTCTGACCACGAATCTGGTGCACAATTTTATAAAAACAATCCAATTCTAATATAATAACAGAATAAGCAATAATAATCAATAACCAGAATCATTAACAACAATGAGTGTTTAACAATGAAAGAGTTTCAATCCTTGTAAGGATCAATAAGGTAATTTCAAAGCTTGGATGCTGGGTAATGAAAGAATTGGATAACAAAGGAATTAATGTTTCAGGGTTTCAAGGATTTGGTCTTTCAAAGCATAAAATACAAAGATTTAATTGTGTAAGCAATCTGGTTCAGTATTTAATATTTAGTTTGTATGTATTTATGGAGTAGGATCGTATACTTGAGGTTCGTGTTTGGGTATACAACAATCAATGGTATAGAAAGAATCAGGTTACGGCTCAAGATCAATAACTGGAATCAAGGTTTAGGGTACAGTGCTTCAAAGCACTCGCAATATCAACAAGACTATCAAGTACTATAATATCTCGAGAAAGTTCAGAACACTTGCCTGGTATTAGCTTACTACACTGCACTCGCTTCCAATCACAATCGTCTTACTCCTCAACTACTTGTTTCCCTTTCCTACGCCTTGCCTCTTCTTCTCACATATCATAAGCATCTAACAATAATCGACTCATAGAGTTCTATTTAACACATACTTTTATCTACCCTTCATTTTACCCAAATCCAATTAACGGATTGAAAGTTATGCAATAATCAAGTAAACACCGAATATATAGACTGATGGTCAATCAACAAGTCACATATAGCACATAAAACACCACGTAATCAATGATATATTATTTATAAAGAAGTCTTGGGTCATAAATAGGCTTTCTGATATTTAAAATGATTTTTAAAACATTTTTCAGAATTAAAACGGGTCATTGGATCAATTTCGGGTTAATAAACAGGGTTCGGTAGGCCAATTTTGGCTCCTAAACAATTTTATACTAATTATCGAGCTTTGGAAATAATTTAGAATAATATTTTAAAGCTCGAAACTATTTTTCAGAATTTTTAAATCATTTTTAAATAATTAAATCTAATTAAATAATTGATTAAAATCAATTAATAATTAATTAAATCAATTAATCAATTAATTTTCGAATTAATTGACCAACTAATTGATTAAAAATTAACTGAAATTAATTAACTAATTAATTTAGATTTATTTTTGAATTAAAAATAATTTTCGGAATTAAAATAATAATTTTCAGAATTTTCAGAAATTAAAAATGAATTTTTATAATAAAATAAATAGGAAATATGATTTTTAAACATTTTACAAACAGGAATCCTATTTTTGAAAACTTTGCAAACTACAGGGACTAGACTTCACCATCTTCAAAAATAGAGGGACTAAACTGCAATTTTGCAGTTCTAGTCGCCGGAAAAAAATCGGGGGTGGCCGGAGAACTCACCTCCGGCATCCTCCCACCACCATCACCTCCATAATTAAACTACACAACACCAGGAACCTATATCTGCAATCAAAATTCATCAATAACCCCAGACTTGGCCGGAATTTGATCAAGAAACTAGCCAGTTTCCGGCGGGTTCGACGTAAACTTCAAAACACATCTCCCTTCTCTACAGACCTCGTTGATTCATGAAACTTGTACGACTAGATTGCAAATTTCACAGAGAATACAATACATTATACCACAACATCAATCTATTTCAGAATAAGAAACCCCTAAATTTCAATTAAGAACATTCATACGGGTTATAAACCCTAATTTTAAAATTCGAAAATCAAACTCAAATTTGAACATGTTATTGAACTCCAAATCAGACGTATAATATATCAAAATCATTAGGAAAACAAGCTCTACAACATGCAATCATCAAATCATACAAACAATCATCCGAACAAAAATTCATATTTTTAATAAATTTAATTCGAAAATAAATAAATTTCCAGAAAATAATCTTTTGATTCTGCAGTGAAACAAAGCTCAGAATTTGATAGAACACTTCAAATCCTTCATTTTGGTTACTCAAGCTTTGAAAATAGAGATCGGTAATGCCTTCGTTTTGCTGTTTGATTCTTAAAACAGTTTATGTAATTAGGGTTTTTCTCTGAAAATTATAGAATTAACTATCTGCAAATGATTTTGATACGAAATAAAATACGGAAAAAGGCTATTTATATTTACGGAATATTAGTATCCCGTTGGATCATTCCGGATATAAAATGGTACGTTTATTTGTAAAAACCAATCCAAACGGTATCAGTTTTCGGGATAATTATCCAAATCAGTACAATTTGTACTTCGGTCTTGCTATCAGCGCCTGGTTACACGTATTACGAAGTGATAAATGGGATAGTTTAATAAAAATCTCCCGTTTATCAAAAATACGGGTTTTATTGATTTACCAAAACGAATATTGTATCGAAAATGTTGCGCCAGGACCCGCGCAGAACAAACCATACGCCGGATCGAAAAAGTCGAAACATGGAATATGCTCAGAATATTACAATTAGGTTAGGAAGGAGTTCTTGGAAGAGTTTCAGGTTCCAAAAACGTAACAACGGATGACGTCGATTGGTTCCCGTTTTTATAAAATAGATTTTAAATACTCGGAAAAAGATTTTATAATTTCATATGATCCTTATAAATCCATAAATCAACATAAAAATAATTAGGAAGATATGACAATTATCTATGTTTTATTTTGGACATATAAAATTAAAATACTTAATTAATATTATTTTTGAATATCCAAGTACAAATAACATTTAACAATTAACTCACAGAATAGATACTGAACACACATAATAATTATTTAATAGCAAGAATAATCACATGATATATCCCGGATATTACATCCTTCCCCCCTTAAAAAGGATTATGTCCCCAGAATCTCCTAAGAAAACAAATAAGGGTACTTTTCTCTCATATCATTTTCTAACTCCCATGTTGACTCTTCAACCTTTAGTTTTCTCCACAATACTCTTACTAACTTTATCACTTTATTTCTCAATACTTTCTCTCTCTCCTCTAGAATCTCTATCGTACTTTCTACATATGATAAATCTGCCTGAAGCTCTATTGGCTCATATTCTATTACATGTCTGGAGTCTGGATTATATTTCTTAATCATTGATACGTGAAAGACATTGTGAATGTGCTCCATGTGCGGTGGTAACGCTAACTCGTAAGCTACTTTGCCAACGCGTTTTAGGATCTCAAAAGGTCCGACATATCTTGGACTCAGCTTTCCTTTCTTTCCAAACCTCGTTAGTCCTTTCCACGGTGATACTTTCAGTAATACTAAGCTTCTTTCTTCAAATTCCATGTCTTTCCTTGACTGATCTGCATATTTTCTCTGACGATCTTGTGTGGCTATCAATCTCTTCAGGATAATTTCAACAATTTCTTTTATCTGCTGTACCAGTTCAGGTCCAAGTATCTTGCGTTCTCCTACTTTGTCCCAATATATTGGAGATCTACATTTGCGTCAATAAAGGGCTTCATAGGGTGGCATCCCAATGCTGGCATGATAACTGTTGTTGTAAGCAAACTTTACCAGAGGTAAATGTTCATCCCAACTTCCTTTATAATCAATAGCACAAACACGTAAAATGTCCTCAATTGTCTGGATCGTTCTTTCACTTTGGCCATCCATCTGGGGGTGATAGGTCGTACTCATATTCAGTCTTGTTCCCAAACATTCTTGAAAACTCTTCCAAAATCTTGAATTAAACCTTGGGTCTCGATCAGATACAATAGACACAGGAACTCCATGACGAACTACAATTTCTTTCAAGTACATATGGACCAGCTTGTCGAGCAAAAATCTTTCATTTATAGGCAGAAAATGAGCTGACTTGGTAAGTCTATCCACTATAACCCAAATGGCATCATGATTAGCCCTTGTCCTTGGTAATCCAACTATGAAATCCATGGCAATATGTTCCCATTTCCACTCTGGAATCTCCAATGGCTGTAACAATCCACTTGGTCTTTGATGCTCTGCTTTAACTCTCTGACAGGTATAACATTTGCTAATCCATTCCGCAATTTCCCTCTTCTTGTCTGGCCACCAATAATTCTTCTTTAAATCTCTGTACATTTTGGTACTCCCTGGATGGATGGAATACCTTGAATTATGTGCCTCCTGTAGAATTTCATTTTTCAGCTTCGTTACTAGTGGAATCCAAATTCTAGATGAAAACCTCAGAATACCTTGGTCATCTTTCTGCGTGCATAACTCTTCCCCTACCAAGCGATTTTTATCTTGATCCATTACATCTTCCTGACATTTCTTTATTTTCTCAAATAATTCCGGTTGGAAAGTTATCCTGTATACTTTCACTTTCTCAAGCTTGCAAACTTTAATCTCCAATTCCAATTTCTGAAATTCTTTATATATATCTTCAGGTACTGATAACACATTCAACCTTTCCTTCCGACTCAATGCGTCTGCTACCACGTTCGCTTTACCGGGATGATAATTAATCGAGCAATCATAATCTTTGATCAACTCTAACCATCTCCTTTGTCTGATATTAAGTTCCTTCTGTGTGAATATGTACTTTAGGCTTTTGTGATCCGTGAAAATCTCGCACTTTTCTCCATACAAATAATGTCTCCAAATCTTCAAAGCGAAAACTATGGCTGCTAGCTCCAAATCATGAGTAGGATACTTCTGTTCGTGTGGTTTCAATTGCCTTGACGCATACGTAATCACCTTTTCGTGCTGCATTAGAACACATCCTAATCCTTTGTGAGAAGCATCACCATAAATTACGAAATTCCCTTGATCATCTGGAAGTGACAAAACAGGTGTCGTGATTAATCGTCGCTTCAACCCCTGAAAACTTTCCTCGCATTTGTCGTTCCATATAAACTTCTCATTCTTTCGTGTAAGCTTTGTTAATGGTGTAGCAATCCTCGAGAAATTTTGAACAAATCGACGATAATATCCCGCCAATCTAAAAAAACTTCTTACCTCGGTGGGTGTTTTCGGTCTTTCCCAATTCGTAATTGCCTCAATCTTTGACGGGTCCACTTTGATCCCTTCGTTACTGACTATGTGTCCTAAGAACTGAACTTCCTGTAGCCAAAACTCACACTTCGAGAATTTAGCATATAACTTCTTTTTCCTTAAAATCTCCAAAGTTGTCCTCAAATGTTCTGCATGATGCTCTTCCGTTTTTGAATAAATTAAAATATCGTCTATAAACACAATAACAAACTTATCCAAATACTCCTTAAAAATTTTGTTCATCAGGTCCATAAACGCTGCCGGGGCATTGGTCAACCTAAAAGACATCACTAAAAACTCGTAATGTCCATACCTTATTCTGAAAGCTGTCTTTGGTATATCTTCTGGCTTGATCTTGAGTTGATGATATCCTGATCTTAAATCAATTTTGGAGAAATACTTGGCTCCCTTCAACTGGTCGAACAGATCATCAATTCTAGGTAACGGATATTTGTTCTTAATTGTCAGCTTGTTGAGCTCCCTATAGTCGATACACAGTCTCATGCTTCCATCTTTCTTCTTGACGAATAATATCGGGGCTCCCCACGGGGATACACTGGGTCTGATTACTCCTTTATCTAACAACTTCTGCAATTACTTCGCTAGCTCTTTCATCTCGACGGGTGCCATTCTATACGGGGCCTTGGATACTGGTTTCGTTCCAGGTGCTAAGTCGATCGCAAATTCAATTTCTCTATCTGGAGGAAGTCCTGGTAACTCATCGGGAAATACGTCTGGAAACTCATTCACAACTGAAATATCTTCAAGTTTTGTTGGTTCTTGACTTCTGTCAATCACATATGCCATAAAATGCTCACACCCTTGTCGTAGTAACTTCTTGGCTTGAATCATCGTTAAGAACTTCTTTACTTGTTTTTGACCCTTGAACGTTACTATCCTTTCGTCTGGCATTTTCACCATTACCTTCTTATTTTGACAATCTATCTGGGCATCGTGCCTAGATAACCAATCCATCCCTAATATAACGTCAAATTCTCCTAACTTAAATGGTATCAAATCTACACAAAACTTACTACCAGAAATCTCAATCTCACAATTCCCACAAACTTGATTAACAGATACACGTTCTTGATTTGCTAATTCCATAGTCATTATTTCATTTAAACACTCAACTGGACAATTTAACTTACTAACAAAATCTTGTGAAACAAACGATCGAGTTGCTCCCGAATCTATTAATACTTTGGCACATAAGAATTCACATTAAGCGTACCTGCCACGACATCCGTATCTTGGATCGCATCCTTCACCGACATGTCAAAAACTCTAGTTCTTGGAGTCTCATTTACTGCTGGGGTAGATCCCATGATCCTCAATGTATTACTGACTGGGGCTGGTGTCTTGCAATCCCTGGCCATATGTCCAGGCTTCCCACATTTAAAGCATGTAAATCCAATGGCTGGAACCTTCACTGCTGGATTCCGGATAGGCTGATCCTTATTTGCTGGCTCTCTTGCTGGCTGATTTCGGCACTCCCTCGAATAGTGCCCTTTCTGGTTGCATTTGAAACATACCACATTCAACTTGTTACAAACTCCTCCATGCTTCTTTCCACATACTTGACAATCTGGAAAAGTTAATCTCAATTGATTCGGCTGATTCGCATTAACTAGACGGTTGCTCTGGCCTTCGTCTTCTACATTCTGTTTCCTGGAATTAAAATTTCTCCCTGGCTGAAACTTGCCTTTCTTAAAATTTGAAAACTTCCCTGGTTGTAACTGGCCCTCATTCCCTTCAAATTTCCTTTTCTTGCTTTCCTTTTCCTTCTGGAACATCTCACTCTCTGTTTCTTCGATCATAGCCTTCTGTACTACTCCTGCATAGGTATCCAATTCAAAAATGGCTACCTTCCCTCTGATCCATGGTTTCAAACCTTGCTAGAATCTCTTAGCCTTCTTCCTGTCAGTATCCATATACGACGGTACATACCTTGACAATTCCTCAAACTTACCCTCATAATCTGTTACTAACATGTTCCCTTGTTTTAATTCTAAAAACTTCAACTCCATTTGATCCTGAACAAACTGAGGAAAATACTTTTCTAAAAACAATTCCTTAAACCTTTCCCAAGTAATAACATCTGTACCTTCCAATGTCTTCACCATTTCCCATCAATAGGTGGCCTCATTCTTCAGATAGTAACTTGCAAACTCAACCTTCTGTTCTTCCTTTACTTTCACTAAGGCAAATGCCTTCTCTATTTCCTTTAGCCAAACATTTGCTTCAATTGGCTCTAAAAAACCCTTGAATTCTGGTGGGTTTACTGCCTGAAAAGTTTTAGAAGTTACCTGGGGATTGGTCTGTCTTTATTGTTGTTGTGCCAGGTGAACTGTTTGTTGGGCCAATATTTGAGGAATCTGGGCTATGGCTGGGTCCATGGGTCCTGGGTTCACATTGGGATTTGTATCATCTTGGTTGTTATAGTTGTTGTTGTTAGTTTCTTCATTCTGGGTGTTGGTGCGGGTATTTCTTCTGGGAGGCATTTTCTGTAAAGAATCAATCAACTTATTTAGCTTTTGAATCAATCTTTTGCATAAAAGAACAGTTTTGTAAAACAGAAATATCTCTTTTTGAAAACTGTTGTAACTAAGTAAATTGCATGCTTCTTTACAGAATATATAAACAGTTATGGAAAACAGGGTACATGGTATCACAGGGGTATAACTGGTCCAATAAATAAGGTAAGGTAACACAGGTGCAATAAAATAAATGACAGTAATGGAAAGGAAAAGGTGCTGATATATATAGATCAAAAGTTTTAGGTAATACAAGCGTAAAGACGCTTCAGAAGTAAAAGCGAAAGGGTACAACAACCTACTCACTAGTCAGCATAGCTAGTCTATAAAGACAACTCAAAAGTCTACTGATACACACTACACACTACTGTACATACTACATAAACATAACAACACTGCTCAGCATCTCCATCTCTAAATCTCTGGCTCATGGCAAATCTGGACCTCCAATCTCCTCAAGCTCCTCTAGAACCCACTTAGCCCACTCCACTAAGAAATCAGGAGTGATGTCCTCATATGTAGCCTCGGCAATCCTCACTGCAACTGTCCTACGAAATGCCTGTAGCCTCTCTCTGAGTCGCCTCTCACCACTCCCAACCTCTCTGGTACGCATGATATGTAGTAACTCCTGAATCTGACCCTGAAGGAATCGCTGCTCCATAAGGCAAGCCTCAAACTGATGATATGGGACAGGATAGGAAGAGAACTGAAAAGGTACTCCTGTAACTGAATGACCAGAGCAGGTGGGGGTCCTCTGACAGGTGGCCTCATGCCTGGAGGTGAAATAGCCTGCAATGGTACGGGCTGCAACACAGGTGGAGGTAATATAGCCAACACTGGTGGAACAACAGGACGTGGATCCGAAGACGGCACTCCCACTGAAGGCTCTGAGTGATCAGCTGATACGGGAATAAAAGAGTCGGCCATCGCTGTTATCTGAAATCATATCGCAATATAAGAATCTCGAACCATAAAGCGAGTTACACTAATACCTAATATACCGAAGCACTCACCCTCTCGATGTTTTATCTTTCTATTCCTTACTTCTAATCCTAACCCTCTACCCATTCCCGTCAACCTAGGCTTGTGTCAGTGACTTATAACCTGTAGCTTTGATACCAAACCTGTGGCGCCCCCAAACCCGGGTCAGAAGTTTGGGGTCCACATACACACTTTATTTATCACCTGCTTATAACAATAATAAAGATAACAATAATATGCAGTGACCCTATTTACCAACTACCACGGATCGCAACAGGATAAAGTATGCACACAAGCCACACATCTACTTATATTACATACCGTTCAAATCCCAACTATTCCAAACTCAAAACTGAGTATTAAACATTATTACAAACTTTTACAGACTTAAATTATCCCAAAAGAAGCCTACTAGCTCAGCTCAATCAACCTGAACCCTTAGCTCTCGCGCTGGACTGGGGATCCGCGGTACCAACTGGTTCCTTCTTAACTGGAAAAGAACAGAAACAATATCGCACAAATGAGCTAACTAGCTCAGCAAGTCACAATGACAAAACTGAGAATAATGATCATCAAGTGAACATGATTATGATATCAAGTGAACAATGGATTATGATTTAGAATTGGATATTATATTTTCATGTTAAAAACCAAGGTTAGGCTGCTGATCAGTCACGCACTAACCCTGAGCAAAGCACACAGCACTGCTCTAACTACTGGATCCAAGGTACACATTGGCCTAACTTGACCATTATATGGTCTGACCACAAATTTGGTCCACAATTTTATAAAAACAATCCAATTCTAACATAATAACAGAATAAGCAATAATAATCAATAACCAGAATCATTAACAAGAATGAGTGTTTAACAATGAAAGAGTTTCAATCCTTGTAAGGATCAATAAGGTAATTTCAAAGCTTGGATGCTGGGTAATGAAAGAATTGGATAATAAAGGAATTAATGTTTCAGGGTTTCAAGGATTTGGTCTTTCAAAGCATAAAATACAAAGATTTAATTGTGTAAGCAATCTGGTTCAGTGTTTAATATTTAGTTTGTATGTATTTGTGGAGTAGGATCGTATACTTGAGGTTCGTGTTTGGGTATACAATAATCAATGGTATAGAAAGAATCAGGTTACGGCTCAAGATCAAGAACTGGAATCAAGGTTTAGGGTACAGTGCTTTAAAGCACTCGTAATATCAACAAGACTATCAAGTACTACAATATCTCGAGAAAGTTCAGAACACTTGCCTGGTATTAGCTTACTACACTGCACTCACTTCCAATCACAATCATCTTACTCCTCAACTACCTGTTTCCCTTTCCTACGCCTTGCCTCTTCTGCTCACATATCATAAGCATCTATCAATAATCGACTCATAGAGTTCTATTCAACACATACTTCTATCTACACTTCGTTTTACCCAAATCCAATTAACGGATTGAAAGTTATGCAATAATCAAGTAAACACCAAATATATAGACTGATGGTCAATCAACAAGTCAAATATAGCACATAATACACCACGTAATCAATGATATATTATTTATAAAGAAGTCTTGGGTCATAAATAAGCTTTCTGATATTTAAAATGATTTTTAAAATATTTTTTGGAATTAAAACGGGTCGTTGGATCAATTTCGGGTTAATAAACAGGGTTCAGTAGACCAATTCTGGCTCCGAAACAATTTATACTAATTATCGAGCTTTGGAAATAATTTAGAATAATATTTTAAAGCTCGAAACTACTTTTCGGAATTTTTAAATCATTTTTAAATAATTAAATCTAATTAAATAATTGATTGAAATCAATTAATAATTAGTTAAATCAATTAATCTATTAATTTTCGAATTAATTGACCAACTAATTAATTAAAAATTAACTGAAATTAATTAACTAATTAATTTAGATTTATTTTTGAATTAAAAATAATTTTCGGAATTAAAATAATAATTTTCAGAATTTTGAGAAATTAAAAATGAATTTTTATAATAAAATAAATAGGAAATATGATTTTTAGACATTTTATAAACAGGAATTCTATTTTTGAAAACTTTGCAAACTACAGGGACTAGACTTCACCATCTTCAAAAATACAGGGACTAAACTGCAATTTTGCAGTTCCAGTCGCCAGAAAAAAATCGGGGGTGGCCGGAGAACTCACCTCCGGCATCCTCCCACCACCATCACCTCCAGAATTAAACTACACAACACCAGGAACCTATATCTGCAATCAAAATTCATCAATAACCCCAGACTTGACCGGAATTTGATCAAGAAACTCGCCGGTTTTGCGGCGGGTTCGACGTAAACTTCAAAACACAACTCCCTTCTCTACAGACCTCGTTGATTCATGAAACTTGTACGACTAGATTACAAATTTCACAGAGAATACAATACACTATACCACAACATCAATCTATTTCAGAATAAGAAACCCCTAAATTTCAATTAAGAACATTCATACGGGTTATAAACCCTAATTTTAAAATTCGAAAATCAAACTCAAATTTGAACATGTTATTGAACTCCAAATCAGACGTATAATATATCAAAATCATCAGGAAAACAAGCTCTACAACATTCAAACATCAAATCATACAAACAATCATCCGAACAAAAATTCATATTTTTAATAAATTTAATTCGAAAATAAATAAATTTCCAAAAAATAAACCTTTGATCCTGCAGTGAAACAAAGCTCAGAATCTGATAGAACACTTCAAATCCTTCGTTTTGGTTACTCAAGCTTTGAAAATAGAGATCGGTAACGCCTTCGTTTTGCTGTTTGATTCTTAGAACAGTTTATGTAATTAGGGTTTTTCTCTGAAAATTATAGAATTAACTATCTGCAAATGATTTTGATACGAAATAAAATACAAAAAAAGGCTATTTATATTTACGGAATATTAGTATCCCGTTGGATCATTCCGGATATAAAACGGTACGTTTATTTGTAAAAACTGATCCAAACGGTATCAGTTTTCGGGATAATTATCCAAATCAGTACAATTTGTACTGCGGTCTTGGTCTCAGCGCCTGGTTACACGTATTACGAAGTGATAATTAGGATAGTTTAATAAAAAGCTCCCGTTTATCGAAAATACGGGTTTTATTGATTTACCAAAACGAATATTGTATCAAAAATGTTACGCCGGGACCCGCGCAGAACAAACCGTACGCCGGATCGAAAAAGTCGAAACGTGGAATATGCTCAGAATATTACAATTAGGTTAGGAAGGAGTTCTTGGAACAGTTTCGGGTTCCAAAAACGTAACAATGGATGACGTCGATTGGTTCCCATTTTTATAAAATATATTTTAAATACCCGGAAAAAGATTTTATAATTTCATATGATCCTTATAAATCCATAAATCAACATAAAAATAATTAAGAAGATATGACAATTATCTATGTTTTATTTTGGACATATAAAATTAAAATACTCAATATATATTATTTTTGAATACCCAAGTACAGATAACATTTAACAATTAACTCACAGAATAGATATTGAACACACATAATAATTATTTAATAGCAAAAATAATCACACGATATATCCCGGATATTACACCCCTTCTACAAATTAACCTAGTTGAGTGTTAGTGAATAACAGGTAGTATCCACCAATATCTATTGAATTTATAAATTCAACCGATTGAATTTATAAAAACTGACACTCCTAAATACAACCGATAACGGTTGAATTTACCGTCATGTCAGCGTTCCGCGTGAATTGGATCTAAATTACAAATTCAACATCTAAATCAACGATCAAATGGTTGACTATATATCTAATAAAACATAATAAGAAATCAAAATAAGCAATTTTTTAAACAAATAATTTTTTATAGGGGAAAGATTAAGAGTTGATCCCAATATTGTTTATTATGTTAGATTCTGTCAGCTTATTTTTAATAATTATTGTCTAAATGTTGCTATTGATGCCAATAAGATCATATAAGTATTTAAATTGACCAAAAGAGCTTTCTATGATTTGATCTCAAAGGACAATGAAAGGGATCAACTTTTAGCTCTTAAGATTCTAGTTTCTGCCAGGGACTTGCTAAATACAAGGTTTCCTGAGATATTTGCACAACAAAATATGCAAAGAGCTAAACTACAAGGAATTACTCATGGGAACCCCTGTGTGGTTAACCCAAGATCTGATACCCAAACACAACCCCATACATAATTCACCTCGGGTGTCTCTCAACAGGCACCTGTTGTAAAAAGAAAGAGGCTAGCAAAGTCTGATGTTTCTCAGGCATCAAGAATTAGGGCTTCTCAGAAACCCCCTTCAAATAATGATGAAAGACAGGGTGGGAGTAAGACAACAGCTTCTTAATCTTCTAAACAACTTCCAGAATTCAAAAAGAGAAGGCTAGTTGTGGATGAGTCAGAATTAGATGATGAGGACAATGCTCCCTTATCATCCAAATTTCATAAATTAAAAGATGACTCTACTCAAGCACCAGTTGTATTACCAGCTAAATAGGGTACATCAAATATGGATGATATTGATGATGCAATCCCTGGGCCAAAGAAAAGAAAACAGGTCAAAACTTACTTTGCCAATCAGGCATTGAAAATAAAGCAAAAAATTGTAGAGGAAGGTGAGGTTGCAGTCACTCACAAAAGCTGTAGGAGACATTAGGATGGACATGTTGCAACCACACTGGTTACAATTTCTGACTCACCATTAAAGTCTTATCCAAGGGTGATGGAAATTTTTTCCACTTCTGAACAAGTGCAGAGGCAAGTGTAGAGAATAATGGTTGATATTACACAAAGAGCAGCTCAGTAAAAAGATGCTAAAAGAGTTCTGTCTACCAGAATCTTCATTTAAAGAAAGCCAAGCCCACAAGAACCTTTATCTCCTCATGATGAAGCATCTACTGATGGCTCTGTCCCACATGAACCGACATCTCAAAGTGGTGTAAAAGACATTGTAGATCATGTTCCACTAGCCATCCAAACTATTCAGGAAAGGCATAATGTTGAGAATACCAAGCTGACAGATGTAGTATCCAAGGTCAAAAGCTTCTACTAGACCATTGTGTCTCATTATAAGAAGAATATAGCTGGTGTGGATCTCAGCAAAGCACGGGAAGATGATCTAGATAAAAAAGAGGGGAGTCCATAAGAACCTGAATCTTAAAGGGTTCAACAACTCCAACACCTCAAGCCACACAAGTACCACTACCTCAAAGTGGTAGTGCAGGCTTATCTCCTGATACTTCCATCATAGCTTTGGATTTACAAGGAAGGGTGCATCACACTCCAACAATTACTGAAGTTTTTTCAGTTCTTTTGTTGGATGCACTCCCTCTACAGGAAGTTGAGATTTTTACAACACATGGTATAAATACAGACTCTTCTTTATTGATATTTAATTTATATACTAATATTGTTTTGTCATCATTTACTTTTAATTCTCATACTGATGGTATGATCATGGATAGTCCTCCAGAGGAGAGTACCCGTATTCATGTGACCTCTGATATCTATTCTCAGCCATAACTTATTTCTGTAGGACATGAAAATCTAAGTTTTTCTAGTAAGATTAAGAGAAAAGATCTAGGGAAAAATAGAAATATAAAGAGGCGGGCTCCTGACCTGGAAAAAAGAGAGGTAGATGAGAGTCAGTATTTAGCAAATCCTTGTACGGAAATTCTGACTCTTAAAAGTCATGAGATGAGTGGTGTGAGAAGTAGTGAGACTACTTTAAAAAATATAGAGATCTAAGTGGTTCATTTTCTTCTCTTGAAGGTACTCAGAGTATAGAAAAACAGTTATTGGTGAACAACCTGTAGCCCCTAAGTTAAACTTTGATGATCCAAGTGCTCAAGCTGATATTTTCCCTGCACTTACAAATATTGATAATTTACTGTAGTCCACTCATGTATTCACTTCTACCATTGCTACAATCCATGTTACTGTTGGAGCTGAAGTTGTAGCATAGTTCATTCCACATATTGATATATCGGTGTTTCCTACTCATTCTACTGGAACTGAGGTATTGGAGTTAGATACTGATGTTCACATCCCTATGATCACAATTCCTGAGGGAATTGAGCTACACACTACTTAGGGTGCTACATACATTATACCTATTGACGTGGAAACTTCTGAAGCCATTGTTTCCCATACATCTCCTCTTGAAGATTCCAACTTAAACTATTATGCTGAAGGAGAAGTTGCACAAAAATTTAAAGAATCAATTATTGATGATGAAGCTTATAATTATTCTGGTGATGAGGATGATAATGATGATAATGAAGATGATATTGATCCTTCTAAGATCAATATTGCTTTGGACCCTGATAAAGATCTTAATGAAATCATCTTTTCAAATGACATGCCATAGAGGGAGAAAAAGAAGAAAAGAGATGAGAGAGTTATTGCAATATCACAACAGTATTTAGAGGAATAATGGATTTCTAGGTGGAAGGATCCAAATTATCCTATCATTGTTAATCATGTTTCTCAGCATTTGAAGACAGCTAAGAGATAAATTACAGATTCTAATATATTGGATCATCTCAAAGCCTCTTCTCTCTTGGTAAAGTCTATTCACTCTGCTCAAGTCAAGACTCAGTCCCAGCTGGATGCACTAAAAGATTCTTTCTTTGAAGTCAATACTAAATTGAGTATAAAATTCAGAAGTAATTGAACCCTTTCACTGCTAGACAAGACAAGGTAGAAGCAAATAAACTAAAGACGTGTAGGTAGATTGAAAACGTTAAGCAATCCATAGAGTTGATAGTCTTTCTCTTACTTTGTGATGATGCCAAAAAGGGGAATATTATATCAAATTCTAAATGCAAGCAACTCAAGTCAGATACTAATGACAGGGATGATGCTCCTGATGGAGGGAATAAGGGAGGCAAAACACCTAGAAGTCATAAAGGTGGAAATGATATTATTGGATCTAGTGGTGTCTCAAAACTAACTAACCAATTAAGAAGAAGAGGTGGTCAAGAATAGTCAAGATATTGGGTACCCTTATGACTTCAATGTAGGGATGTGCATGGTTCGGTTTGGTTCGGTTTTAACCTAAAACCAAACCGTAACCAAATTATTTTTATTTTAAAAGTTTAAAACCAAAACCAAACCAAACATCATCGGTTCGGTTCAGTTTTCATAATTGTAATTTTAGTTAAATGTGGTACATTTTCAGTTTTTAAAACCAACAAAATTAAATATAATTAAACACAATTGATTAGAGGTATTTTTAAAAAAATATGAATCAAAATAAGGGCAGTTATAATGAATTTTATTGAACAATCCATGTATATTAGACTAGTGTTAATCACCTGGACAGAGTAATTAAAGTTGAGAAACTCTGTGAATTCATTTGTATGCATACAGCCTAGAGAGCCTAAATGATAGATAATGCCATAATGGTTTACCAAGGACAAACAGATTCATCCACACAAGGCAAAGACATTACCGAGTTTTGAAATTTGAAGTTGAGTCGGTATTATAAATACTTAAAACAATTTATAAATATATATACATATATTATTTATATAATTATATTAATATGTATAATATAAATATTATATAAATAATTTTATTCAATTCAGTTCGGTTTGTATTAGGTTCGAAATTTATTAAAACCAAACAACAACCATATTATCAGTTCAATTTTTATTCGGTTTAGTAATTAGTTGGTGCGGTTTGTAATGGTTTGATTTCGTGCGGTTTTTTGTGGTTTCAGTTTCGGTTGTTGGTTTGGTTTTGCTCATCCCTACTTCAAAGTACCCGTATGCCTTCAAAGTGCCCTACAACTCTCTTTTATCAGAGAAAATATAGCTTCAAAGCACTCTTATGACTTCAAAGTACCCTTAGTGGTGATAGAGATACTGGTATAGTCAAGAATATCTACAGTGGAGGATCTCAAGCTAGAGAAGCCTATTAGAGAGGTGATCTTGGCTACAAAAAGGTTGGAATATATAAGAGAGATGCCTTAATGATCAAAGACACAAATTTACTAACTGGAATTGGTGAAGATGTGAAATTTCAGGATCTATAGAAGATAATTTGTATTCAGGTTGTTCTTGATGAATTTGATGGTGATAAGCTTAAGGAAAAGCTGTTATACTTCCTTGATTCTGGAAAAAGGCTGAGAGTGTCACAAGAACAAATGCTGAACAAATCCTGGCAAGAACTTCAATACCTTGTCTACAGGCTCTCTGTTAAAAATACAACTACTGGAAGATGGTCCAAGTTCTTAAAAGGCCTAGCTCATGAGAAGCGGAATTTATGGCTAAATCCAAGTTCATTCCAATATACATACTGAGGATGACTCAGTTGCTGACATGCCTAAAGGAGGACCACAACTTATTGAGAAATTTGGCTCCAAGCTGATCTCTTTCAATCCTGATGCTAAAAACTATGGGTTGATTCAACTGGACGATCTTAACTTAAGTAGAAGTAAAATTTCTGATCTAAAGGCTGCTATTTACCAGATTGATGAATTTTCTCAAGAGCTCGAGGATTTCAAGCAAAAACTAGAGATGTATTTGAACATAGCTGAGGAGAACCTGCTCAGACAATTCTTTCATGATGCTATAGGATATGCCAGAATTCAAGATTAAAGATTAAAGTATGATACACTGACTATAAGATTGAACACTTGTTAATATTTCTACATGTAGATAGTTTTGGAAATCATCAATTAAGAACTTGTACATATTTACATAATGCACAAATTGAGGGAGATTGTTAAATATAATTGATGATATCAATATTTAGGCTATCAGAGTTTGTTGTAGTATCTGTGATGTCAGAATTTGACAAAGGATGATGTCATCAGCATTTGTCATCAGTATTTGATGATCATCATTTGTCATCAACATATATTCCTATCGGTTTTTGTCAAGCTGGAAACCAGAAGATGTTAAAGTGATAATATTTGTAGAGATTTATTGGTGTAGGACTTTACTTATTTATAGCAATTAATAGTTGGATATGTATTAGGAATCCTTATTTAAGTATATCATATCAACTAGATTGATTGTAAAATGGTAAGGTATATAAACACATATTAGATTAACACTATAGGTGTCGATTATTGATATATCATTATGTGTAATCTAGTAGCTCTCAAGGATATATATTCATCCTTTCAGAGAGGTTTGTAAACAGCTTTTATGCATTAATATAAAGGTTGTTCTTCATCTTTGAGTTTAAATTTGAATTGATTGTTATATACTCTATTCACCCCTCTATAGTATCACTTAAGGCCTAACATATATTACAATAGCTTTATATTTGTTACACTAATATGTTGTAGACCAAATAAAATATATTATAAATGTATTATAATAGCTTGATAAAATGTTACACATATATGTTACTACAGCATTAAAAAAATATTGCAATCTTATTTAAACGTTACCACTAAATGTTGCAAGTAATGTTACAAAAGGTTAAAAATATGTTACAAAGGGGTCTCAAAGTGTTGCAGTAATGTACAGAGCTGAGCAAAACCGAACTAAAACCGAAAAACCGAACCGAGCAATTTCAGTTCAGTTCGGTTTGATTTTTTTTCAAAATTTTGTTTTTTTCGGTTTTTCCATTTAAACCGAAATAAAATCGGTTCGGTTCGGTTTTTCTGAATACCGGTTCGGTTAAAACCGAATTATATATATATATATATTTATTTTAATTATATCTTATATATAACATATTTGTTATTATATTAATACTAATATTGTTACTAGTGTGAAGGAGACTCTGCTACTACTCTATCACAAACTAAAATATAGAGTGATAACCCCAGATCTTCTTTTTCAACTCCGCCGCCGACCTCTGAGCTGTAAATCGACGATTTAGTCCAAGTATCTAAATGCTTTTCTGATTTTTGAAGTTGAAAACGTGATGGCTTAAACTTTTTTCATTGTTCTTTCAATTGATAGTTTCTGCACATTACTACTAGTATTGATCTATTGCATTTTTGTTTTTGATTATTATTGTTTGCTTTTTGATAATCCATAATTTAAACATACAAGATTTTAAAATTTTTGGTTTTATAAACCGAACCGAATAAATCGAAATAATTTGGTTCGGTTTTTCGGTCGGTTCATTAATAACTTCGGTTCGGTTCAGTTTCAAAAAAAATACTAATTTGGTGTTCGGTTATTTCGGTTCGGTTCGGTTTTTGACCGAACGGACCGAATGCTCAGCCCTAGCAATGTAACACATATACCTACAACATATATGTCTTACTATAACTTTAAAAAGTGTTACAATGTTAGTGCGAAAATACGCGCTAAAATTTACGCAAGTATATGCGTTCGCAAGTAGTATAACATATAAATCAGATTCGTTCCCACAGAGACTGGTTTAGGTTAAGTTCAATTTATGCACCTATGAAACAATGTATGGTTATCGCTCAATGCTAAGACAAATAACAAATTGGGTTTTGCGTAAACTAAGAGATTATACTAAATAACATTAACTAAGAGAATTGATGTTGAATTACTATATATGACAAACATGGGATTCTAACTTCATTAAATACTTCATTCAATAGCCTTATTATTCTTAACCTTAGCATGTGATGGTGATGACACTAATCAGATAACACGAAACTGATAAACGCCAATTTTCGTTGCACGAGTACCATTCTACCAGACATCCACAAAAGAGATAGAAGCTGAATAGGCACCAATTATATTGAGACCCTATATGTCTATAGAATTTGACAACATAAAAGTTTAAGCATAAGTTATCCATAATGATTACATAGGGCAAGTAAAACGGTTAGAGTTACCTACGAATCATGCATACACATACATGAACCTATGCTAGCATGGCAAGTTCTAAACATCTATATTCACTGTCGCTTCAATAGAGATTAACACGCTATCTTATATGTTAGCTATGCACATAAGACGAATAAGCACAACCAATATTAGGATATCAATCAATCACCACACACCAAGATATCGAAACAATTAACTATTGAAATCCATAAGTAAATCCGCTAGTATCCCATGACAATGATTAGCCCATAATCGAACTCATCATCACCATGGGTTCCAATGAAAGCATGGTATAAACAAGGTCTTAATAAACTGAATAATAATTAAAGTACGAATAAACGAGATCTAGGTTCAACAAGAACGAAAACGAGAATCCAAAGTTATAACTAATTCAAAGAATCACAAGTTGAAAACAAGATCTTCTTTTTCGGAGTTGTTCTATGCTTCTAGGTCTTCTCCTTGGTATCCCAATCTTCCCGGATGATGAAAACCCTTTTTTAAGTATATATACGCCCCTAATGGACCTGGACCCTTAAAATCATCAAATTCCACTCAAAAAAGGTTTTTTCAGCGAAATCAGCGATCAGCCGCGCCTTGGGCGGCCGCTCAGCTCTCCTGGGCAGGCGCTCAGCTCTCCTGAGCGGCCGCTCAGCTCTCCGGGGTGGGCGCTCAGCTCTTGTCTGGAAAAATTTCTGACGAATCTTGTTTTGGCCATAACTTGAGTTCTACTCGTCAGAATTAGGCGATTCAACTGCCCACGCGAAGCTATTGAGATTCTCTACAACTTGACAATGGCCTTGGCTTCCAATTATAATCACTTTTTATCATATTTCCTTTACAATCTCTTTTCTTCATTTAACTGATACCTGAAATGCAATAACACAAAAACACATCAAAATACCAACAACTTGAGTCCAAAACACCAATTTAAGCATGTAATAAAGCATTCCAAGTGGATATAAAATCCATTTATCACACCCCCAAACTTGAATCGATGCTTGTCCTCAAGCATAAACAGACTCAAAACTATAAAACAAACCTAATGCATGAATGCAACTACGTGAATGCAACTAAATGATAATGCAATCGATCCCCTCTGAATAACCATAACCAAATGAATAATCCAATGCCTCTAAGAATGCAATAACTTTAAACAGAACTCGAATAAATCCCACAAACCAACTCACAAACCAGAAACGTGCGTGTGTGGATGCTTAACAGATATACTCTCGATACTAGATCAAAAACCATAACTTATCTATCATCGAAACAATCAAAAGTTTATAAACAGAATAGACAATAAACGTGCTTATTATTGAATACATAACAAAGATGCTTATTTGACCGTGCAATGAATGAGGTCCCAAAAGACTTATGCAATAATACCCATGTAGCGAGCGTTAGGTTAGCGGATCCCAGACTATAAAAGCCTTAGGTCACTAGGCACAAAGTCCCCTAGAACTTAATAACTCGAGTATTAAAGAGCTCACTCTTGATCAATTATGCATAAACACATACTTTTTTTCTTTCTTTTTTTTTCTCTTTTCGTTCTTTTTTTTTCTTTTTTTTCAACAATTTCTGAATGAGTGTGTTTCGCTCCATCTCATTCAACCTTAGACTACTCATAAAAATATGAGTCGGCTACTAGCCATTTGACACCTAGCCTTACAACAACTAGCAATGAAATCCAAGTTTTTCTCCAGATAAAAAAAATTAGTGTTTTTACGTCATTACGAGAATATCACAAATTCTAAATATAACTAAGTGATTAAATCTCAACAACAAACAAGTATGATCATGATCTAGATCAAAAGCAACCCTATAAGACTTTGTGAAAATATTTGTTTCTGGCATGCAAATCAATTCATTAAGACTTAAACATCCCTCTATTCGTCATCACCACACTGAAATCAACATCAACTTATCAAATATCATAGTCATCATGCTAAATATGCATGCAAATGCAACTATATGAAATCACATAAAAACAAACAAATATGTCCTAAATGAATAATCATGCAAAAATATGAATGAACTACAACTAAACATGCAATATGAATCTATATGGACACACACACTACTAATCCTTACATTATCACCCCCAAACTTAAAATTGTCAATATCCTCATTGAAGGCAATAATAAGGATTTCAGGCATACCTAATTAGCGGGAGAGTCACCCTCGTCGGGTGGAGGATTAGGTGGTCAATCAACCTCTCCACCGGTGTTTCGAACAACAGTACCGAAAGCGTGTGTCAAATCTTCAGCAAAATGATGGTGAATGTCGTGCATGGCCTCCATACGCCTAGTCACTCTCCTGTACTGTGCATCACCAATACCAGTCCTATCAACTACCTGTTGCACATGAGAAGAACCCTCTATAGGCACTGGAAGATCCGTTCAGCCACTCTCTACATCATCAAAAATATATCCCAACCCTTTATCATGGGGTGCACCTAAGAATGAATAACTCAAGTGATCTGGCAGTCCGTTGAGCTCAAGTGTGGAAACATCTTCAATAGACGGCTCGAGACGGTCTTGAGAAAATTTCAGCTCTGCTAACCCAAAAGAATCGAATGGCATATCTAACTTCCTCTTCCACGGAGGTGCATTCAAAACCTGCAGTTGCTCTACTTTAAAGCACTCATCTTTAGCCGTGGGTAATTTTATTTCCTTGAACACATTAAAAGTGACCTTTTGATTGTAAACCTTCATCGAAAGCTCTCTTTTTTGCACATCGATCATAGTTCGGCCTGTAGCCAAGAATGGTCTTCCCAAGATAATGGGAATCTTCTTATCTTCCTCGAAATCAAGAATTACAAAGTCAGCAGGGAAGAAGAGCTTATCCACCTTGACCAAGACATCCTCCACTATACCTCGTGGATAAGCGATGGAACGGTCAGCTAGTTGCAATGACATGTATGTTGGTTTCGGATCATGCAGACCAAGCTTCTTGAAGATAGATAAGGGCATCAGATTGTTGCTAGCTCCTAAATCACATAAACACTTGTCAAACGACAAGTTTCCGATGGTGCAAGGAATAGTGAAGCTTCCAGGATCTTTAAGCTTCAGAGGCAACTTCTGTTGCAGCACAGCACTACATTCCTCTGTTATAGCAACGGTATCTAAGTCATCGAGCTTCACTTTTCGAGAGAGAATACCTTTCATAAACCTCGCATAGCTAGGCATCTGTTCAAGAGCTTCAGCGAAAGGTATGTTGATATGAAGTTTCTTGAAAACCTCCAAAAACTTCTCAAACTGCTTATCCATCTTTTTCTTCTGCAGTCTCTTAGGAAAAGGAGGTGGAGGATAGATCTGTTTTCCCCCTGTATTACCCTCAGGAGGAGTGTGTTCCACAGTAGTCTTTCTTAGTTCCACCTCTACTTCCTTCTGCACATCTTCTTCATCCAAAACTTCAGATTCTGGAACTTGAGACTTTTCAGGCTCTGCGTCTTGCTGAATTTGGGGGCTTGCAACCTTTCCAGACCTTAAGGTGATGGCGTTCACCTGTTCTTCAACTTCCCTCTTGCCTGGATTTGTTTCTGTATCACTAGGAAGCGTTCCTGCTGGTTGATTCAATAAGGCATTAGCAATTTGCCCTATTTGGTTCTCCAGATTCTGGATAGAAATAGCCTGGCTTTGGCATATAAGAGCCTGGTTTTTGCACATAAGTCTCAACTCCTCCAATTCAGATTTTTTATTTGAAGATAGACCTGTATCATGATTTTGTTGTTGAATTTGGAGTTGTTATTTTGGTGCAATTTGTTGCTGAAAACCAGGAGGGTTGAATAGCTTATTTTCAAACTGCTGGAATGGTTGTTGCATCGCATTCTGATTGTTGCTCCAGCTGAAGTTAGGATGATTCCAGTTGTCAGGATGATAAGTGTCTGGAACTGGTTGCTGCGATCTCTGAAAGTTGCTCACAAACTGAGTTGATTCACTAGATATAGCACATTGCTCTATCACATGCGAACCTGCACATAGCTCACAAACACTGGTTATCTGATTAACACCCAAGTTAGCCAGAGAATCGATCCTCATAGACAACTCCTTTAGTCGAGCAGTGATAGCCATAGCTGTATCCACCTCAAGAACTCCTGTTACCTTGCTCTGTGGAAATCTCTGAGCTGGATATTGATATTCATTAGCAGCCATCAGTTTAATTAGATCATAAGCTTCCTCATAGCTCTTTGCCCATAATGCTCCACCTGCTGCTGCATCGAGCATAGGTCTGGACTGTGCTCCCAACCCATTGTAAAAACAATTGATGATCATCCAATCAGGAATTCAATGATGAGGACACCTCCTAAGCATCTCCTTGTAGTGCTCCCAAGCTTCATATAAAGATTCTCCTAATTGCCTGCGCAAATTGAGTAAGAGCATTCCTGATTGCAGCTGTCTTCGCTATAGGGAAGAATTTAGTAAGAAACTTCTGAGCAAGATCTTCCCAAGTAGTAATCGAACCAGCTGGTAGAGAGTGTAACCAGCTCTTAGCCTTGTCCGTCAGAGAGATTGGGAACAGTCTCAGCTTCACAGCATCTTCAGAAACACCGTTGAAATTGAAGGTGTCACAGATATCAATGAAATCCCTAATGTGCATATTGGGATCTTCCGTTGAAGAACCCCCAAACTGGATTGAATTCTGCACCCATTGAATTATGCCAGGATTGATCTCAAAGGTATTAGCTGTGATAGCTGGCCTGACAATGCTAGATTGAATGTCATTGATCTTGGGTTAGGAAAAATCCATCAAGGCTTTCGTTCGTGCTGCTGGATCTCCCATTGTAATGAGTACCAGAAACACAAACAAATAAACCATGAAAGTAAAAGAATTAGAGTCAGTGAACTTTAACGCCACTGATGACAAGCACATAAACTAAAAATTAACACCGAGTCCCCGGCAGCGGCGCCAAAAACTTGTTAGGGCGAAAACACGCGCTAAAATTCACGCAAGTATACGCGTTCGCAAGTAGTATAAGATATAAATCAGATTCGTTCCCACAGGGACTGGTTTAGGTTAAGTTCAATTTATGCACCTATGCAACAATGTATGGTTATCGCTCAATGCTAAGACAAATAACAAATTGGGTTTTGAGTAAACTAAGAGATTATACTAAATAATATTAACTAAGAGAATTGAGGTTGAATTACTATATATGACAAACATGGGATTCTAACTTCATTAAATACTTCATTCAATAGCCTTATTGTTCTTAACCTTAGCATGTGATGGTGATGACACTAATCAGATAACATGAAACTGATAAACGCCAACTTTCGTTGTATGAGTACCATTCTACCAGACATCCACAAAAGAGATAGAAGCTGAATAGGCACCAATTATATTGAGACCCTATATATCTATAGAATTTGACAACATAACAGTTTAAGCATAAGTTATCCATAATGATTAAATAGGGCAAGTAAAACGGTTAGAGTTACCTACGAATCATGCATACACATACATGAACCTATGCTAGCATGGTAAGTTCTAAACCTCTATATTCACTGTCGCTTCAATAGAGATTAACACGATATCTTAAATGTTAGCTACGCACATAAGACGAATAAGCACAACCAATATTTTGGATATCAATCAATCACCACACACCAATATATCGAAACAATTAACTATTGAAATCCATAAGTAAATCCGCTAGAATCCCATGACAATGATTAGCCCATAATCGAACTCATCGTCACCATGGGTTCCACTGAAACATGGTATAAACAAGGTCTTAATAAACTTAATAATAATTAAAGTATGAATAAACGAGATCTAGGTTCAACAAGAACGAAAACGAGCATCCAAAGTTACAACTAATTCAAAGAATCACAAGTTGAAAACAAGATCTTCTTTTTCAAAATTGTTTTGTGCTTCTAGGTCTTCTCCTTGGTATCCCAATCTTCCCGGATGATGAAAACCCTTTTTTTAAGTATATATACGCCCCTAATGGACTTGGACCCTTAAAATCATCAAATTCCACTCAAAAAAGGCTTTTTCAGCGAAATCAACGACCAGCCACGCTTTGGGCGGCCGGTTAGCTCTCCTGGGCGGGCGCTCAGCTCCTATCTTGAAAAATTTCTGATGAATCTTGTTTTGGCCATAACTTGAGTTCTACTCGTCAGAATTAGGCGATTCAACTGCCCACGCGAAGCTATTGAGATTCTCTACAACTTGACAATGACATTGGCTTCCAATTATGATCACGTTTTATCATATTTCCTTTAAAAGCTCTTTTCTTCATTTAACTTATACCTGAAATGCAATAACACAAAAACACATCAAAATACCAATAACTTGAGTCCAAAACACCAATTTAAGATTGTAATAAAGCATTTCAAGTGGATATAAAATCCACTTATCATACAACAACATTTTTATTGTAGTACAACAAAAGTGTGGCAATAAACAAAAATGCATTGTTATAAGGTTCTACTGCAATGGTGGTAAACGCAATGCCGATTTTTGGTAAATATGTTACATTTAAATATATTATAACACTTTTGGGCCCTAATATTACAATTTTTTGTCATTGCATATGACAGCCTCAACCCCGGGTCAGGAGTTGACGTCATCCACAACACAGCAACTAGCATAATAAAATTCATTTAACTGATAAAACATGATCACGACCCCTCTTACCAAGATCTTTACCAGGTTTAAGTATGATTTAGGTTATAAATTATCATAAAACTAATTTATTATAACTACCTTGACAATACTCTCTTAATATAGCAACTCAACATACCATTTCTGGTCCATCACAACCACCTCAGAGGAGCCTGACACGGAAGGATCTGGAACTCTACCCCGACTACCACTGAAGAATCTCCTAGGCATCTGCAATACATATATAAAATGTTTTGCAAGGGTGAGCAATCAATTGCTCAGTAGTACCACTATATGAATAATAATCAAAAACAGTTTATGATAAACATTTATAGGAACAGAATTCATAACTTGCTAGAAAATAAGTAAAACATGTATGAACTGGATATCAAAACTAGCATGCTCTGTAAAACAAAATCAACAGTTAGGTGTTGTGCATAAATACCAGAGTTCAATTTTAACATGCTACTTTCATTTTCAAATCTTCCGTCCCATCGCAGGACCCATAAAACCATTTGTCCCGTTACGGGGACCCAAAATCATTTGTTATGTTACGGGAACCATAAAACTTGTCCCATCACAGGAACCATAAAACTTGTCCCATCACAGGACCCATAAAACTTGTCCCATCACAGGACCCATACAACTTGTCCCATCACAGGACCCATAAAACTTGCTCAGATATAAAAGTATTGGATGATCCCTGGTGAGACAGCTGATCAGGCTATCTCCATAGGATAACTCTATCTTGGCTATCCTATGAAAACTTGTTACAGAACTCAGAGACTAGCCAGGTCCCTGTCACGCTGGGCTGGTGGTTATAATAGGGTGCGTAACTACTTCGCCTTTTACGATAACTTCCAGGCCGTTACGGGCCTCCTGCGCACACTTATCCAATTATCTGATCATTTTAATCCAGGTTTCTAAATCACTTACCTATCTCTTGTCAAAACAATTATATCACAGCACACTTCCAAAACATTTTCATTTTATTCAAAATTTAGAGATAGGTATTTTCAGAAGTTACTTTTCCCCCAAAACACAAGTTAACAACACAATTTGAAACCCAGGGGATACGTAATTTAAATCATTCTATTTCAGTACGTAATTTAAATCAATAACTATATATATACTGAACCGTAAAAGATTTGTTCAGGGGTACTTTCCTTGCAGAGCTTTACAAACATTACCGATTGACCTTGAGCCGACACGGATGCTCAGGCTTTATTGCCTAACCACTAGATTACCCTGGATTCGACTTCAACACTCAGGTCCATCGATTGGAACCTTACTGAGCTCGTCGACTGTCCACTAGGCTATCTTTAGACCAATGCCAACTCTTGGGCTTTCCGACTAGAACCTATAAAGTCGAAACACCCCAACTTAGACCTTCGATTACACATTTAAATAATAAAAATATATGAGTCATTATATCATTCCCCCCTTAAAAAGATTTTTTCCTCAGGATCTAACTTAACTAAACAAGTGAGGATTTTTGTCAAGCATATTTGACTCTAACTCCGAAGTAGACTCTTCTACTCGAGGATTTATTTAAAGCATGCTCACTATAGACATGAACTCAATCCTAAGGACTCGCTCTTAACGATCTAGCATTTGTATCGATCATCCCTCACAGAGTAATTTGGATGAGAGCCCATTGGCTCCTAATCAACGACTTGGTTTGATTCAGGGACATATCGCTTTAACATTATCATGTGAAACACACTATAAATTTGCTACAACTGCAGCGATAATACTAAATCATGAGCAATTTCATCTATCTGTCTCGATACCTCGAAGGGTTCCATATATTTAGGACTCCACTCGCCCCTTTTTAATCAAATCTAACCAATCTTTTTCATGGTGAAACTTTTATCAATACCAATGATCCTGTTTCTATATCCATACTCCTTCAATACAAATCCGTCTTCTTTCTTTATCCATCCCGAGCTGCTTCAACTCTTTTCCGAAGCTACACCACTACGTCCTTGATGCGCTGAATTGACTCAGGACCTAACAACATTTCTGCTCCCACTTTCTCGTAATAGAGTGAGGACTTACATTTATGTCCATACAAAGCTTCACAAGGTAGTATTCCTTTACTAGCCTGATAACTGTTATTATTAGAAAACTCAGTCAACGGTAAGTGGTCACCTCAGTTTCCTTTTAGATCCAAAATATATACTCTCAACATATCTTACATTGTTTGAACCGCCTTTTCACTTGACCCTTCGTCTACGGATGATAGGCGGTGCTCATTTCAGCTTAGTTTCCAAACATTCGAGACCTCCTACTCCTTTCTATCAGTTAAAACTGGAAACTAATTTCATATTTTCATTCTTCTCACCTTCAGATATTTAAACTTCACATTCCACTATTCCCAATTCTTTTGTTAACACCCCAGTGATCTTAATCCCATTCAATCCTTTCCTTTTGTGCAGGGCATCTATTACTACACCGCCTTTGCTTAGGTGATCTTTGATGAAACGATCGGAATCCCTTATTTATCTCAGCTAAAATTCATTCTGGAAAGTTTAGCGTATAATTTCTTCCCTTCTAATCTTCATAGGGAAATCCTTGAGCATTCTACACAGACTTTATTAATCTTTAAATAGCTGAGGATGTTATCAATAAATACAATTTGCTTATCTAAGTTCTCCTGATACACCATATTCCTTAACTCCTTATAGGCAACTGATACGCTTGTTACTCCACATGATCTCACCAAATCTTGTAATACTCATAGCTCATTCTAATCACAATCTTTAATATGTCCTCAGGCTGGATCTTAAGTTAATCCCCGAGAAATAACACACTCCCTGAATTAGGTCTCGTAAGTAATCAATTCTTAATAGGGTTACTTATTTGTATTCATCATTTTGTTAAACTCCCAATAATCAGTACACACTCTCATAACTTCATCCTTCTTCTCCAACAACATCATTGGTGCAGCTCAAAGGACTATATCTGATATGCTTACTTCCCTTTCTAACAACTCTTACAATTGTCGAACTAATTATTTTGCTCAACTGGTCTTCAAAGAAACTCCAGGGCATTTATATATTACTCAACTTCCTTCAGCTTAAGTATTTTCTTCTTCGTATCTTTACACAAGGTGGATCTACTTTATCTCCTTAGCTTATTAACTTCTTTCTTTGCACGCTTGGAATAGCTTCTTATCTTGCTCCTTCCTTTAGCAACTCACCCTACTAATGGCTTCCATACACTTTACTATTCGCTTCTCCGGAATTAATCCTTGACTTATGACTGGACAACCAATTCGTTACTAAAATCATATCAACTCCTCTAGCCCGAAGGGTGTCAGATCAGCTGCACTACGTCCGAATTCTAAATGCTCGATCTTTTGGTAACTCTGGAAGTTCTGTCTCTGCCCGTGCTAGATGTTGGCCCTTGGGATGTAGTATCTTGAGTAATCGTTCCACTACTCCTTGCAATATGCCCAATCTTACCACAATGGTAACAAATAACTCTTGGATTTTCTGGGTTGCATTCCTGCGTATAATGACCCTTATGACCATATTTGAAACATTGAACATTCTTTGTTTTCGGATCTGAAATTCACATCAGAATTTAACTTGACCTAATTGGAACCAACTTCTATCTAACTGACCATTAGCTGGTAAAATTAACCAACTCTTCCTTTTAATTGACCAATTGGAGTATCAACCGAAACACCACTAACACACAAAAGTATACGTTGTATCCTTAAAAGTAGGGTATTTTTTCAAAAATTTGGGCAGCGTCCCCTCTGTATTATTCATTACCAGTCGGACTCAAGCCGACACCAACAATCAACCAACAACCATATCCATCCATCACCATCAACCAAAGCACTAACAAATATACTAACCAACTACCACCACTCTACTCCACGATTTACAATACTGTGACACATAACATACTAATAACCATATGTATCACTATCCAACTTAACAAAACGGGGTTGGCTATATCAGCCATAACTACCAAAAAGCAGCCTCGCAACCCAGGTTAGACTTAAGGAACTCCGAATCATGTTGGACATACTAGTCCTATTTCAACCACCCATTCTCCTAAGGGCGGTTTCCTATCATTTGCCATAGGCTTGTGTACCACTAAATTAACTTTTCTAAGACGAAAACCTTCTCCAAAGGATCGCCAATCCTTTCTGCTATCGTTATTCTAAAATAGCAACCGGATACAGAACTTTTACTTTTTGTGACGGTCAACTCTTCGTTTACTTTCCGTAACTAGGACGGTCTGACCACCGAGGTTACTGAAGGAAATTCATTGCCTTAAAATGCCAAATAAAATTTTGAAATCAAGGTAATCCATTCTCAAAGAAAAGTGAAGAAAATATGGATATGACTGGCAGCAACCATACAAGTACGTAAGATGACCAGTCTTAGTACCATACAGTTTACAACACATAATTCGGTGGCGTCCCACCAGACCCTTTGCCACACAGACAAATAATCAAATCATATGTATTGTTTGCCCCAATCAACTGATAGAACCTCCTAGAAAAGAAATATAAGGGTTCAAGGTATAAACCTCAGTACTGATTCACATTCACTATGAGATTCGACTGTCATGGCACCAGCACACTATTACCATTCCACCTGAACTTTCACAGTCAGACTCGCATCCTCGAGAAGGGAAACTAGAAATCTCTACCAGACATTGCCAGTGATACCTATATATAAGGGAGACTTACTACAAGCTAGGGTAGTTCCGACCAATCCTCAATAGACATCAGGGTTACACCTCTGAAACCCTTGACTGAACTCAAAGACTCGCTCCTCTGGTTGAGTTGATGACTCACATCTATATATAAACCTTCTTGCACTCTTCTGACCCTATTCATAACCTAAATCAGGGACTCAAACCTGTAGCTCTAATACGAACTGTGACGGCCTCAACCCCGGGGTCAGGAGTTGACGTCATCCACAACACAGCAACCAGAATAATAAAATTCATTTCACTGATAAAACATAATCACGACCCCTCTTACCAACATCTTTACCAGGTTTAAGTATGATTTAGGTTATAATTTATCACAAAACTAATTCATTACAACCACCTTGACAATATTATCTTAATATAGCAACTCAACAGACCATTTCTAGTCCGTCACAACCACCTCAGAGGAGCCTGACACGGAAAGATCTGGAACTCTACCCCGACTACCACTGAAGAATCTCCTAGGCATCTGCAATACATATATAAAAAGTTTTGTAAGGGTGAGCAATCAATTGCTCAGCAGTACCACTATATGAATAATAATCAAAAACAGTTTATGATAAACAGTTATAGGAACATAATTCATAACTTGCTAAAAAACAAGTAAAACATGTATGAACTGGATATCAAAACTATCATGCTCAGTAAAACAAAATCAACAGTTGGGTGTTGTGCATAAATACCAGAGTTCAATTTTAGCATGCTACTTTCATTTTCAAATCTTCCGTCCCATTGCAGGACCCATAAAACCATTTGTCCCGTTACGGAGACCCAAAATCATTTGTTCTGTTACGAGAACCATAAAACTTGTCCCATCACATGACCCATAAAACTTGTCCCATCACAGGACCCATAAAACTTGTCCCATCACAGGACTCATAAAACTTGCTCAGATATAAAAGTATTGGATGATCCCTGGTGAGACAGTTGATCAGGCTATCTCCATAGGATAACTCTATCTTGGCTATCCTATGAAAACTTGTTCCAGAACTTAGAGACTAGTTAGGTCCCTGTCACGCTGGGCTGGTGGTTATAATAAGGTGCGCAACCACTTCGCCTCTTACGCTAACTTCCAGGCCGTTACGGGCCTCCTGCGCACACTTATCCAATTATCTGATCATTTTTATCCAGTTTTCCAAATCACTTACCTATCTTTTGTCAAAACAGTTATATCACAGCACACTTCCAAAACATTTTCATTTTATTCAAAATTTAGAGATAGGTATTTTCAGAAGTTACTTTTCCCCCAAAACACAAGTTAACAACACAATTTAAAACCCAGGGGATACATAACTTAAATCGTTCTGTTCCAGTACGTAATTTAAATCAACAACTATCTATATATACTGAACCGTAAAAGATTTGTTCAGGGGTACTTGCCTTGCAGAGCTTTACAAACATTACCGATTGACCTTGAGCCGACACGGATGCTCAGGCTTTATCGCCTAACCACTAAATTACCCTGGATTCGACTTCAACACTCAGGTCCTTCGATTGGAACCTTACTGAGCTCGTCGACTGTCCACTAGGCTATCTTTAGACCAACGCCAACTCTTGGGCTTTCCGACTAGAACCTACAAAGTCGAAACACCCCAACTTAGACCTTCGATTACACATTTAAATAATAAAAATATATGAGTCGTTATATCGTAATAGGCCATATCTGGTGTAGTGCCAAATAATTTTACGTCATCAATTTACCTAAAAAAATATTTTGATTAATAATAAATATTTTATATTAAAATATTAATATTAGGAAACTGATAATAAAATTCAAAAAACACTAGTTAACTATTTAAGCTCCAATGTATTGTAAATGACATAACACTCAGGTCCTTCGATTGGAACCTTACTGAGCTCGTCGACTGTCCACTAGGCTATCTTTAGACCAACGCCAACTCTTGGGCTTTCCGACTAGAACCTACAAAGTCGAAACACCCCAACTTAGACCTTCGATTACATATTTAAATAATAAAAATATATGAGTCGTTATATCGTAATAGGCCATATCTGGTGTAGTGCCACATAATTTTACGTCATCATTTTACCTAAAAAATATTTTGATTAATAATAAATATTTTATATTAAAATTTTAATATTAGGAAATTGATAATAAAATTCAAAAAACACTAGTTAACTATTTAAGCTCCAATGTATTGTAAATGACATAACTACTAATGACAAAGACAAATTCCAAGAATTTCATTATTAAAAATTATGGGCAAATGTGTAATAAAAATGTCTAAAATTTAATAATCAAACTTAAATAGTAAAAAATGGAGTTTATTTAACAATTTCCTAATTTTAATGCTAAAAAAGGTTTGCTTAACTTTCACATAAATAAATTAAATAAATTTGATATATAAATTACTGGTTGTAATTAATGATTATAATTATGTCATTAAATGCTAGAAAATATTTTAATAAAAAATCAAATAAATGAGAATTTAACAAAAATAGCATGAAATATTTTGGAAACTCTTCGATCCCTGTTATTATAATATGTAGAGAAGATTTATAAAAAAAATCATTAGTTAATATTTGATATTCAAGTGATTTTTACATAATAATTACTCCTCAATATTTAGGTGCGAGAAAAGTAGTACATAATATATATCAATTCATAATTTTGTAAAATTAGTTACATATCAAATCAATTACAAAAAAAAAAGAAGTGAATGAATCGATCGGGCAATTTTTTTTGAAGATATGAGAGTAATTTAAATGAAAAAACTAATTCATTTATTAAATATTTGCATAATTTTATGAGAATTTAGGGGTAGAAGATATTCCACATAAGTCAATATATTATTATTAAATATTAACAATTATTTTAAATCTCATATTTTCTTAAAAAAGTTTTCTTTTTTAATTTCATGTTTTGGTCGAATAGGCCGATTTTCGACCCGAATCGACCGACTTTTTACCGCTTTTAAAAAAATGTATATTGTCCCGATTTTCAATTAGTGGAGACAAAAACTGTCTGAACTATGATTAATTGGCCGATTAATTGTTTAATCGTTCAATTTATACTGCTAGCCCTCTACATTCGGACTTAAAATATAAATGTATCTCCAAACAAAACCCCTTTATTTAAAAAAAAATTGTGATGAAAGTATAGTAGTATATTAGGCCTAGGCATTTTTTATAGAGATGAGCAAATGAAAATTGAAAAATTAAAATTGGACCGAAAAATAGAAAAATCGTATCGAAAAAACTGAAACCGGTTAAAACCCGAAAAAAATTTGAACCACACCGAACCTAACCGATGTAACAATTTGGTAACGGTTACAGTTTTATGCCTATAACCGAACCGAAAATACAAACCATTTATATAATATTATATGACTTAAAATAATAAGTTGTTTAATTATGTATATTACATTATTTAATATATAACCTAATATAAATAGTTTGATGTCTGTGCATTTAACAATAAGTAATGCCAAGAAGACAATAGCGGAGGCAAAATCAAAGGCGTATGAGGTTATGTATAATCACATTGGTACAAAAGAAGGTCAAAATGGTTTTTATAAATTAGTGAAGGCTAGAGAAATGAGGAGACGAGATTTAGGTTTTGTTAAGTTTATAAAGGATGTTAATAGAAATGTGCTAGTGAAGGATTATGATATTAGAAGCAAATGGCATAACTATTTTAAGGAGTTATTTAATGAGGAGAGAATCAATGTTAGGGAGTTAGGAGAAGTTCATGAGTCTCACCTTGACTTTAGTGTTCAGCTTTCAATAAAAAGAGCTAAAGTTAAGGGAGCATTACAGAAGATAGGTAGAGGTAAAGGTATGGGGGCCTGATCAAATACCTATAGAGGTATGGTTATGTTTAGGTGAAGAGGGAGAGCAATGGTTAACAAGATTATTCGATACTATACTTCGGACTAGTGATATACCGCAGGAATGGACGCTTAGCATGGTAGTGCCAATCTATAAAAATAAGGGAGATGCATGGAGTTGTAGTAATTATCATGGTATTAAACTTCTAAGTCATACTGTGAAATATTAGAAAACGGAAAGTTTAAGATATATTTTAGATATGTTCTTGATGTAATTTCCTAAAACTAATTATTGTAGGTTGTTCCTTGTAATGAGGACTTAAACTTTTATGTTTGGATCTAAGTCATTTTTTTAGTGTAATCCATATAGAAATTGAGGTGAAGTTAGTAGTTTGAAATGGGTTTGTGGGTTTTGTCCCACATTGATTAAGTAAAGAGGGGTGTAGTGCTTTATATAGTACCATGTGCAAGACTAGTATACCAACTACTAAGGCATGTGAGTGTGCATGATGTTATTGTGTGCCTCACACGTACACACACGCGCGCGCCACCGCCTCGCCACGCCACAACACGACTCGAGTCGGGTCAAGTCGAAGGGCGACTTGGGTGAATGTCTCTGCGTCTCGCATACGCAAGGCGACCTGGGCGAGGAATTTTATTGCTTTTTTAATTAAAATAATTGCTGACTTGTTATATTATTTTAATCTGAATATTGAATCTGTGTAACGGGGAATATCAGTATTTGTTGATCAGAAATTACTAACTCTGATTTGCTGGAATATTACTGATCAGGATTTACTGACACTGTCAGATCTTGATGGCTGGATGATCAGGATTTACTGACACTGTCAGATCCTGATGGCTGACTAGTCAGGATTTGCTGTAATAAATCCCGATGCGTGTCTGGATCCTGGTTACATTTCTGGAAATATTCTATTAAATGCATATTAAGTCAGAATATTTATTTTTATTAATGCATATCTTCAGTTACATTTTTATTTTATATAACATACAGACTAAAATGTTTGGAAGATATATATGTCAATCACATAATAGTGAAACCCTAGCTGCTATCTCTCTCGCTTTTTTCTCCTCCATAACATACATATTAGCATAGGTTTTCAGGGCGAACTAAGGTTAGGTCGTCATTGAGCTTTACGTAACTATGGACGAATTGCTCTGTACTGTTGTATCCTGGAAGTGATATTGTTGCAACCCAACACAGCGTAAGTGGGGCAATAATCTCTTCAAAAATAGTCTAGATTTCTCGAAGGTTAGGCGCCTCAGCTGTTTTTGGCTCTTTCAGATTTATTAAAGATTCTGTTAGAGATAAGTGTTGTTATCCATCTTTGTCAATTTAGATACTAATTTATCTTCTTGTTTGCCTTCGTGTTTTGGTTCGTAATTTGGTTTATTTCATGTTCTTGTTAATTTGTGATTTATATAACTGCCTCATTGTGTGTGTAGTGTTAGTTTATTACCCTACAATCTTGAAGAGATTAACTGTTATATTATGTAATCATCGAGATGATTAACGAAACTGCTGATCTTCCTGAAACTCTTGAGACTGGTTCTGGTTATGGTGGTAATGCTACCATATGATTGGATGACGTATCGTTTTCCCCAGCCAATTGATTTATCGGGTATGCCTGATAAATTCAGTGGTTGAGCTTCTTTTTCTCGTTGGCAGAAAAAGATGAAGCTCTGGTTAACAGTTAAGGATCTATGGCCAGTGGTACAGTATAATCCTTCTGTGTTGGATCAAGAGAAGGTTAAATCTGTTAAGGCTTATGTTTGATGGGATGAGAAGGATGGGTGGCTAGGGAAGCCATTTTGGAAGCCTTGGCGAACATCTTGTTCGATGTTTATTCATCATATGCCTATACTGCTAAGGTCTTATGGGATAAGTTTGACCAAACCCACAATACTTATTATCAAGGACTTGAGAAGTATTATGTGGCTAGGTTCCTTGATTTCAAACCGGTGGATGGAAAATCCATGATTGAACATGTTCATGAGTTTGAGATGTTGGTTCATGCTTTGGGTGAGTCCGGTATGGTCTTGCCCAAGAAGTTTCGGGTTATGTCAGTGATTAAAAAACTCCCTAGGTCTTGGAAATAGTTTTCTCTCTCCCTGAAAAGACAGATGGAGAGGTCACATGGACTAACTTGATGTTGGACATATCTGTGCAGGAGCAACACAAGTCCAAACAAGGACATGTGATGCCTGCTGAACATGGGAGCTCGAAGGTGAATGTAGTGACTGTAGGACATAAAAGAAAGGTAGTCACTAAGAAGTCTAACACTAAACCTGACAAGAACAAGGCTAAGAAACCAAAGGAAAACAAACCATGTTGGTCTTGTGGATAGGTTGGTCATTGGAGTAAGGACTGTCCAAGTAAGAAAGCTAAGAAAGCTGGAGTGGTAGCTTAAGCAAATACTGTGCTTGGACTTGGAAAAACGAGTGGGCCTGTAGCTAACATGGTCATTGGTGAGGTTGTTGCCTCTGGAACTGATGACGGGTATGTTACTTACAACCCTGTACTACTTTCCACTTATCTGTCACATGAGTGGTTGATTGATACTAGAGCTAATGTACATATTTGTGCTGATATTAGTTTGTTTGTATCTTATCAACAGATTCATGGAGTGACAGTGACGATGGGGAATGCTAGTGCTGCACAAGTGCTTGGAATAGGAGATGTGGACACGAAGTTTGCTTTTGGGCGAATTCTATCTCTCACTCGAGTGCATCATATTCCCTCTATTCGTAGAAATATAATAAGTGGAAGTTGTTTGGTTAAGAACGGATTTGAACTTTCTTTGAAATGTAATAAAGTTGTTATTACTCACACTGATACATTTTTTGGCAAGGGTTACTTGTCTGACGGTTTATTTTTGATAAATGCTGAACCCGTTTTGGGTGATTTTATTAATGATAGTGCTATACCTTCTATTAATTGTGTTGAATCATCTGATTTGTGGCACTTACGAATTGGTCATTTAAATTTTGGTGCTCTAAAGAATATGATGAATTTAGAGTTGATTCCAAAGCATGCCATTAATGAGAAATCTAAGTGTCAACTGTGTGTAACTGCTAAATAAACAAGGAAACCTTTTTATAATGTTGTTAGGTATTCAGACATGTTAGATTTAGTTCACTCAGATATATGTGAATTCGGTGGTATGCTGACTAAAGATCACTGTAGATATTTCATTACTTTTATATATGATTGTAGTAGATATTGTTATGTTTATTTGCTAAACATGAGGATGAAGCACTAGATAAATTCATTATGTATAAAAATGAAGCTAAAACACAAACTAGAAAAGTACTTAAATGTTTGAGATATGATGGAGGTGGTGAGTATACGAGTACCTTGTTTAATGAATTTTGCGCAAGCAATGGTATAGTTCATGAGGTTACTCTACCATACACACCTGAGTCTAATGGGGTGGCAGAACGAAAGAACGGAACTTTTAAAGATGATTAACATTATGCTGATCAATTCTGGGTTGCCTAAGTACATGTGAGGAGAGGCTCTAAATACGGCTTGCCATATTCTGAATAGAGTTCCTCTGAAATATATGGACAAGACACCTTATGAATTATGGAGAAAACGTAAGACAAGTTTGAGTTATCTTCGTGTGTGGGGGTGCCTTGCTAAGGTGCTTGTCCCAGAACACAAGAGAAAGAAACTATGTCCGAAAAATGTTGATTGTATCTTTCTGGGCTATCTTGAAACCACTATTGTTATGAGATTTTCAGTATTAAAATCTGACATAGATGGTATTGTGGCGAATACAATAGTTGAGTTTCGTGACGCAACTTTCTTTGAGTAAGTGTTCCCTATGAAGACTGGTATACCTTTGAGTAATTCTGAGGATGATCCCACTCACACATCGAGTTCTATTCCTGATCATGTGGAAAAGATGACAAATCTGGGGACGGATCCTGGTAGTAGCTCTACTCCTAATGAAGTAGAGGAGCATAGAAAGAGTAAGCGTGCAAAGTTAGTCAAGGACTTTGAAAGTGATTTTATCACTTACAATGTTGACGATGAGCCCTTAACTTTCCGTCAAACCATGGATTCTTCGGAGTCAAGGCATTAGGAAGGCGCGGTGAAGAATGAAATTAACTCAATTATTTTTAACGGAACATTGGAGTTAATTGATCTCCCTCCTGGGTGTTCTACTATCGGATGTAAATGGATCTTCAAGAGGAAGCTAAACCCTGATGGCTCAATCGATAAGTACAAGACTAGGATAGTTGCTAATGACTTTAAGCAAAGGAAAGGCATTTACTTTTTTGATATATACTCTCATGTTGACCGAATGACAACAATCAGAATGCTTATTGCATTAGCTTCCGTACATGGTCTTATCATCCATCAAATGGATGTAAAGACAACTTTTATTCATGGTGACCTTGAAGAAGAGATTTATATGGATCATCCTGAGGGATTTGTTGCTTCTGGTAATGAGAAGAAAGTATATAGACTAGTCAAGTCCATCTATGGCCTTAAACAAGCACCTATAGACTAGCATAAAAAGTTTGATGAAACTATTTTAGACTTAGAGTTTTTAGTTAATGAAAGTGACAAGTGTGTCTACTATAAGGTTAAAGGTAATGATTGTGTGATTGTGTGCTTGTATGTAGATGATATATTGTTGTTTGGAACCAATATTGAGATTATTAACGAGACAAAGAGTTTCTTGAAGAGGCACTTTGAAATGAAGGATATGGGTGAAGCTAGTGTGATTCTTGGGATCATGTTGACTCAGTCAACTGATGAAATAATATTGTCATAGTCTCATTATATAGAGAAATCTATACTTGAGAAGTACGGTTATTCAAATTGTAGAATCGCTAGTACACCATATGATTTAAAAGTCGCCTTAGTCAAGAATAGTTCAGAAGTTCCTATGTCTCAGTTAAGGTATTCTCAGATTATTGAGAGTTTGCAATATCGTGCTAATATGACTCGACTAGATATTTCTTATTATGTGTCTAAGTTAGCTATATATACAAGCTATCCAAATAAGACTCATTGGGAGGCACATGATAGAGTTCTTAGATATCTCAAGGGAACTATTTCCCTTGGCTTGCATTATCGGAGTTTTCCGAGGGTACTCGAGGGGTACAGTGATGCAAGTTGGATATCTAAGAAATTCAGTTCCAATTGAGTGACTGGATATGTGTTTACCCTTGCGGGTGGAGAAGTGTCCTGGAAGTATTCTAGACAAACTTTGATTACTCGGTCTACTTTTGAGCCTGAGTTGTGTGCACTTGATGCCACGGGGACGCAGGCTGAATGGCTATATGGGCTTATGTCTATATTACCTGTAGTAAACAAGCCGCTTCCAGCCATTTTTGTTCATTATGTTAGTCGTACAACTATCGAAAAGATCAGAAGTGTGAAATATAACGCTAAGACAAAGAGACACATCCAAGTTAGACTAAAGTCTATAGGGGATCTTGTTTCTAATAGATTATTGCTATAGAGTTCATATGAACTCAAGATAATATAGCTAATCCACTGATTAAGGGCCTTGAGCATGCTGTAGTCCTTAAGTCAAGGTTGGGGATGAGACTTGTAACCCATCATGATTCATCAACAGCGGGAACCCAATACACCTGAGAGGAGGTCCCTCGAAGTGTATTCAATGTGGTAATAATAAGTTGTAAGGATGAATTGGTAGTACCTCTACCATATACATTTAGATACTTATGTATCTGAGTCTATCCCTTATAAACCTTAAGAGGTACTTGAACTGCTAGTGAGCAAGAGTTTTAATAAAATCTGATGGAAACAGTTTTGGATCAGGATTTGATAAATACTGATGGACCACATACTGTGTCAGGATTTATAAACTCTGAATGGGGTCAAGTCGTAAGACGAGATGTTGGCAGTACATTTTTGGAGATGCCCAGCTAAGCGAATGCAATTGTGAGGTCGCAATTAGAGGAAAGGGTTATTCCTTCAAGCATTCGACGAACAGGATCGAGACACGACCATAATGTCTCAAAGCCGTAGATCTACGCCATAGCCTTTTGACTTTTCGTCATCTATGGAGTGTGGTTACACCAAACGGATAGAGATTTAAGCTGAAACATTCCATCTATATCCGATAGCCATCGAATTAGGGGACTTAGAAGGGTTCAAACCTGGAAGGGTACCGACTTTGAAAAGCAAGTTATGATAAAATCTGATATGCATTTATGTATGGACTTGTGGGGGATTGTTAGAAAACGGAAAGTTTGAGACATGTTTTAGACATGTTCTTGATGTAATTTCCTAAAACTAATTATTGGAGGTTGTTCTTTATAATGAGGACTTAAACTTTCATGTTTGGATCTAAGTCATTTTCTTAGTGTAATCCATACAGAAATTGAGGTGAAGTTAGTAGCTTGAAATGGGTTTGTGGGTTTTGTCCCATATTTATTAAGTAAAGAGGGGTGTAGTGCTTTATATAGTACCATATGCAAAAGTAGTATACCAACTACTAAGGCATGTGGGTGTGCATGGTGTTATTATGTGCCTCACGCGTGCACACATATGTGCGCCGCCTCGCCACGACACGACTCGACTCGGGTCGGGTCAGGTCGAAGGGCGATTTGGGCGAATGTCTCGGCATCTCGCGTACGCGAGGTGACCTGGGCGAGAAATTTTACTGCTTGTTTAATTAAAATAATTATTGACTTGTTATATTGTTTAATCTGAATATCAGTATTTGCTGATCATATATTACTAACTCTGATTTGCTGATATATTACTAACTCTGATTTTTAAATATTAACGAGAACTCGTGCATCTCACGGGATTTAAGCTAGTAATTTTCGATTAAAAAAAACCCGAAAAAATTGAAACCAAGAAATGGTTAATCAACCGCAAATAACAGTTTCAAATGATTCGATTATGATTAATAGCTAGAAACCGAATTAAACCTAACATAAACAATTTGATAACGATTTTCCGTGAGAACTGAGCCGAACTAAATCGTGCGCACGGCTAATTTGTTTTTCTAGCTTCCGAACTCCGCCTCTTCACCTTCTGAGCTCCACCTCTGCATTTCATAATTTATTATGCTTTGCAAAACCCCACTTCTTCAAAAACAACCCATTTTTTCATTTTCATATCGAATCTCAAGCTCAATCACTTCAATTATAATTCACAAAGGTAACTTCTTTCTTTTAATCTTAATTAATGCCCTTTTTGTTTGATTTGCTTGAACCCCAAGTTCCAAGATTTAGATTTGTTACAGTATTGTGTTTGATTCTATGTTTTAAAGTTGTGGGCTTTAGTTGGTTTTTAAATTGTGTTTACAAGAATTATTACATGAAAATGTATGTGCAAGTGCTGTGGATTGTATTGAGGTTTGGTGTGGTATGTAACTAATTTATTAGTTGACTTGTCTTGGTTAGTAGCAAATGTTTGATGTGTCTTGGTTTCAAATTGTAATAAAGTCGATGTTCTAACACTATTCTGTTTGATTAAGATTGTTACCAACTCTAATTTTTAGACACTACAACTTTGTTTCTGTTGCAACATTTTAGACTTCTCATTAACAATTATATGAATATACTCGATATTTGAATTGTTTCAGTTACTTGACCCATTTTCGGATCGAGAAGGGGCTATGGGTTAATTTTGCAGAAATCTGAGATTGCGGAGCATTTTTTTTTATATCAGTTTAACAGAATGGCTTCCGGGGATTTAAACACAGAATTAAATAAGAAAGTTCTGGGCAGTAGATTGTGGGTGGTTGTTTGCATATGCGTCGGTGTGTCTATAGGGTTGATTTTGTGTATCTTATCTTTGTGGGTCACGTGTCGAAAAAGATCTAAAAGGAATAATAAGAAGTACAATGACCCTCAAATACCTTACGCCTCTAAAGATATTAAGGTTGACAGAGTAGGGGTCCAAAATATAAATGATCACTCAGAAAGTTTAGTTGTTTCAGTACCTGATAAATTAAGTGGTAAGAATTCCGAGAACATGTTAGCGCACCTAGGAAGGAGTATATCAAGTGATGCTGACAGCCAGTCCAGTTCTATGTATTATCCTGAGAGGACTTGTAGTTCGCTATCAGGGGAAGGGAGTTCTGGTACAATCCGGAAGCAGTCCTCATATGCAACAGCTTCTCCTTTAATTGGCTTGCCAGAAATGTCACATCTTGGGTGGGGTCATTGGTTTACCCTCAGAGATCTTCAGCTTGCAACAAATCGTTTTTCAGCTGAAAATGTGATTGGGGAGGGCGGATATGGAGTTGTTTATCATGGGACTTTAGTCAATGGAACTGAAGTGGCAGTAAAGAAGCTTCTTAATAATCTGTGAGTACAAGTTTATAATCTTGAAATATGTGGAAAATCACCCGTGACTCTGAAGTCTCAAGTCTCAACTTTACTGTTACTTCATTGCATATTCTGTTACAGATATCTTGTTACTTTTTATGTAGTGGGCAGGCGGAGAGAGAATTCAGAGTTGAAGTGGAAGCTATTGGTCATGTTCGGCATAAAAATCTTGTACGACTTCTTGGCTATTGTGTAGAAGGAGTTCATAGGTAAGCTTTAAGCTTTTACACAACAGTTAGGTTTTGTAATCTTAAAGATGTACTTAAGTTTTCTTGAAAGAGAAACACAAAATTCAAGTTACCAGTAAATTAGTTTACTTCTATATCAGGACTTTCCACCTTAACTCTATTTTGATGTCAATCTTTATATTTATTTTTATATATGCAGGATGCTGGTTTATGAATATATGAATAATGGCAACTTAGAACAATGGCTTCATGGGGCCATGCGTGAACATGGCAGCCTTACTTGGGAAGCCCGTATGAAGGTCCTTCTTGGTACCGCCAAAGCGTAAGACATTCTGATCAAGTTGCTTAAACATTCAACTTTTTTGGTCCAGTAAATAATATTCTATAGTCTTCTTTTTCTGCCTAATTACTTGCTGCAATATCTTGCATTTCCATTGGGACCTTTTAAACTTAGTTGATCATTCATCTAACTCTTACTGTCAGTACATCTCTCTGCATGTAAAATTTACTATGCTGTTCGTCATGTTGTTTTTCTTGTAACCATGTGAATGGTTGTTACAACGGGGTTGCAGTCTTGCCTACTTGCACGAAGCTATTGAACCTAAAGTCATTCATCGAGACATAAAATCTAGCAATATCCTGATTGATCATGAATTCAATTCCAAAGTTTCTGATTTTGGATTGGCCAAGCTCCTAGATTCAGGAGAAAGTCACATAACTACCAGAGTAATGGGGACATTTGGGTATGTATTATCTTTCTTAATACCACTTGTACACTAGCCTTTTGATAAGAAATTAAAGCTTGTCATACCATCTTGGTCTTAAACATCTGCATCTTATGTGATTTCCAGCTATGTGGCGCCAGAGTATGCTAACACTGGCTTGCTAAATGAAAAGAGTGATATCTATAGTTTCGGGGTTCTCCTTCTGGAGGCAATTACTGGAAGGGACCCGGTGGACTATAGCCGGCCTGCCAATGAGGTACTAAGTCAGTACTGTTGATTTCTCTGTCAATTTCTATCCATCTCTTCTTTTAGTTGGGAGTAAAGATAAGAGTCCACTTGTAGATTGTCTTGCACCTATCAAGTTCGTATGCATGTGACAGGTTAACCTGGTTGAATGGCTGAAAATGATGGTTGGGGATAGAAGAGCTGAGGAAGTTTTGGATCCAAATCTTGAAATTAAGCCTCCGACACGTGCTTTGAAATGTGCACTTCTGGTTGCACTTAGGTGTGTTGATCCAGACTCACAGAAACGGCCAAAAATGAGTCAAGTTGTTCGGATGCTAGAAGCAGATGAATTTCCTCATCGTGAGGTACTCATCAGTTCTTTTGGAGTTATTATTCTCTTTATAGCTGTTAATTTTTCGCTTTTCTATATGGTTTCAAGATTATGCGATTTTAAATTTCAATAGGTCAATCCGTACTAAGATACAATTCGTTAATTTTGCATATAAACCAAAAACAAAAAAACAGCAGCCAAAAATGCTCAAGTTTGTGTAATTGATTTTACTGGAAACCTAGTGCTGAATGGTCTGCATGCTTATATCACGTAGATTACATCACAATAGCACCTGCATATCTCACTGTAAGCTTACAAATCATGAGTTATATTTTTTTTTGTCAAGAAAATATATATATATACACACTCTTTTGCAAATATGATATTACGAGTTATATTTATTCGTGACTAGTTGGGAGTCTTGAAAACCATGTCAAATATATACTCTTTTGCAAATATGATATTATGATGGAGGTGAACAAGTCCACCAAATTGGATCTGGTAAGATGTTCATAGTAGTTCGGAGAGACAGGGTCATCTAGTAATTACTTTTGATTTTTTTGTAGGATCGTAGAAACAGGAAGACCTGCAGTGCTAGTATGGAAGTTGAATCCCTCAAGGAGGGTCGTAATTCTGTTGAGGTGGATAGCAAATCAGATAACCAAAGATCTGATATATTACATGAAGAGAAATGACAGTATATCGTGTGTCAACTTGGTACATTAACCTACCTGCTTGGAAGGTTTTTGCAAAAAAGTCCTAGTATGCCTACCTGCTTGGAAGTTTTTTGCTAAAAAGTCGTACGCAGTATGCAAGAGAGCAGTTTGACAGTTGATAGGATAGTTCACAATTGTGCTCTTGCAGCTTTTGAGGTGTTTAGTATTCCGGATAACATTTACTGCTGTAAATGTATGAAGATGCTGATACATGAAATTAAGAAAAATATTTGTACAGTGTAATTTCTTGAATCGATAGGACTTTTTTTCAAATCGTATTTTCAGGTGACCATCTTTATTCCTCGTCTTGTAAATTTGGGTCTCGCTACTAAATGGGACTTGGATAACGTCCACATATATTTTGAGCTATGGACCGGAGTGATGGGATCATGGGAAGGATTCAATGCTTGGAATTGGGTACATTGGTCACTGGCATGCTGTATGCATGTATACTCTGTCAAGTTTCACATATTGGTTATCAGTGACACCCAAACAGCTAAGCTACAGGGGCCTTGAAACATCCTTGAAATCACCAACCTAGTGTTGGAAATAAATCCCCAAACAGCCTAGACGCATTCCCACAACGTTCAGCCCTTTAAAATTCGGCAATGGAATTCTTTTTTGCTAAATTATTTGTATATCTGCCATCTCCATTTAAATTTAAAACTAGTGTGAGACAAGAATTCCCAACCTTTTCTTTTATGCAAATAATGAGTTAATTTGTAATTACATATAATGTAATTAGCATAATAACTTGTGTGAGATACGAGTTGTTTTCTAGCAATTTGGAATTCGACATCTAAAGTTTTTCAAAATTCAACTTTTTGGGATTAATAAATAAAGTATATTTTTTAATAATTTAACTAAAATATACAAAAAATGGCCCTATAAATAGTTTATGTTCAATGAATATTTAAATTCTAGAGTTATAAATTTATTTTATTACAATTCCTCTTCTTTTTTCAGGTTTGATGATTGTGGTAATAACAAATATTTTGATTGTACGTGATGTTTAAGTCAAATATATTATTGTTTATTATAATTTGTTTACTTTATATATATAAGTGTAACGTGATGAAAATTTATTGCATAGGATGTAGAAGATGTTTCAGTCCATTCACAAATTTCTGGTGTTGAAGTACCAATATAATGTTAAATTATTTACGACGGTGTTTAGTTAACAACGTAACGTATGCATATCTATTATTTATACATTAGATGTGTACTTTATAATATATCACTGTGTGCGGAACAATCCGTGTCACACTACATATTGTTTTTTTGCTAAAACACTACATATTGTTTTGTTTTCTAATATAGAGATTAATGTATCTTTATTTTAATCATTGTAATTTTTTTTGAATAATTTTAACTTTTGTTATGGATTAAAAAATAAGATATATAATTGCTGTATTTATTACTAAGGAACGTGAGTTTCGAGGCTCAATTTGACTGCTCTTGTGTTTTGTGACTCAATCTGCCTTAACAAGATGCCAACGTACCTTGCTGATTGCCAAGGATTAAGTCAAAAAACGTAGTTCTGATTTGTGGGGTGAGACCCCTTATATAGATGTTGGTGGTCCTTGAATTGGACTTGGTATAGGAGACTTGGTAGTCTCAGAATTAGAATGGACTTTGGAGTCCTAAATAGTAGGAAACTGATTCCTTATCCTTCTAGGTCCCTTAGAGGCTAATCTGCAAGGATTTATGTCCTTATTGGGACTCTTCTCAATACCTGATTTTTCCCTTATTAATTATTACGAAATTAATTAATATTCAGGGTTTTTGGGCCTTATTTGTTCCAACAGGCCTGATCTGGTCCATCAGGCCTGATCAATGTGTTAACCTTTTTGGTCTGAATGTCATACATCTTCTTATTGGGCCTAGCAGCCCAAATCATGTATAATTAATATAATATTTAATTTACACATTCAGGATTTATTTATCTCTATCATTTGCCCCCCAACTTTTGGGAAACCGTATAAGATTTCGCAAAAGTTAAGTTCATTCATTCCCTTACAAGGTATCGTTTTGCGTAAAGTGTGGAGCGACCTACACGTTTACAAAGATTTGCCTTGTACGCGGCTTCAGGGTCGTTTAAAAACTTCCTTTTTATTTTCTTACCTTTTCCCTATTTTTAGGAATTTTCTGGTATTTTTCAGGAATTTTCCCTTTATTTCCGAGATTTTTCCAAATTTTCTGCAATTTTTCACAAATATCTTTAAATTTTCAGCCCCTTTTCGACCAGGATTGTAACACCCCCAGATCCGGGGTCGGGGATCCGGGTTGTCACGGTCTTTCTTTCCACAATATCACTTCACTTAATTAATAATAAATAACCTCATGCTGTGACCCCACACTAACACACACCACAACCCGTTATAGTCTCAGAGATGAAATTGAAATAAGTACAAGTCTTTGAATCCACAATTTAAAATTATTACAACCCAAAATGATTACTTGATAATTTACAGTTAATTGCCATTATCTGCCACAAGTTATAATTATACATAATTTGATTCTCAAAAGTAGATGGTCTGAACTACAATGGATCTACCTCTGCAGCTATAGCAGCCACAACATCATCGGGAAGACGCGGGGCGCTTCCCACGCGCTTGCGCTGGGTCTGCTGGAGTCTGGCCATCTCTCCTAACTGTTGTTGTGTGATGAAGAAATAAAGCAAGAGTGAACCTTACAGCTCGCAAGATAATACATAGTGATAACAATAATATAAGTATCTAAATGGATACTCACTAGAATCTTTATCGTGTGTAAGATAATTACTTACTAGATATAATGTAAAAACAAGGAATGAAGTTACCAATACTTCACCACACTTATATCATTTATAAAGCTACTTGAACTACCACCGTTCAAAGTATTATAAGTTTTAAGAAAAACATCCCATAGATGAGACCACAAGTTGAGACTTGAATAGATTCAATCTTTGAAATATTATTGAATGAAAAAAAAGTTATGAGATACTTTATTTAGTCCCGATATATATATATATCCACATATATATATCTCTAAAACATTTCCTGGAACCTCTGTTATGTAAAGTATGAACAGAGTTGCAATATCCAATAAATTTGGAAGGAAAAGAAAACCTTTGGCATAAACCAGATATCTTGCTGATCAGGCAAAGATACCCATTAGTAACCTTTTCTACTAGTAGATGGACGAATTCCCCACTGGTCATCACCCTGGTCATAATTAGGACCTTATGCTGGACTGCCACTCAGCCACTTATGCATTTGATGGACTCCCACTGAGCCACTTACACTATCATGGACGCCCACTGAGCCCATGTTGCTTATGCCGACTCAATAGATGGACTTACTTCCCGAACGTTGGGTAAGTAATCAATTCATTTACCAAAACTGCAACCTTGTTGCGAATATAAAATACACCACAGAGCCGGATCCCTCAGGTTTTAAGCGAGTATTTAAATCCCCTTAAAAAGGAAGATCTTAAATATAAAATTGAGTTTTGGGATCCGCTCTAACTTTTAAAAATCATTTTGAAGACTCGAAAACACTTTATAGAGTGTTTGGAGTAAAGCTGATTTAATGAAGTAAATCAGTCCCCAGAATATTTAGAAAATGACTGAATATTATTATTTAAATAATATTCCCATAAGAATAATCTTTATAAAAATAATTGAAGTAGAAGTATTAAAACTTATACTTGAAACGAGTATTAAATAACCAAAGATATACTTATATGAAAGTATTATCTTTATTTGAATAATTAAAGATAAGTTTGATTATCGACACCTTATTCTTTAATAAAATAAAGAATATATCTCAGCAAATAATCGGAGTCATAGATCCTCAAATGAATATTCATTAAATAATATAAACCGAGTCATAAGCCCTCGAATGAATATTCAAATAATATTCAATAAATAATATAAAGGAGTCATAAGCCCTCGAATGAATATTCAAATAATATTCAAATAATAAAATAAAAGGAGTAATAAGTCCTCGAATGAATATTCAAAATAATATTCATTTAATAAAATAAAGAAGTCATAAGCCCTCGAATGAATATTCAAAATAATATTCATTTAATAAAATAAAGAAGTTATAAGCCCTCGAATGAATATTCAAAATAATATTCATTTAATAAAATAAAGAAGTCATAAGCCCTCGAATGAATATTCGTAATAATATTTATTAAATAAAATAAAGGAGTCATAAGTCCTTGAATGAATATTCGTAATAATATTCATTAAATAAAATAAAGGAGTCATAAGTCCTCGAATGAATATTCGTAATAATATTCATTAAATAAAATAAAGTTATCGAATAAACCTTATTCGATTAATAGTTTTAAAAACTATATCAATATATATATATATATATATATAAATATATATTATACTCGGGAGCCTCGCCTCCCGGTTTTAGAAAAAGTTCACCTTTTGATCCCCTATACTAAGGGTATACGCAAATACCGCTTATCTCTAGCATAGGTATTATGCAACGAATAAGCATTTGAACCAACAGATATATAAATCAAGAATACGAAAAAGGCATGCATATATACCATATCACATGCTACAATATATCGCAAGAATTTGCTAATAACAAATATGCATTTATCACAAGATCAGGCATATACACATATACATCACAACAACAGTATAACGGGTAGAAAACTTGCCTGAGCGACTTGGGGGTGAGAAAGGCTCGGGACGAGTCTGATAACCTATAAACAACAAGTAAGTTGGAATTAAACCAAAATCACTTGTAAACCTATACTTTAACTAACTTAGACTCTAACGCTTGTTTTGCGCTCACCGATTCGCTTAAGTCACTCGGGTACCCTCGGCTCCACCATTTTTAATAATTTAACCTTTACGAGTTTTAAAGCGATTCCTTCGCGAATGTCTTACCAACTGCCTAACACACTTACCATAAATGTTTCATACATTAATTAACCCTTTTTGGTCTTTAACCTATGTTTCAAAGTAAGGCGAGGGAAAAAGTTTCGTTCGCGAAAGGCCGTTACTTGAAACGGTCGTTTCTCCTAAACCGTGCATCGGAATCGAACGAACTACATATCAAAACGAAGCTCGTAACATGAGCTATCTAATCATGGCAGTGGTAATAATCTAGCAGGGGGTTCTCGGGTCCTAATGCTATGCACAAAAATAGTCCAAAGAAAATCGGACGTTACGACGGCTATGTTTACGCGATTTCCAAATTTTAAACCATACAAAACCAACCACAAACCAACCTCAAATCCAACATACAACCAACATCCATCCTTATCACATCATAACAACCCCAACCAATTCAATTTAATCATTCATACTTATGCTTAAACTTAACTTTAATCATACTTAAGTTCCTTTAAATCAAAACCACAACAATTACCATTCCATTTCACTACCATTCCAAATCCCAAACTCTAAATCATAACAACAAGCTACAATATCAACCCACTAATCAAAATCATCTTATAATATATAGGAATCTAGGGTTTGGAGATGGTATACCTTCCTTGAAGTGGTGGGTGGAGCTAGGAAGCCTTAAGAAGCTTGGAGAAGTCTTAAGAATGCTTGGATCTTCAAGAAAACCAAGAAAAGTTCAAGTTAAAAAACTTGAAAACACTATTCATTGTCTTCTTCTTTGATTAAATGAAGAAGATTGAGAAAGAATTAATGGCTTAAACTCATGATATAGTCCTAACTAAGCATGAAGATGATTAGGGAATTATCTTACCAATTTAGGAGGCTTGGATCTTGAGTTTTGAAATTTTATTCCTTTAAAAAAGCTAAAAGCCGAGAGCAAATGAAGAACTCATGCCTTGGTTGCTTTTGATTTTTGATGAGAATGATTTTTACTTGGCTTGGTTGACTTGTTTTGTATTTGATTTAGTCAATTACCTTCTTGCCCTTGAAATTGTGTGGTTACAAAGCTACCACACCTCCTTCCTTCCCATGTCATGCTTATGTCATCCTCATGATGTCATCCTCCCTTCCTTGTCCTCTTTCTATTGGTTGGATGACATCCTTCCCGCTAATCCCTTTGATTAACTTCCTAATCGTTTGCCTAATGACCGCTGATCTGTTATACGGTTCGCTTAACTTTCGTTCTCGTTTATCGTTTGAAGGATCACACCCGGGATCTTATTACTTAGGTTCCCTTAACCTTTCTCAATACATTATATTCCTTTTTATGATCCTCTATTATAATCCTTTAATTTAAATCCTTTTTATCCTGTTACCGTATACTCAATTCTCTCCGTATCTTGTGGATTTCCGGGAAAAACCAAAGTGTTCGGAATTGGATTCTGACGATCTTTACATACACTTATATACTTCATAGAGTACTAATAATATCCCAGAATATCCATAACAGAACCCCTACATAGTGTGGCGTGAAAAGTTTTCTCATTCAGCTAAAACACTATTCACAAGGGTTACAAAAAGTTGAAAATTTTTGGGGTTATTACAGTCTCCCCTCCTTAAAAGGATTCCGTCCCGGAATCAAACAGAAAACAAATGGGGGTACTTTTCTAGCATTGTGCTCTCTAGTTCCCAAGTTGATTCTTCCACATTATGATTCTGCCATAGTACTCTGACTAGCTTGATCACTTTGTTCCGAAGCACCTGCTCCTTCTTATCCATAATCCTTACTGGCTTCTCCACGTAAGTTAGATCTGGCTGCATATCCACCTGCTCATACTCCACTATGTGCCTGGCATCCCGATGATACCTCCTTAGCATTGACACATGGAACACATTATGAACTTGTTGCAAATTAGGGGGTAGGGCTAGCTCGTAAGCTAACTTTCCAATCCGTCTTAATATCTCAAAAGGTCCAATGTATCTTGGGCTTAGTTTTCCTTTCTTTCCGAACTTCATTAATCCCTTCCAAGGGGATACTTTCAACAGTACTAAGTCCCCTACTTCATATTCCTTGTCCTTTCGGGCTAGGTCTGCATATTTCTTTTGTCTGTCTTGGGCTGCTACAAGTCGCCCTCTGATAAGATCCACTATATCTTTGGTCCTTTGGACCACTTCGGGTCCGAGCATCTTCCGCTCTCCTACTTCATCCCAGTATAAGGGAGATCGACACCTTCTTCCGTATAGGGCCTCATAAGGCGGCATTCCGATGCTAGCATGAAAGCTATTGTTATAAGAAAACTCGATCAACGGCAAGTGATCATCCCAACTTCCTTTAAGGTCTATTGCACAGACTCTCAACATATCCTCTAGTGTCTGGATGGTCCTTTCACTCTGTCCATCCGTTTGGGGATGGTACGCGGTACTCATATTTAACTTAGTCCCCGCACACTCCTGAAAGCTCCTCCAAAATCTGGAGTTGAACCTAGGGTCTCGGTCTGAGACAATGGACGCTGGGACTCCATGTCGTGTCACTATTTCCTTAAGGTAAATGTCCACCGGTCTATCGACTGTGTATCTCTCATTGATAGGAATGAAATGAGCTGACTTTGTCAGTCGGTCTATAATTACCCAAATGGCGTCGTGATTGGCTTTCGTCCTTGGCAAGCCTACAACAAAATCCATCGCTATCTGTTCCCATTTCCATTCGGGAATCTCCAGGGGTCGCAAAAGTCCACTGGGTCTCTGGTGCTCTGCCTTTACTCTTTGGCAAGTCAAACACTTGTTTACCCATTCTGCTACGTCCCTCTTCATGTTGGGCCACCAATAATATTCCTTCAAATCCCTATACATCTTGGTACTTCCTGGGTGAATGGAATACCTTGAACTATGGCTTTCATCCAAAATCTCATCTTTAAGTTCTTGAACATTCGGAACCCAAATTCGGTAGGAGTACCTCATTATCCCCTTATCATCTTTTTCAGTATGGATCTCCTCTCCAGTCATCGACTCTCTGCCTTCATTCATTATTTTCTCCTGACACAATCTGATCTTTTCCAATAACTCTGGCTGCATTGAGATCTCAAAAAGCTTTTCAGTTCCGGTTCCGGTTACCTTTACTTCTATTTCCATTCTCTCAAAATCCCTTATCAACTCTTCCGAAGTCGTTATCATTCTGAGTCTTTCCTTTCTACTAAGGGCATCAGCCACCACATTGGCTTTCCCTGGATGATAGAGAATCTCACAATCATAGTCCTTGATTAGTTCTAACCATCTCCTCTGGCGCATGTTGAGCTCTTTCTGCGTAAATATGTACTTGAGGCTCTTATGGTCTGTGAAAATCTCGCACTTCTCTCCATACAAGTAGTGCCTCCAAATTTTTAAAGCAAATACTATTGCCGCGAGCTCAAGGTCATGAGTAGGATATCTAACCTCGTATTCCTTCAATTGTCTCGACGCATACGCAATAACTCTACCGTGCTGCATAAGCACACATCCTAATCCTTTGTGCGACGCGTCACTATATATCACAAAATCTCCTTTTCCGTCCGGCAATGCCAATACCGGAGCCGTTATCAACCTTTTCTTTAATTCCTGAAAACTGTTCTCGCATTTCTTCGTCCATTCAAACTTCTCTGTCTTACGAGTAAGTCGTGTCAAAGGGGCTGCGATCTTCGCAAAGTCCTGTACAAATCTACGATAGTAGCCGGCCAACCCTATGAAACTCCTTACCTCTGTGGGTGTGGTTGGCCTTTCCCAATTTGAGACCGCCTCTATCTTGGAGGGGTCGACCAATACTCCTTCTTTATTGATCACATGTCCTAAAAACTGTACTTCATTCCGCCAGAATTCACACTTCGAGAATTTGGCATATAACTGCTCCTCTCTGAGTATTCCTAGAGCTATCCTCAAATGCTCTGCATGTTCTGCCTCAGTCCTTGAGTAGATCAAAATATCATCGATAAAAACTATCACACACTTGTCCAAGTACTTCTTAAATACTCTATTCATTAAATCCATGAAAGCCGCTGGGGCGTTGGTTAATCCAAAGGACATTACCAAGAACTCATAATGCCCATACCTGGTACGGAACGCTGTCTTGGAAATATCTTCGGGTTTAATCTTTAGTTGGTGATATCCAGTTCTCAGATCAATCTAGGAAAAATAAACAGCATCCTTTAGCTGGTGGAACAGATCGTCTATTCTAGGCAATGGGTACCTGTTCTTTATGGTTAGCTTGTTCAACTCTCGATAGTCTATGCACAACCTCATGCTCCCATCTTTCTTCTTAACAAATAAAACTGGTGCTCCCCACGGAGACACACTGGGTCTTATCATACCCTTATCCAAGAGTTCCTGCAATTGGATAGCTAATTCCTTCATTTCTAACGGGGCTAACCGGTAAGGTGCTTTTGAAACTGGCGCCGTCCCTGGGGCCAACTCAATAGCGAATTCAATCACTCTATCGGGTGGTAATCCCGGAAGGTCTTGTGGGAATACATCTTCAAATTCGTTGACTACTGGAATATCTTGCAAGTTGGGCACCTCCTTCTGCGTGTCCACCACATAGGCTAGGTAAGCCTCACTTCCTTTTCGTAGCATCCTTTTGGCCTGGGCCATAGTCAAAAATTTCTGCGTCTGCCTCTTTCCTCTAAATATAACTTCTTTCTTCCCGGGGATATTTAACTTAACTTTCTTCCCTTTACAGTCTATCTGAGCATCGTTGCTAGATAGCCAGTCCATTCCCAAAATCACATCAAACTCCCCTAATTTAAAAGGAATCAGATCAACACTGAAAGATTGCTCCCCTATGCCTATCTCACAGGCGGGGTGAATCTGGTTAACAGGAATAATTTCATGATTGGCTATTTCTACTTGTAAGGGTTCTATCAAGGGTTCAGCCTTAAGTCTTAACTTACGCGCAAGGTCCTTTGATATAAAAGATTTAGTTGCTCCCGAATCAAATAAAACATTTGCACTGACTGAATTTAGAGAAAGGGTACCTGCTATCACATCTGAATCTTTCATAGCATCCTGGACTGTCATGTTGAAAGTCCTCGCAGTAGGTGGCTTATTAGAAGCAGCCCTGCTTGCTCCCGAAGCTGCTGGTTTGTTCATTGGGCATTCCTTCTTCCAATGACCCGGGCGTCCACACCGATGACAATTGGTGGTTGGAACGACGGCAGGGATTGATGACGGGCACTTAGTTGAATAGTGGCCTTCCCGACCGCACTTAAAACAGGTTACTGGCCTTCCTTTACACTCCCCAGTGTGATTCCTTCCACATATGTTACAGGCTGGTAATGGGGGTCGAGACTGGTTGGAATAGGACATTCTTGACTTCTGGCCGCCTTGGCTCACACTCACACTCATTGGCCGCTTAAACCCAGTGTTCCTTCCTGGTAGGGACACTGCTCCTCGATTAAATCTAGTTGGGAAGCTCCTTCCTGCGGAACCTCCACCCATGCTCATACTTTTCCTCTTTATTCCTTTCTCCTCTCTTTCCTTCTGCATCTGTTCACTTCCAACTTCTACAATCGTTGCCTTTTGCACCAGAGTGGCATAATCCGTAAGCTCAAGGATTGCCACCCTATTCTGGATCCACGGTTTCAGTCCCTGCTGAAACCTCCTAGCTTTCTTTTCCTCGGTGCTCACAAACTCCGGCACAAACCTTGATAACTCAGTAAATTTCGCCTCGTACTCTGCTACAGACAAGTTATTCTGCTTTAGCTCCAAGAACTTGAGCTCCATCTGGCTTTCCATAAACCTCGGGAAATACTTCCCCAGAAACAACTGACTAAATCTCTCCCAGGTTATAATAGCATCTGTCTCCATGTTTTTCTTGGCCTCCCACCAGTAGTTAGCTTCTCCTTTCAGAAGGTAGGTAGCAAATACAGTCTTCTGTGCCTCCTCGGTACTCAAAATCTCAAAAGATTTCTCCATTTCCTTTAACCATGCCCTTGCCTCAACTGGGTCGGCTGATCCGTGGAACTCAGGGGGCTTAAGGGACTTAAAAGCCCTGAAAGAGTTTGCCACAACATTGTTACTTCCTTGAGGGGGTGGGTTGGGTTGACGTTCCAAATTCTGTCTTAGGAGTTGTATGAACTGGCTCATGGGATCCATGCCTGGGTTTGGTACTGGTTGCTCAACCTCGGTTTCTCCTTCTTCAGCCTCTATCTCAAATCCCTCAACATCATATGTTTCCTCTTCCTCTTCATACAGGGAGTCATCCTGTTCCACATAATCCTCATCTTCCTCTTCACTGTGTTCTTGGTTTCTATTGTCCTGATTATGGCTTCCCTGGTCCTCAGATCCAGGGTTCGCCCTAGTTCCAATCTTTCTTGGCGGCATGATTCTGATAATAATAAAAACAATTATTGGGAAAATTCAACGTTAGGTCACAATCATATACATCATTGTGCCTTGCACGGCTCTTATAATGGGGAGAACGTATATCGCAATCCTATTATTTTAAGAAAGTTCTAATACGAAGTGCAGTAATAATAATGATAAAACAGTGATCACGTCACTATGGAACTGAACCGAAAGGAAACAAATATATACATAATGCGAGAAATACATAGTTTGATCTGGTCAAAAGTACAACAGTGCTACAGTCACCTGTCCCAAAAGTGATACACAAGAGTCTATCTGTCTAGTCAGAAAAAGGGATGCTATATACAAGTCAACTATCCCGGAAAATTGGCTCTTACTAAGGCCTCGGCTAACTAGACAACTAGACTATTCCATCATCAATCCCGAATCACACACCGGAGCGGGTCAGCTCCCAAACCCTTTCCATCGCACGACGGAAGATATAGTCGGCCTGCCGCCTGGAGATCCTACCATGCCTGTCCCCCTGGAGAGATCTGAGTCTCGCTCGGGATGTGAGCTCTATCCCCGTAAGCTCCCTCCTCAAGGATCGGGGTATAGAAGCCCTGGTCTCATAAGCTCGGGTATGCCTACCCGCCCTCTCTGCATCCAACTCCCTCCTGGCCTCATCTAGTCGGCCCTCGGCAACAGCCACTCGGGTCCTCAATACATCCTGAACATATCCATGAGCTAACGAAGACTGCCTGTGGGCAGGGTCAAGAGGTGGTGAATCCGGAGCCGCTGAGGGTGCCTCCTCGGTCTGCCTAGGCTCGGAAGTATGGGTCTCTGAGCTGTCATCATCAGGAATCCAAGATAGTGGTGGAGGGGTAGGGGCTCTGACCACCGGAAGTGTGGGTAAAGGGATACCAGCATACACTACCATAGATCCAACACGCTCCTCAGCTACTGGGACCTCATCCGGGTCCTCCTCATCTGGAATAGCAATAACCTCTGTCTCTGACTCCTCTGAGGGGTCCTCCTCATCTGAAACAGCAATGACCTCCGTCTCAGGCTCCTCTGGGGGGTCCTCCTCATCCTCCTCCATCTCAGGCTCCTCCTGATCCTCAACATCTAGCAATGCCTCATCATGCTCACGCTCGAACATCTCAGGGTCCTCTATCTCAGGCGCCTACACATTAAACGAGCTAAGTTACTATCATGATACTTATAAGGGTTCCCATAAGGGTTTTAACTGTCAGCACTACTTTAAGTAGTCCGACCATGAACTTGGCAAGAGTTCTTATTATCTTTGTGAGTTTGTTATTATATCGTCGCATCATCTCTGAGGTTTATAACACTTAGCTCTGATACCATTTCTGTAACACCCCCAGATCCGGGGTCGGGGATCCGGGTTGTCACGGTCTTTCTTTCCACAATATCACTTCACTTAATTAATAATAAATAACCTTATGTTGTGACCCCACACTAACACACACCACAACCCGTTATAGTCTCAGAGATGAAATTGAAATAAGTACAAGTCTTTGAATCCACAATTTAAAATTATTACAACCCAAAATGATTACTTGATAATTTACAGTTAATTGCCATTATCTGCCACAAGTTATAATTATACATAATTTGATTCTCAAAAGTAGATGGTCTGAACTACAATGGATCTACCTCTGCAGCTATAGCAGCCACAACATCATCGGGAAGACGCGGGGCGCTTCCCACGCGCTTGCACTGGGTCTGCTGGAGTCTGGCCATCTCTCCTAACTGTTGTTGTGTGATGAAGAAATAAAGCAAGAGTGAGCCTTACAGCTCGCAAGATAATACATAGTGATAACAATAATATAAGTATCTAAATGGATACTCACTAGAATCTTTATCGTGTGTAAGATAATTACTTACTAGATATAATGTAAAAACAAGGAATGAAGTTACCAATACTTCGCCACACTTATATCATTTATAAAGCTACTTGAACTACCACCGTTCAAAGTATTATAAGTTTTAAGAAAAACATCCCATAGATGAGACCACAAGTTGAGACTTGAATAGATTCAATCTTTGAAATATTATTGAATGAAAAAAAAGTTATGAGATACTTTATTTAGTCCCGATATATATATATATATCCACATATATATATATCTCTAAAACATTTCCTGGAACCTCTGTTATGTAAAGTATGAACAGAGTTGCAATATCCAATAAATTTGGAAGGAAAAGAAAACCTTTGGCATAAACCAGATATCTTGCTGATCAGGCAAAGATACCCATTAGTAACCTTTTCTACTAGTAGATGGACGAATTCCCCACTGGTCATCACCCTGGTCATAATTAGGACCTTATGCTGGACTGCCACTCAGCCACTTATGCATTTGATGGACTCCCACTGAGCCACTTACACTATCATGGACGCCCACTGAGCCCATGTTGCTTATGCCGACTCAATAGATGGACTTACTTCCCGAACGTTGGGTAAGTAATCAATTCATTTACCAAAACTGCAACCTTGTTGCGAATATAAAATACACCACAGAGCCGGATCCCTCAGGTTTTAAGCGAGTATTTAAATCCCCTTAAAAAGGAAGATCTTAAATATAAAATTGAGTTTTGGGATCCGCTCTAACTTTTAAAAATCATTTTGAAGACTCGAAAACACTTTATAGAGTGTTTGGAGTAAAGCTGATTTAATGAAGTAAATCAGTCCCCAGAATATTTAGAAAATGACTGAATATTATTATTTAAATAATATTCCCATAAGAATAATCTTTATAAAAATAATTGAAGTAGAAGTATTAAAACTTATACTTGAAACGAGTATTAAATAACCAAAGATATACTTATATGAAAGTATTATCTTTATTTGAATAATTAAAGATAAGTTTGATTATCGACACCTTATTCTTTAATAAAATAAAGAATATATCTCAGCAAATAATCGGAGTCATAGATCCTCAAATGAATATTCATTAAATAATATAAACCGAGTCATAAGCCCTCGAATGAATATTCAAATAATATTCAATAAATAATATAAAGGAGTCATAAGCCCTCGAATGAATATTCAAATAATATTCAAATAATAAAATAAAAGGAGTAATAAGTCCTCGAATGAATATTCAAAATAATATTCATTTAATAAAATAAAGAAGTCATAAGCCCTCGAATGAATATTCAAAATAATATTCATTTAATAAAATAAAGAAGTTATAAGCCCTCGAATGAATATTCAAAATAATATTCATTTAATAAAATAAAGAAGTCATAAGCCCTCGAATGAATATTCGTAATAATATTTATTAAATAAAATAAAGGAGTCATAAGTCCTTGAATGAATATTCGTAATAATATTCATTAAATAAAATAAAGGAGTCATAAGTCCTCGAATGAATATTCGTAATAATATTCATTAAATAAAATAAAGTTATCGAATAAACCTTATTCGATTAATAGTTTTAAAAACTATATCAATATATATATATATATATATATATATATATAAATATATATTATACTCGGGAGCCTCGCCTCCCGGTTTTAGAAAAAGTTCACCTTTTGATTCCCTATACTAAGGGTATACGCAAATACCGCTTATCTCTAGCATAGGTATTATGCAACGAATAAGCATTTGAACCAACAGATATATAAATCAAGAATACGAAACAGGCATGCATATATACCATATCACATGCTACAATATATCGCAAGAATTTGCTAATAACAAATATGCATTTATCACAAGATCATGCATATACACATATACATCACAACAACAGTATAACGGGTAGAAAACTTGCCTGAGCGACTTGGGGGTGAGAAAGGCTCGGGACAAGTCTGATAACCTATAAACAACAAGTAAGTTGGAATTAAACCAAAATCACTTGTAAACCTATACTTTAACTAACTTAGACTCTAACGCTTGTTTTGCGCTCACCGATTCGCTTAAGTCACTCGGGTACCCTCGGCTCCACCATTTTTAATAATTTAACCTTTACGAGTTTTAAAGCGATTCCTTCGCGAATGTCTTACCAACTGCCTAACACACTTACCATAAATGTTTCATACATTAATTAACCCTTTTTGGTCTTTAACCTATGTTTCAAAGTAAGGCGAGGGAAAAAGTTTCGTTCGCGAAACGCCGTTACTTGAAACGGTCGTTTCTCCTAAACCGTGCATCGGAATTGAACGAACTACATATCAAAACGAAGCTCGTAACATGAGCTATCTAATCATGGCAGTGGTATTAATCTAGCAGGGGGTTCTCGGGTCCTAATGCTATGCACAAAAACAGTCCAAAGAAAATCGGACGTTACGACGGCTATGTTTACGCGATTTCCAAATTTTAAACCATACAAAACCAACCACAAACCAACCTCAAATCCAACATACAACCAACATCCATCCTTATCACATCATAAAAACCCCAACCAATTCAATTTAATCATTCATACTTATGCTTAAACTTAACTTTAATCATACTTAAGTTCCTTTAAATCAAAACCACAACAATTACCATTCCATTTCACTACCATTCCAAATCCCAAACTCTAAATCATAACAACAAGCTACAATATCAACCCACTAATCAAAATCATCTTATAATATATAGGAATCTAGGGTTTGGAGATGGTATACCTTCCTTGAAGTGGTGGGTGGAGCTAGGAAGCCTTAAGAAGCTTGGAGAAGTCTTAAGAATGCTTGGATCTTCAAGAAAACCAAGAAAAGTTCAAGTTAAAAAACTTGAAAACACTATTCATTGTCTTCTTCTTTGATTAAATGAAGAAGATTGAGAAAGAATTAATGGCTTAAACTCATGATATAGTCCTAACTAAGCATGAAGATGATTAGGGAATTATCTTACCAATTTAGGAGGCTTGGATCTTGAGTTTTGAAATTTTATTCCTTTAAAAAAGCTAAAAGCCGAGAGCAAATGAAGAACTCATGCCTTGGTTGCTTTTGATTTTTGATGAGAATGATTTTTACTTGGCTTGGTTGACTTGTTTTGTATTTGATTTAGTCAATTACCTTCTTGCCCTTGAAATTGTGTGGTTACAAAGCTACCACACCTCCTTCCTTCCCATGTCATGCTTATGTCATCCTCATGATGTCATCCTCCCTTCCTTGTCCTCTTTCTATTGGTTGGATGACATCCTTCCCGCTAATCCCTTTGATTAACTTCCTAATCGTTTGCCTAATGACCGCTGATCTGTTATACGGTTCGCTTAACTTTCGTTCTCGTTTATCGTTTGAAGGATCACACCCAGGATCTTATTACTTAGGTTCCCTTAACCTTTCTCAATACATTATATTCCTTTTTATGATCCTCTATTATAATCCTTTAATTTAAATCCTTTTTATCCTGTTACCTTATACTCAATTCTCTCCGTATCTTGTGGATTTCCGGGAAAAACCAAAGTGTTCGGAATTGGATTCTGACGATCTTTACATACACTTATATACTTCATAGAGTACTAATAATATCCCAGAATATCCATAACAGAACCCCTACATAGTGTGGCGTGAAAAGTTTTCTCATTCAGCTAAAACACTATTCACAAGGGTTACAAAAAGTTGAAAATTTTTGGGGTTATTACAAGGATCCTAGTCGAAATTTCGACCTGGATCCTAGTCGAATTTTGGGCCAGCCTTTCAATCATGGTCGAAGGATTTCGACTAGGATCCAGTACCTGGATTTCGACCACAATCCTAGTCGAATCTTCGACCTGGATTTTGGTCGAAATTTGTGTCTTTCTTTTCTTCCTGGTCGTAAGGTTTCGATTAGGATTCACGACCTGGATTTCGACCAGGATCCTAGTCGAACCTTCGACCTGGATTTTAGTCAAGATTTTTGAGCTTATTTGCTTCCTAGTCGTAAGGTTTCGACTAGGATTCACGACCTGGATTTCGACCAGGATCCTAGTCGAACCTTCGACCTGGATTCTAGTCGAGATTTCTGTGCTTATTCTCGAAAAATATTGTGCTTGATTCAGGAATTCGACCTCAATCCTGGTCTAATTTACCTGGTTTTCGACCTCAATCCTGATCTTTTTTACCCGTAATTTTCGGATATCTGTTCGAAAGAATTCGAATAGAATTCACGACCTGGAATTCGACCTCAATCCTGGTCTTTTTTACTCATAATTTTTGGGCACCTGTTCGAAAGAATTCGAATAGAATTCAGGACCTGATTTCGACCTCAATCATGGTCTTTTTTACTCATAATTTTTGGGCACCTGTTCGAAAGAATTCGAATAGAATTCACGACCTGGAATTCGACCTCAATCCTGATCTGTATTGGGTTTCTTCCTAATTCAATTTGGATTGGGCCTTGTTTGGGCCTTCTCTCTTTAGGGCTTTGATTTGGGCCTTGACTTGGGCCTGCATTTGGGCCTGCATTTGGGCCTCTATTTTTCCAAATCCTAATTGGATTTGGGCTTCTATTTTTCCAAATCTTAATTGGATTTGGGCCTTCTATTTTTCCAAATCCTAATTGGATTTGGGCCTTCTATTTTTCGAAATCTTAATTGGATTTGGGCCTCTTCCATATTAATCTGGACTTTAATATGTTAAAACACCTTCTTTAGAATTCTCGGGAACTTTTATTTATTTCCTTTGGAATTTCTTGGAGTATTCTGGAACGTTCCATTTCTGGGCTTTCTTTTTTGGGCTTTTAATCTTACTGGGCTTTTTGTCCCTTCAACTTCACTTTTTGTCCTATATAAAGGAGTGAGTAAAGTCTATTGCTCCTCACTTTCTTATTTTTAACTTCTCCTTCTCTTTTCTTCTGTTAAGGATCTCAGAGAAATAACTGTAGGTCGGAGTTCTTTGAGCCCCAAAGCCTCCATTTAGCAAGCCAACCTCTTTTAGCAGCATTACATCAGGTAAACACTTTTCCCTTTTTTCTTCTTGTGCTTGTTTTTGCATAATTTGAGTTTAAAGTTGTCTTCTTATGTGCCCCCCCTTTTTTTTTCAGATGGCTGATAAGAAAATGACTCGTTTGGCCAAGATGAACGTGGCTAGAAAGTCCAATGAATTCCCCATTCGATCAAGGTACACTTCCTTGATTGATATGATCAACACCCGAGGGGATGAGTACCCGTCTGATGCGCATTTAGACGCGCACGACCACATCAGTGTCTTGCGAGATCCAAAGGAGCTAAGCAAGTTGAGTGCTAGCTTCAAAATTAAGGAACCTTTCAAGCTAGTTATTGCGGGTCCGGCCGACAGGGCCTGTCAATGGAGGAAGGAGGCACTATGTGTCTACAGGGACACTCTAAGGGCAGGTATCAGACTCCCCTTTCACCCATTTGTCCCGGTTTTTCTAGCTGATGTGGGCGTCAGCCCTTGCCAACTCCCTCCAAACTCTTGGTGGTTGATTCTGTGCTACTTGTCGCAATGCGCCAATCACAACGTCCCTACTTCGGTTGCCGTTTTTAGAAAGATTTTCAGTTCAAGAATAGTCCCGACAAGAATCCGGGGTGGGTTTCTTTGAACCAGCGCCCAACCGTTCCCCACATAGTGAATGGGAAGTCCATCCTCGACAATAATTTGGGGTGGAAGAAAGATTTTCTGTACGTTCTTTGGGAGGGCGGCGATTGGGGCACCCTCTTTCGTTCGTCTTTTGGGCTAGCTGTAGATGGGAGCCCTAACAATATAGTTTTGTCTGAGGAGGAGACCAGAGCTTTCAACCTCCTTACTCAAGATAATGGGACTTCCCACTCCTGGGATCTCATCAGGGAGACCGTTCTTGTAGAACGTGGCCTTTCTCCCGTTCCTAGAAAGAGTATGTTTCCTTCCTTCTCTAGTTGTCTTCGTTTCTTCCATCTTTTACTTTGCTAATTTCTAAACTCACTTATCTTATTTGTTGCAGTGCCTGAGAAGATTGAGGAGGCTACAAGGCCTAAAGACCTGGAGACAACCAGGATGAAACGTGCTGGGAAGGTCTTCAAAGACCCGCGCCTCAGGGATCATTTCCCGGAGTTCCTACTCCAGGCGAAGGAACCAAGCGAGGAAGGCCCCAGCCAACCTTTACGTACTAAACAAAAACCAGGGGCTTTCTTCCAACCCGCGTGGGGAATCCGGGACAAGGATTCGATTGTTGGAAACACAGTGCTTGCCAAGGAATGGTCTATGCATTCCATTTCCCCGGTTGACTATCATGACCTTGTCCTTCAACAGGACTTGGAGGCTAACGAGCTTTTCGGAGCTTAGGCTTTGGCGACGACACGTCTTTTTATTTTGACATTCATAGCTTTTTGCCGTAATTTTTCTCATTTCTCACTTTTGCTTTGTATCCTGTAGGCGAATGTCCATTTTCAAGGGGCGATTCACCAAGCCAAGGATTGGAAAGTTGGCCTAGAGGATGCAAACAAGAAGCTGGAGGAGGTCAACCAGAGGATAGAGGCCCTTGAAGCCCAACTCGCCTCATCAACTTCTGACCTTGAAACGGCCCGGGCTAAGAATGTTATCCTCAAGGCTCAAAAAGACAAAGCTTTTGACGGCTGGATGGATACTCAGGAATTCAAGGATTTAATGGTGGAGCATGACGCCCTCCTACATCCAGTCAGCTACAAGGAAGGCTGGGACGCTGCTGTGGAGGCTATTCAGGAAGAATTTCCTGAGGTTCTTGAACAATCTTCTTTCCCCTGCCCTGTGAAAGTTCCAGCACTTGGGGGCGTTGCAGATAAGCTTGCCGATCATATTAAGGATGACCCATCGGGGAGTCAAGGCCAAGGCCAAAAAAGGAAGGAGCTTGAATCTAGCTCTGAAGAGGAGGAATCTTCTTCTGAGGAGGAGCCTGAGCCCGTTATAAAGAAGGCCAGGGTAGAAGAGTCTCCAAAACCAGCATCCCCTAAGCCAGCATCTCCTGCGGTATCCAAAGCGTCCGAGGATAGTTCCAAGGGAACCTCTGCGGGGACTTCCGAAGAGACTTCCGAGGGACCGACTGAAGAGACGCCCGAGGAGACTTCGGATAGTGATTCCGAAGAGTCTGAACCTTACAAGGCCTAAGTTTTATGTATTTTTTCTTTCTTAGACAATATTGAACTTTGTAATTGACTTTTATTATTTTTAGTTGTATTGCCCACGTATCATTGTATTTTTTTTGAGTTTTCAAACTCAAGTTCATAACTTGGTTTTATCCTTCATAATGCATCAATCTAATAGGCTAAGATTAAGTCGAACGCTTTTTATTATAACTTGGTATTCTTGATACCTTAAGTCGAACCCTGATAAAATCTAAAGATATCTTCTATGTAAAAAATCCTAAGGAAGCAAAACTTCAAGGTGCTTTTAAACCTACTTGTCACTCTGACAAGTGAGAATCATACTTTAACTGTTCTACATATAGTAAACCTTCAGGTTTTGGGCATGCCAAGTTCTCGGTACTTCAAAACCATCCATAGTCTCCAGCTTGTAGGTTCCTCTACCCTGAACGCTCTTGACTTTGTATGACCCTTCCCAATTTGGGGCAAGTTTCCCTTTCTGTCCTACACTAGAAGCTTCCACTTTCCTCAAGACTAAGTCACCTTGTTTGAAGAACCTTTCTTTAACCCTTAGGTTGTAGTAGAACGAAGATTTTTTCTAATATTCCACTATCTTCGCATGTGCCTCATCTCGTACTTCATCAATTAGATCCAGGGCTAACCTTTGCCCTTCTTCATTTTCCTCAGCATTGAAAGCTTGAATCCTGGGGGAGGAATGTGATATCTCTACAGGAACAACTGCTTCTGCACCATATTATAACATGAAGGGAGTTGCTCCAGTCGTGACTCTACATGTAGTCCTATAGGCCCATAGTATTGGGAGTATTTCATCCACCCAGTTATTCCTTGACTTCTCGATCCTCTTCTTTAGTCCATCCAAGATTATTCGATTCGCCACTTCCGCTTGCCCATTGGCTTGCGGGTGAGCCACAGAGGTGAACCGCAACTCAATTTCATTCTCCTCACAATACTTCTTGAATTCCTCATTATTGAATTATGTTCCATTGTCAGTGACTAGGATGCGGGGAATTCCATACCGGCACATGATATTTTCCCACAGGAATTGTGCAACTTGCTTAGTTGTGATTTTGGCCAAAGGCTTGGCTTCATCCACTTAGTAAAATAATCAATGGCTACAATCAGGAACTTCCTTTGTGCCGTGGCCATGGGGAAATGCCACAATATATCCATTCCCCATATAGCAAAGGGGATGGGCGAGTTGATGGAGGTCAACATCTCGGGGGGTTGTCTAACGACTGGTGCGTGCTTCTGACAGCGGTCACACTTTTTCACATATTCTTTGGCATCAGCCATCATTTCTGGCCAATAGAAGCCTAAACGGGTTATCTTATGAGCTAAGGCCCTGCCCCCAAGTGTTGCCCACATATGCCTTCATGTACTTCTTCAAGAGCCAAGCGTGCCTCATCGGGCCTGAGACACCTTAAGTAGGGAACCACGAAAGATCTTTTATACAGAATTTCATCTATCAAAGAGTATCTTAGTGCTCGAATAACCAATTTTCGTGCTTCAGTAGCATTGTTCGACAACCAACCGGTTTGAATATGAGTCTTAATGGGAACTGTAATATCCCATATTTTCAGATATTATTTTATAATTATTTGGATTTATTTATGTGATTTTTATGTGAATTTTGGTGAATTATCTGATATTGGAATTGGTGTTTGGGTGTTTATATGTGATATTATTTGAGTATTTTAATTTTTATGTGCTCAGAATAAAATATAGATAATTGTGATAATTTTCTGGTAATTTTTGGACTGTTAGATGATTTTATAATGATTTATGGATTTATTAATTATTTTCTGAATAATTACAAAACTATTTTATAAAGCCGGGAATCGTCCAACCTCAACTGTTTTTGCATTTTTACAACCCGAAACTCTTCGAAAAACTCCTTCCTAATTAAATCTGGTAATTCCGGACATTTTCCGTGTTTTGACTTTTTCGATCCGGATTACGGTTTGACCTATGCGTGTCCCAGCGCAAAATTTTCGATACGCTAATCATTTCGGTAGATCAATAAAACCCTTATTCTCGAGAGACGAGATATTCTTACAATATTTTCTCATAGGGTGTTTTATAAGAAGTTCGGTTTTGATAATTATCTAAATCTGGTATTAAATTGTATCGTTATATAGTTACTTAGCGGCTAAGTAATCTATTTTTGGATCCGATATATAAGTGTAAATTCAGTATTAAATTTCAGAATATTTCAAAAATCATGAAACTTATATTTTATTAGTATTTGAATATTTCGAGAATTTTAAAATTATTTCGAAAAATTTTCGGGTTATATTTACCCGCACGTTTGTTCGTTAAATCGTAAAATACGGATATGACACGCGATTTATAAAAATGTTTTAAAATTATGAAAATTTTATTTTATTAGTTTTTAAAATATTCCGAGAATTTTAGAAATATTTCAGTTTCAAAAAAATTATCGGACCAGACCACTATCGGGATGTCAAACCCCACAAAAATCAGACTTTTATTTTTATAAAATTGGGGGACTTCCAAATATTTTATATTTTTGCAGTTTTGAAATATTCATAATTTTTAGGATATTTTGATATAAATTTTATATTTATTTGATTTAATATTATTCCCCTCTAATTATTAATTCTGGGCTAATTTTGATTATATTGTATTGATTTTAGTTATAAAAAAAACAATAAAAAAAAACCTAAAACTACCCGCACCCCTCCACTTATCCTGTTAGGCGCACAACCACCCCCTTTCTATTATCCAACGCCTCCTCTCCCCCTCCTCTTTGTTATATATTTTTATTTATTTTTAATTTTCAAAAATTCATATCTTACAAATCGTTTATCCAAATTTCAATTGGTATATATATAAACGATCAGCGCTTCGATACCTACACATAGGTATATATATTGCGAGATTTTGAGAAGAAAATTTGCGGGGCATATTTCCGTTATATTTCCGTTTTAATTTACTTTCGGGACATTAAAAAGGAGTATGACGGTGTTGATTACTCCACATGGCATCTCAACGTGTATATGTCTATGGCTATTAATTTCGGATTTTTTTGGAGATATTTTCCGGACATCAGATATTCTCCTCAGGGTGACCAGAATTTATTTTGGGTAAGGATTCCGAGTTTCTGCTTTTATATTTTGGGTATATTATAGCATGTCGGTGTTTATATATTTATTTCGTAATTTTTAGAAGTGGTTGTAGAAGTCATTTTTGACCGCGTTTTTCATTTCTGGAGTGTTTATACACGTAAATATAAATTATTGTGTTGATTGTTGTTGGTTGTGTCGATATGATATCGACTGGCAGTCCGAGAAATAGAGGAGGTGCTCTCCGATTTCTAAGAAAATATTATTTTTAGTTCTGAAGATTATTATTTTTATTATTATTCGAAAATAAATCCAAATTATTTAGTTAATGAATTTTAATTGATTATTTAATTCGAGTTAATTATTTCTTATGATTTAAAAATTCCGAAAAATAGTTCGAGCTTTAAAATATTTTTTTAAATTATTTTCCAGGCTCGATAATTCTTATAAAATTATTTTTGGGAGTTCGAGCCCTATTATTTAATTATTAAATGATTCGGAGACCCGTTTTAATTCTGAAAAATGTTCAAAAATTCATAATAAATCAACCGTTCGCCCGTTTAATACGAAACGAATGCCTCTAGACTCAGAAAAATATTCCGCTTTCATTAAAAATACTTTCGAGACCCAAAATCTTTTGTTTCAAAAGGGTCATTTGATTCACGAGTCATTTTGAGTCGATTATTGATCAAAAAATTATATTTTTGACCCGATTTCCGTTTTAAACGTACCGAGTCGACCCTTCTGATGAACCGAGTCTTATGTGATATATGAATTATGTGCTTATGTGCTATGTGAATTATGTGCATATGTTGATCAAGAGTCCTATATTTGTCTATTATATTTATGTGTGGGCTATCGTATGGATAGACGATAGGCTTTTGACGCGTAGTTCGTCGAGTGGTTATCAATTAGAAAATTAAAGTTCTATATTTTAATTATAGATGCGGATCATTCGAGTTAATCAAGACAAGATGTTGGATAAAGAGTGAGATGGAATGAAATTGGATAACTGGCTTCTAGCAATCACAGGAGCAGCATATCAGTCAAGTGTTGAAAAGAAGGACGGTGATGTTTTAAGACAGAATGTCAGAATAGATGCGTCTTTACGAGTGTGACTAACTGCTAAAACCCAAAGGCAAGTATTTCTATCATCACTTATTGTTCAAGTGATATTTATTTTGAATCGTATTATGCAAGTATTGCTTTCCCTATTCTCAGTTTAGAATCGATAAATGTTTTACATATCGCTGAATTAAATAATTCTGTTTATGCAAGTATTCTTCCGCTATTCTATGTTCAGAGTAGCTAAGTGATTTTACTTATCCAATTATCGGATTTATAAATTTTTGGATTTTGAGAAAGATGACGTTGTTTTGGTTTTCTGCCCAAGTGAATAGGCGAATAAAATTTATAAGGGTGTCGAGTATTATGACCCCTTTCAATAAAAATGTTTTAAGATTGGATGGTTGCGTAAGAGGCCGTGGCGGCGGTCCAGCGTGAGCTATGTGTTATACAGGATACAACACCTTGCTAGGCCGATATGTGCCTTGGGTACCCCTTTGTTTAGTTAGATATGCTTCGGCATACCGGTGTTGCTCCGCGGCTGATCACCGGCGGCAACACACCGTCGTTCGAGGATTCCAATCTAAATTATTATATTGCTTTTGACATCTTACAAGGAATGAATTATTAAGTATTTTGTTTTCAGATAAAAGATGAAAAATGGTTTTGATTCAGTTTCTTATTTTGAGAATGCTTAGTTTGTTGTTAAATATCAAAGGTGGTATTAGTACAGATAATTGGTGTTGACTTCAGTATGGGATGTTGTGAGCATCAAAGTTCGTAGTGATATCTAATTTGATATGATAACAAAATAAGTATTAATTTCAAGAGTTCGGTTTTGAGTAAAGTTTACGATTCAATCCAGAATCATTGTTTCATGTTAGAATTGTTTACGATATTTCCGTAAACACTGTTTTACCAGTTTTATTCTCGTCAAGATTCAAAGTATTGCTGAAGCATTTTGCTCAAAAATATCAAAATGGTTTTGAATATAATTAAGGAATTAAATCTAGGATTCCTCAACTAAAATTTTAAGATTCAGCAACTATGATTTTAAAAATGTTCTGCACTAATGCAGATGTCAATTTTATATCAAAACGACCATATATATATGCTATAATGATTTTGCTGAGCATTTCTTCCGCTCATACTTTTCTGTTTTTAAATTTAACCTCCAGTGAGGATTAGCTTGCGCTAGTTAGCTGCGTAATTCGAGGAAGCAAAGAAGAAGTTTTTGGGAGGTGGTTGGTCCAGGGTTGCGGACTAGTGTAAGTTTTATTGTGTAAAGTTGTTTATATTATATTATATTATAGTTGTATATTTTATTTGGGCCTAGTGTACTTCAATTCGAAGTTATACTAGTGGGTTTAGTTTTGAGTTGGAATTTATTGAAAAATGTTTAAAAGAAAGCGAAAAAGTTATTGGTAGAATTTTGATATCTTGTTTCTAGAGCTGTAACCTTAAAATATCTTGGATTAGTTGGGGTCATTTATATTAAATATCTTCCGCTGGCATTTATTTATTGATTAAACAGGTTGATTTAGATTGAGGTTTCATAGTGACGACCAAATCCTCTGACCCCGGATTTGGGGGCGTCGCAGGTTGGTATCAGAGCTGAGGTTATAGTATACTAGAAACGAGAGTGTGTAGGAGTGTGTATAGCTATGTGAGGACGTTTGAGCTCATATCGAGTTCATGTTGGACTATCGGATATAGTTCCAACGAGTAAGTTAAGATAGGCGCATTCGTTTGAGATGGTTGTGTTGAGCTGGATGGAAATCCGGGAAGCTGCAAACTTCTATGGTGGAATCTTCCGAGGCTACTACGATTTGATGACGATGAAGATTATTGATATCCCTGGAATATGAAGAAGTGTCGAGAATCGGATGACGAGTCTGAAAGGAATATGTCCTAAGTCCAATCATGTATTAGGATTTAGGAATAACTTTTATGTAATATGTTTTGATTTCATTGATATTAATAAAAGACTTGTTTTGTTTTTATTACGGGCTCTATCTATTTAAGTGTTTAAATAAGATATACCATAGTTTAGAGTAAAGCTTTTTATGGATTATGATGAGATCATAATAGTGAGACCTAAAAAGATGATAACTCTAAACTTAAATAGTTCCTGGTCATAGGATTACTAACTGGTAAATAATAATCCGCAAAGATCGGTACATACTATGCTTGCTTCATTATGAAGGATGTTTGTTCTCATAGACATTTGTGTGGTGACACTATAGCTAGTATGTAGGTGCTTATTATAGAATAAGTTCACTGAACATGACTCGCCCAGCTGAACAACTAATGGAGTTCACTCACGTGTCAGCAATTGTTCGCTTAGTGATAGTTGTACAAGTATCCTTAGACTTGAGGTCATCATAGTCATCTTGTGTACACTGAACTATGCTTTGGTTTACTTCTTAGTCTCCAGGGACAATTATTAGGGCTCTTCTGGGTATAGGAATTTGTACACGAAGATAGTGTATGATCAATAAAGGATCTACCCCTTCCAGTGAAGGAAGCGAATGTTCAAGGCTGATCCACTTATGCTAGTTCAGGAATCTCTAGCCAGAGTGAATGAAATTAGAAAGGAGTTTGTAATTTGCATAGAACTAATCATAGTAAATGGTAAGCAAGTGATTTAATTAAATAGGCTTGACACGAGATCCATGCCTTGTATTTAATTGGAACATTGTAGGGTAGAAGGAGTTTATTGTACGGTAACTATTCACTGACAGGTTCTTGGTATTCTAAGCAGTGAATTCATATTATCCGGATAGTCGCGATATGTTGAGAAGCATCACTCACGATGTAGAATAAATGTGATTAATTAATTAATCATATTTAATAAATTAGAGAATTTATATAAATAATGATAAAATAGTTTTATTATTATTTATTTCTACGACCGGCTTAATATTGAACCTACAGGGTCACACCATAAAAGGAGAATGATTTAATGGTGGAGGAATTAATTAATAATGGCTAATAATTATTTATTTATGAAATAAATAATTAATTGGCAAATTTAATAATTGATTAAATGAGATTTAATTGATTATAAATTAATTAAGAAAAGTTCTTAATATTATTAATTAAGGATTTAATTTTTGGAAATTAAATCAAGAGAGAGAATTATTTCTAAAGTGTTTAGAAAAAGGGTTAATAATTAAAAGGTGTTTTAATTATTAATGAGAATAATAAATGGGATAATAATAATATTATTTATGGGAAAATTTCAGCTGAAAATTTTGCCTATAAATACACTATTATAGACCCTATCTTATTCGAACCCACATCAAACCCGAAAACCCAAAAAGTTTGGAAAACCCAATTCTCTCCACCTCCTTCCTCCTCCTTAACATCATTTTCTTGGTGGATACCGGTGGAGTGCTTCACACTTGAGGAGCAACTGCTAAGGATCTCTGATCGTTGTCTCCGAATTATTTTTAAAGGTTAGATTCGATCCCTCGAATTTTTATTCACGCTTTATATGCTTTTATTTGGATTTTGTATGTGTAAAAGTGTTTTTTCCACGCCCCGCTGTGTTTAAAAATCCAACAATGGTATCAGAGCATAGGTTGTATGCATATAGATCTGTGGTAAAAATTTCAGAATTTTATGTGCTTGTATGAATTAATTATGATTTTTACAAGTTATATTATGGATTAATTTTGCCTGATGAGAAATCGTTTCTCAGACTAATTTTGAATGTTGATCTGGGTTCTACAAGTGTTGTAGATCGTCTGGGTATTTTTTTCATAATTTTATGATGTATAGATTTTTTATTATGATTTTTTGAAGTTTTTACAATTAAATTCGTAATTTAATAAGTATAATTATATGTATATATAGTATATATATATATTTGTATTATCTGCACATCTGCAAATATGCTTGCTGTTGTCTGTGCTGCTGTGCACGGAAAGAAAGAAGGTAGAGAATGTCAGACGTCGGCACGGGGATCGAGAAGAGAAAAACAGCGGCTGACTGAAAAAGGACGGAGGACCGCGCATCGACCACGCGCGCGTGGGGCTCACGCTCTGGCGTGCCACGCGCGGCGCGTGGAAGACACGCGCTGGTGACGTCATGCTGACATCAGCATAGGGGTTAGGGGCGCGTGAGGCGCGTGGGCGCGTGGGCGCGCGTGGGGGGAGGTCTGACACGCGCCTGACAGCGCGTGTGCGCGTGGCGGCGCGTGGGACACCTTCTTAGGGTGCGTGAGGGCGCGTGGAAGTTCAGAATTGGGCGATTTTGGTGCCGTTGGATTCGTCTTTTCGAGACGCTTCTAATGGTATATTATATGATATTTTATGAAATTGTTTCAAACTGTTTATAGCTAAGAGAAGTGTTTTTAAGCTGTTTTTAACTGTTTAAATTGCTTTTAAATGCTTCATGTGATACATAGAGATGTATATTGCTTAGACCAATGTGCTAGATGATATAACATGCCTACCTTGATGTTTATTCATGTTGATATATGTGATATATGCTTAGTTTATCATGCGATGATAGATTTAGGTGAACTTAAATGAACATAAGGCGTTTGTTAGTCAACCTAGTACAGTGAAATTGTTTCATAACCTTAAGAAAAATATTATGAATACAATCATGAGATTCTTGTGTTTGTGAAACACGTAATTGAATATGAATTTTCGATATGAGAGAAAGGATGATTCTGTCAACAACAGATTTCTATCTGTAAGAAAGGGTTATTAAGTGACGCCTCTTGACAATGCTCCACCCGATCTGGGAATCGTCTGATTATTGATTATTGATTTGAAATATTTAATTTAAAAGGAAGAATTTCTTTATAATATGATTATGATTATAACGTAATATAATCCCTCTAAAATTAAATAATATCAAGTAGTAATTGGCTAATGATACAACGAGCTTGTGTCGGTCATAGCCTTCCAACATGATAGAAAAGTAGTTCTTATTTTTGAATCATTGTCGGTTCGTGCTACAGCCGAGGGCTTTGATTTCGAAATAAGAAATACTTGTCTATTACATAGAGATGTGTACATTGAATAAGAATCTAAAGGTCGGTACGTGCTACAGCCGTGGGCCTTTGGGGACTGATTCAACTGTACGGAATGTTGGGATAGACTTGACTTAGAATATTGAGTTTGTCGTGCTACAGCCGAGACTCAATTATTCAAGAGGCTAAAGTTTGATTAGGGAATAACATGAGATGTAATTGACAAGAGTTGTCTGCCTATTGAACATTACATGGCGGTTCGTGCTACAGCCGGGGTCGTGTAATGGAATGTAGGATCCCTATTCCCACTAGCATTATGAATGCTTAATTTTTCACGTAGGGGGTTGAATAAATTAGGAAAACCAGTGGGAGCCACTTATGAATAAAGACCCGATTCATATAGTGTTTTAAAATGAATTCGAATATTTGTTAAGTGTTGTTATGTGTTTATCATTTATAGGTTTACAATATACATTATGTCTTCTGCACTATCACTTAGGAGCATACTGGATGCTCACAAATTGACTGGTCCTAATTATGCTGACTGGCTTCGAAACTTGAGAATTGTTCTCAGAATTGAGAAGCTGGAATACGTGATTGACTCACCTAAGCCTACTGAACCTGCTAGTGATGCACATAATGATGAACATGTTGTGTATCGTAAGTGGATAGATGATGCAAATGTTGCTCAATGCATCATGCTAGCTTCCATGAACATTGAGCTACAGAAGCAACATGAGCATATGGATGCTCACACTATCCTCATGCATCTACAAGAGTTGTATGATGTGGCGGGGAGGACAGCTCGATATGAGATATCGAGGGAGCTGTTCGGTTGTAGGATGTCTGAGGGAGCATCTATGAATGACCATGTACTTAAGATGATCAATTTGATTGAACGTCTTGGACAACTTGGTTTTGCCATGGATGGGGAGCTGAGCCAAGACTTGGTCTTGCAATCGCTTCCAAGTTCGTTCTCGCAGTTTGTTGTGAACTTTCACATGAATAAGTTGGATGTCAGCCTGCCTGAACTCCACAACATGTTGAAGACTGCGGAATCGAATTTCCCCCCTAAGAAGAGTTCTGTTCTTCTAATTGGTGAAGGTTCCAATCCTAAGAAAAGGAAGAGGAACTCTTCCAAGAAGAAGAAAGTAGGTGAGAAAATGCCGGTTCCACCAAAAGCTGAAGACCCCGAGAGCAAAATTGTTTGCTTTCACTGTAACAAGGTGGGGCACTGGAAGAGTAACTGCAAGGTTTACCTTGCAGAATTGAAGAAGAAGAAGGGTAGTGAGACTACCGCTTTTGATTCAGGTATGTTCATGATAGAAGTGAATATGTCATTAAATCAAATTTCTACTTGGGTATTCGATACCGCCTGTGGTTCTCATATCTGCAATTGTTGCAGGGACCAAGGAGAAGTAGGACTCTTGAGGAAGAGGAGGTGGTTCTACTGATGGGAAATGGAGCAAGAGTTGCTGCTGTAGATGTAGAATCATTTCATTTACATAGGCCTACGGGCAAGACTATTGTTTGAAATAATTGTTATTTTGTTCCCTCGATTGTGAGGAATATTATTCCCATGTTAGACTTGGCTGGATTTTCATTTATTATTGAGAATAATGAATGTTCTATTCTTAGAGATAATATTCTTTATGGACGTGGTGCTTTAAATAATGTTCTGTATAAATGTGACATAATTTACTTCAGATTGAACAAACTAATAAAAGAAAAGGGATGATGAAAATCTCACTTTATAGTGGCACTGCAGTCTCCATTTAGTGGACATGGAGAGAGGGCTGTAGATTTGCTAGGAATGGTACACACAGATGTATGTGGACCAATGTCTACGCAAGCCATGGGTGGATTTTCATACTTCATTACTTTCATAGATGATAGATCTAGATTCGGATATGTGTTTGATGAAACACAAGTCTGAAGCCTTTGAAAAGTTCAAAAAGTATAAGTATGAAGTGGAGAAACAACCAAACATAGTATTATAATTCTTCGATTAGATCGAGTTGGTGAATACTTGAATGGAGAGTTTCTGGATTATCTCAAAGTAAATGGTATAGTCTCCCAGTGGACTCCTCCAGATTGGTATATGAAAGGAGAAATCGAACTTTGTTAGACATAGTTCGGTCCATGATGAGCTATGCAAATCTTCCAGTATTCCTATGGGGTTATGCATTGGAAAACTCAGCATATTTACTGAATAAGGTGCTTTCCAAATCTGTTCCTCAAACTTCGTATGAGATATGGAAAGAAAGGAAACCGAGTCTTAAACACGTTAAGATTGGGGGATGTCCAGCTTATGTCAAGTAAGTTGACCCAGATAAGCTGGAATATCGATCCGTAAAATATAGTTTTGTGGGATATCCTAAAGAGACTTTAGGGTATTACTTTTACACCGATCATCGGGTGTTTGTATCCAGACATGCTACCTTCTTGGAAAAGGAGTTTATCCTTGAAGGAAACAGTGGGAGCAAAATTGAACTTGATGAAGTTCAAGAAGCACAAACTACTACGGATCAAGTGGAAACACCTGTTCTGACTGAACAACCTTTTATGGAATAGCCCATTCATAGATCATGGAGAGTGTCTCGCCAACCTGAGAGGTATTATGGCCTTGTCATTGAGAATGACAATGAGTTGTCGATCATTGATGATGACGACCCTGTGACTTATAATGAGGCTATGAGTAGTGTTGACTCAGAGAAATGGCATAGAGCCATGAAATCCAGAATGGAATCTATGTATACGGTATATAAAAGATAGATTATAGCAGATGGCCAGGTGGAAACCTATAAGGCCATGCTTGTGGCAAAAGGATTCAAACAAAGGCAATGAATTGACTTTGATGAAACCTTTTACCTGTAGCCCTGTTAAAATCAGTTCGGATTTTGCTTGCGATTGCTGCTTACTACGACTATGAAATCTGGCAGATGGCCAGATGGTTTTCTTTCCAAGGGAAATGAAAACCTAGTGTGTAAGCTGCTGCGAACCATATGTGGTTTAAAGCAAGCTTCTCGAAAGATGGAACATTCATTTTGATGAGACAATCAAAGAGTTTGATTTTATCAAAAACGTAGATGAACCATGCGTCTACAAAAGGGTTAGTGGGAGCGCGATAACATTTCTTATATTGTATTGAAGTAGAGTTGACACACATAACGACATAGCAGACCCACTCACAAAGCTACTTTTTGAAAGTCACTTTGATCGTCATAAAGATGAGATGGGTATTGGATACCAGAGTGATTGGCTTTAGTACAAGTGGGAGATTGAAAGGAATATGTCCTAAGTCCAATCATGTATTAGGATTTAGGAATAACTTTTATGTAATCTGTTTTGATTTCATTGATATTAATAAAAGACTTGTTTTGTTTTTATTACGGGCTCTATCTATTTAAGTGTTTAAATAAGATATACCATAGTTTAGAGTAAAGCTTTTTATGAATTATGATGAGATCATAATAGTGAGACCTAAAAAGATGATAACTCTAAACTGAAATAGTTCCTGGTCATAGGATTACTAACTGGTAATTAATAATCCGCAAAGATCGGTACATACTATGCTTGCTTCATTATGAAGGATGTCTGTTGTCATAGACATTTGTATGGTGACACTATAGCTAGTATGTAGGTGCTTATTATAGAATAAGTTCACTGAACATGACTCGCCCAGCTGAACAACTGATGGAGTTCACTCACGTGTCAGCAGTTGTTCGCTTAGTGATAGTTGTACAAGTATCCTTAGACTTGAGGTCATCATAGTCATCTTGTGTACACTGAACTATGCTTTGGTTTAGTTCTTAGTCTCCAGGGACAATTATTAGGGCTCTTCTGGGTATAGGAATTTGTACACGAAGATAGTGTATGATCAATAAAGGATCTACCCCTTCCAGTGAAGGAAGCGAATGTTCAAGGCTGATCCACTTATGCTAGTTCAGGAATCTCTGGCCAGAGTGAATGAAATTAGAAAGGAGTTTCTAATTTGCATAGAACAAAGCATAGTAAATGGTAAGCAAGTGATTAAATTAAATAGGTTTGACACGAGATCCATGCCTTGTATTTAATCGGAACATTGTAGGGTAGAAGGAGTTTATTGTACGGTAACTATTCACTGACAGGTTCTTGGTATTCTAAGCAGTGAATTCATATTATCCGGATAGTCGTGATATGTTGAGAAGCATCACTCACGATGTAGAATAAATGTTATTAATTAATTAATCATATTTAATAAATTAGAGAATTTATATAAATAATGATAAAATAGTTTTATTATTATTTATTTCTACTACCGGCTTAATATTGAACCTACAGGGTCACACCATAAAAGGAGAATGATTTAATGGTGGAGGAATTAATTAATAATGGCTAATAATTATTTATTTATGAAATAAATAATTAATTGGAAAATTTAATAATTGATTAAATGAGATTTAATTGATTATAAATTAATTAAGAAAAGTTCTTAATATTATTAATTAAGGATTTAATTTTTGGAAATTAAATCAAGAGAGAGAATTATTTCTAAAGTGTTTAGAAACAGGATTAATAATTAAAAGGTATTTTAATTATTAATGAGAATAATAAATGGAATAATAATAATATTATTTATGGGAAAATTTTAGCTGAAAATTTTGCCTATAAATACACTATTATAGACCCTATCTTATTCGAACCCACATCAAACCCGAAAACCCAAAAAGTTTGGAAAACCCAATTCTCTCCACCTCCTTCCTCCTCCTTAACATCGTTTTCATGGTGGATACCGGTGGAGTGCTTCACACTTGAGGAGCAACTGCTAAGGATCTCTGATCGTTGTCTCCGAATTATTTTTAAAGGTTAGATTCGATCCCTCGAATTTTTATTCATGATTTATATGCTTTTATTTGGATTTTGTATGTGTAAAAGTATTTTTTCCACGCCCCGCTGCGTTTAAAAATCCAACAGAGTCAGCAGAAGAATTCAAACAGAAGATAAGCATTAAGACTTTGGCAATACCTTCTCTTTCTATAATTTTTTTTGGCCTCTCTCAAAAGAAGTAATTGTTAGAGGATATATTCCATAACACTCATTTTCAATCATAACTGTGTTTTAAATGTGCCAGAGGCTGTCATGAAGCCTATTTTTCAGGTTTTGATAGCTCTGTCAAGTTATGATAATTAATTCCACTTTTCTTATTTGGTGGATAGTTTCTTGATGATGTGACACCATTTGCTCATTTGGTGACATAATTTCGATCTTTGGATTTCATTTCCTTCAGAAATATCAACTTTGAAATCTTTTCAGCTTTATTCATTTGATTTTCAATTCCTTTCATATTCTTTTATTCTGACTGAGATGAACAACCCTAACTATAGGGGACACAAGGTATACCTGTCTGTGTGATAGGAGTTGGATGGGACGCCATCACTTGTGTGTGTTGTGAATACATGAAGGTTAACAACCTTTAGTAATGTCTTAATTTAGACACGCAATACCAAGTTCATTTGATCATATTGATCTCTCAGTTATTCCTTCATTTCAATAATATTTTTTCTCAAATTCAGATTTTGGTCCCGTTATGATATCAAATTCTCTTCTTTTTGAAATTCTATGATTTTATCATTCCAAATATTCAAAGGTATGTCAATCAAGTTAAGCTGAGTTATCCTGTTCAAGTCAAAGCAGGGTTATGTGATGGGATTACCAAGAGCAGTAGTGGATTGCAATGCGATTAAAATATCAGGGGCGTATAGCGAAGTCGGTTTGTCTCTTTATTTCTTTCTCTATTTATCTCTATCTCTCTTTCCTTTTTCTTTCTCTCTATCTTTCTCTCTATTCTTCTTTCTCGCAATCAGTAAAAAGTGATTCCATTGATGAATTTATCAAAGGATGTGAATGGAACAATGGTGCCCAGTAAAGCACCTGTAAAAGTTTTATTATACAAGGAATATAAGATTTGTTTGAGATTATGGAAAATTAAGGTTATTTGGAAACGGAAAGTTGGTTAGAAAACCCTTAGTGCTTTCTTCTGTTGATTCCGAGGACGGAATCCTTATAAGGAGGGTAGATTGTAATATCCCATATTTTCAGATATTATTTTTATAATGATTTGGATTTGTTTATGTTATTTTTATGTGAATTTTGGTGAATTATCTGATATTGGAATTGGTGTTTGGGTGTTTATATGTGATATTATTTGAGTATTTTAATTTTTATGTGCTTAGAATAAAATATAGATAATTGTGATAATTTTCTGGTAATTTTTGGACTGTTAGATGATTTTATAATGATTTATGGATTTATTAATTATTTTATGAATAATTACAAAACTATTTTATAAAGCCGGGAATCGTCCAACCTCAACTATTTTTGCGTTTTTACAACCCGAAACTCTTCGGAAAACTCCTTTCTAATCTAATTTGGTAATTCCGGACATTTTTCGTGTTTTTACTTTTTCGATTCGGATTACGGTTTGACCTGTGCGCGTCCCGGCGCAAAATTTTCGACACGCTAATCATTTCAGTAAATCAATAAAACCCTTATTCTCGAGAGACGAGATATTCTTACAATATTTTCTCATAGGGTATTTTATAAGAAGTTCGGTTTTGATAATTATCCAAATCTGGTATTAAATTGTATCATTATATAGTTACTTAGCGGCTAAGTAATCTATTTTTGGATCCGATATATAAGTGTAAATTCAGTATTAAATTCCAGAATATTTCAAAAATCATGAAACTTATATTTTATTAGTATTTGAATATTTCGAGAATTTTAAAATTATTTTGAAAATTTTTCGGGTTATATTTACCCGCACGTTTGTTCCTTAAATCATAAAATGCGGATATGACACGCGATTTATAAAAATGTTTTAAAATTATGAAAATTTTATTTTATTAGTTTTTAAAATATTCCGAGAATTTTAGAAATATTTCAGTTTCAAAAAAATTATCGGACCGGACCCCTATCGGGATGTCAAAGCCCACAAAAATCAGACTTTTATTTTTATAAAATTGGGGGACTTCCAAATATTTTATATTTTTGCATTTTTGAAACATTCATATTTTTTAGGATATTTTGATATAAATTTTATATTTATTTGATTTAATATTATTCCCCGCTAATTATTAATTCTAGGCTAATTTTGATTATATTGTATTGATTTTAGTTATTAAAAAAACCTAAAACTACCCGCACCCCTCCACTTATCCTGTTAGGCGCACAACCACCCCCCTTTCTATTATCCAACGCCTCCTCTCCCCCTCCTCTCTGTTATATATTTTTATTTATTTTTAATTTTCAAAAATTCATATCTTACAAACCGTTTATCCAAATTTCAATTGGTATATATATAAACGATCAGCGTTTCGATACCTACGCATAATTATATATATTGCGAGGTTTTGAGAAGAAAATTTGTGGGGCATATTTCCGTTATATTTCCGTTTTAATTTATTTTCGGGACATTAAAAAGGAGTATGACGGTGTTGAATACTCCACATGGCATCTCAACGTGTATATGTCTATGGCTATTAATTTCGGATTTTTCTGAAGATATTTTCCGGACATCAGATATTCTCTTCGGGGTGACCATAATTTATTTTGGGTAAGGATTCCGAGTTTCTGCTTTTATATTTTGGGTATATTATAGCATGTCGGTGTTTATATATTTATTTCGTAATTTTTAGGAGTGGTTGTAGAAGTCATTTTTGACCGTGTTATTCATTTTTAGAGTGTTTATACACGTAAATATAAATTATTGTGTTGATTGTTGTTGGTTGTGTCGATATGATATCGATTGGCAGTCCGAGAACTAGAGGAAGTGATGTCCGATTTCCAAGAAAATATTATTTTTAGTTCTGAAGATTATTATTTTTATTATTATTCGAAAATAAATCCAAATTATTTAGTTAATGAATTTTAATTGATTATTTAATTCGAGTTAATTATTTCTTATGATTTAAAAATTCTGAAAAATAGTTCGAGCTTTAAAATATTATTTTAAATTATTTTCCAGGCTCGATAATTCTTATAAAATTATTTTTGGGAGTTCGAGCCCTATTATTTAATTATTAAATGATTCGGAGACCCGTTTTAATTCCGAAAAATGTTCAAAAATTCATAATAAATCAACCGTTCGTCCGTTTAATACGAAATGGACGCCTCTAGACTTAGAAAAATATTTCGCTTTCATTAAAAATACTTTTGAGACCCAAAAGAAAAGCAACTTGGACAAAAAAAGAAGTGACTTGGACAAAAAGAAACGCTCTTTTGTTTCAAAAGGGTCATTTGATTCACGAGTCATTCTGAGTCGATTATTGATCGAAAAATCATATTTTTGACCCGATTTCCGTTTTAAACGTACCCAGTCGACCCTTCTGATGAACCGAGTCTTATGTGATATATGAATTATGTGCTTATGTGCTATGTGAATTATGTGCATATGTGGATCAAGAGTCCGGTATTTGTCTGTTATATTTATGTGTGGACTATTGTATAGATAGACGATAGGCTTTTGACGCGTAGTTCGTCGAGTGGTTATCGATTAGAAAATTAAAGTTCTATATTTTAATTATAGATGCGGATCATTCGAGTTGATCAATGCAAGATGTTGGATAAAGAGTGAGATGGAATGGAATTGGATAACTGGCTTCTAGCAATTGCAGGAGCAGCATATCAGTCAAGTGTTGAAAAGAAGGACGGTGATGTTTTAAGACAGAATGTCAGAATAGATGCGTCTTTACGAGTGTGACTAACTGCTAAAACCCAAAGGAAAGTATTTCTATCATCACTTATTGTTCAAGTGATATTTATTTTGAATTGTATTATGCAAGTATTGCTTTCCCTATTCTCAGTTTAGAATCGATAAATGTTTTACATATCGCTGAATTAAATAATTCTATTTATGCAAGTATTCTTCCGCTATTCTATGTTCAGAGTAGCTAAGTGATTTTACTTATCCAATTATTGGATTTATAAATTTTGTGGATTTTGAGAAAGATGACGTTGTTTTGGTTTTCTGCCCAAGTGAATGGGCGAATAAAATTTATAAGGGTATCGGGTATTATGACCCCTTTCAATAAAAATATTTTAAGATTGGATGGTTGCGTAAGAGGCCGTGGTGGTGGTCCAGCGTGAGCTATGTGTTATACATGATATAACACCTTGCTAGGCCGATATGTGCCTTGGGTACCCCTTTATTTAGTTGGATATGCTTCGGCATACCGGTGTTGCTCCGCGGCTGATCACCGGCGGCAACACACCATCGTTCGAGGATTCCAATCTAAATTATTATATTGCTTTTGACATCTTACAAGGAATGAATTATTAAGTATTTTGTTTTCGGATAAAAGATGAAATGTGGTTTTGATTCAGTTTCTTATTTTGAGAATACTTAGTTTGTTGTTAAATATCAAAGGTGGTATTAGTACAGATGATTGGTGTTGAATTCAGTATGGGATGTTGTGAGCATCAAAGTTCGTAGTGATATCTAATTTGATATGATAAGAAAATAAGTATTAATTTCAAGAGTTCGGTTTTGAGTAAAGTTTACGATTCAATCCAGAATCATTGTTTTATGTTAGAATTGTTTACGATATTTCCGTAAACACTGTTTTACGAGTTTTATTCTCGTCAAGATTCAAAGTATTGCTGAAGCATTTTGCTCAAATATATCAAAATGGTTTTGAATATAATTAAGGAATTAAATCTAGGATTCCTCAACTAAAATTTTATGATTCAGCAACTATGATTTTAAAAATGTTCTGCACTAATGCAGATGTCAATTTTATATTAAAACGACCATATATATATGCTATAATGATCTTGCTGAGCATTTCTTCCGCTCATACTTGCCTGTTTTTAAATTTAACCTCTAGTGAGGATTAGCTTGCGCTAGTTAGCTGCGTAATTCGAGGAAGCAAAGAAGAAGCTTTTGGGAGGTGGTTGGTCCAGGGTTGCAGACTAGTGTAAGTTTTATTGTGTAAAGTTGTTTATATTATATTATAGTTGTATATTTTATTTGGGCCTAGTGTACTTCAATTCGAAGTTATACTAGTGGCTTTAGTTTTGAGTTGGAATTTATTGAAAAGAGTTTAAAAGAAAGCAAAAAATTTATTGGTAGAATTTGGATATCTTGTTTCTAGAACTGTAACCTTAAAAGATCTTGGATTAGTTGGGGTCATTTATATTAAATATCTTCCGCTGGCATTTGTTTATTGATTAAACAGGTTGATTTAGATTGAGGTTTCATAGTGATGACCAAATCCTCTGACCTCGGATTTTGGGGCGTTACAGGAACTATCCACGACGTCCCCAGACCTATAGGAGCTACAAGATTAACATCAATGCTTCGTGTATTCAGGACGCGGAAGTACACACTTCCTGAACTTTCCTCTATCTCAGATGAAGCAAACTTTGATAATGCATCTGCCTTAGCATTTTCCTCCCTTAGAATGTGCTCAACATGACATTCATCGAATTGGGTCATTACGACCCTTACTAGGGGGACATACTTAGCCATCGTATCATCCCTTGCCTCAAACTCTCCCTTCACCTGGGATATGGCCAGCTTCGAGTCTCCACAGACTTTTAAGTTCTTGACTCTAAGTATCCCCGCTAAGCCAAGACCAGCTATTAGAGCTTCATATTCTGCCTCATTATTTGTGGTTGAGAAGTCTAACTTCATGGCATACTCAATCAAGAACCCATCAGGGCTTTGTAAAACCAAACCTGCCGCACTTGAATTTGTTTTTTATGCTCCATCAAAATAGAGAACCCAATATTCTTTCTCCTTATCATCCTTTTCTTTGTCCCCCTTATCAACTTCCTTGTCCTGAGGTATGGTATCTTCCTGCCCCCCGACTTCTTGGTTGGGTATGGTACATTCCATCACGAAGTCAGCTAATGCCTGGGCTTTTATTGCCGTTCATGGCTTATACTTGATGTCGAATTCTCCCAACTCTATTGCCCATTTGACCAGTCTCCCACTAGCCTTAGGACTATGGATTATATTTCTCAAGGGTTGATTTGTTAGAACCTCAATTTGATGAGCCTAAAAGTAAGGACGGAGCTTTCTTGAAGCCATTACCAGAGCTAAAGCAAAATTCTCAATGGTTGAATAATTTAACTCAGCTCCATGCAGAATCTTGCTGACATAGTATACGGGTTTCTAGATTTTCAGTTCCTCCTTAACCAACACAGCGCTCAAGGCACTATCTGAAACGACCAAGTACAAGTATAAGACTTCATTCAAAGCTGGCTTGGCCAACAACGGGGCATGGGCCATATATTTCTTTAATTCCTCGAATGCCTTCTGGCTTTCGTCACCCCATTGAAAATTTTTGACCTTCTTTAAGGACTTGAAGAACGACATGCACTTGTCTCCTAACTTGGAGATGAATCGTCCCAGCGCAACAACCCTTCCTGTGAGCTTCTGAACATCTTTGACAGTTTTTGGTGGCTCCATGTCCAGGATTGCCTTTATTTTATCGGGGTTGGCCTCAATCCCTCTCTTGGAGACCATCAATCCCAAAAGTTTTCCAGATCCTATTCCGAAAGCACACTTCGTAGGATTTAACATCATCTTGTGGTACCTCAGGACCTCGAAAGCTTCCCTTAAATGGGTTATATGATCAGTCTTTACTAGACTCTTGACTAACATGTCATCAACATAGACTTCCATAGTCTTGCCAATAAGATCCTTAAGAATTTTATTTACCAACCATTGATAGGTGGCTCCTGCATTCTTGAGACCAAATACCATAACAAAATAACAATAAACACCAAAGTCAGTGATGAATGATACCTTTGGAATGCCGTCCTTATGCATCTTGATCTGATTGTATCCACTAAATCCATCCATGAAGCTCATCATCTCATGCCCAGCAGTGGCATCTATCAAAGTATCAATCCTTGGTAACGGGAAACAATCCTTAGGACATGCATCATCTAGATCAGTGAAGTCCACACACATCATCCATTTTCCATTGGCCTTCTTCACTGTTACAGGGTTTGCTAACCACTCCGGAAATTGAATCTCCTCAATGAAACCAGCCTCTAAGAGCTTCTCCACTTCCTGTTTTATAGCTTCTTGCCTTTCTGGAGCAAAACTTCTTTTCTTTTGTTTCACTGTCTTTCGATTTGGGTCCACATTCAGCTTGTGAGTAATCAGTTCCGGGTCTATGCCAGGCATATCAGCTGCTGACCATGCAAATACGTCACTATTTTCTTGCAAAAATTTCACCAACTTCCCTCTAAGGGGCTCCTCAAGCGTGGCTCCAATAAAGGTCATCTTCTCAGGATCTTCGGGGGCTAAAGGAATTGAAACCAAGTCTTCTGCTGACTTTCCTCTTTTCTCATCATTCTCTCGGATATCCAGATCTTCAATAGGAAGAACCTGCCCCCAACTCCATCTGCCCTCAAAGAGGCCACATAACAGCTTCTAGCCATTTTTTGATCTCCTCTCTCTTCTCCAATCCCATCCCGAGCGGGAAACTTCATAACTGAATGGTAGGAAGAAGGGACTGCCTTGAAGGCATGTATCCCTGTTCTTCCCACGATAGCGTTGTAAGTCGAACTAGCCTTCACCACCATGAAGTCCAACATCTGAGTTGCTTGCCTTGGTTATTGTCCTATGATTGTTGGCAACTTGATTATCCCTTCTATGGGGCACTCCACTCCCGCAAATCCATATATTGGCATGTCGGTTGGGGTCAATTGGGAGTCGTTATATCCCATCCTCAAAAAGGTGTCATGGAGCAAGATATCCACTGAAGCAGCATTATCCACAAGGACCCTTCTCACCGGGCTGTTCCCTATTATCGGGGTTATAACCAACGGGTCGTCATGGGGAAATTTCACACCCTCCAGATCAGAATCATCAAAAGACATTGCTACTCCTGTCCTGGCCCTCTTTGGGGCTTCCCCAACAATATGCATAACTTCTCGGGCATACGCTTTTCTGGAATTCTTGGATAACCCAGCAGCAGTTGGTCCTCCAAAAATTGTGTTTATCACAGGCCCTCGGGGTCGTGGTCCTCCGAAGATTGTATTTATCACCGGTCCCCTAGGCTGGGGATTCCGCCCCTGATCATCTTGGTCCCTCCTACGATCTTCAAAGTTCTTTCTTCCATTGTTATTCCTATCCCCTCCATCTCCAGTGTACTTGTTCAACCTCCCTTTTCTAATAAGGAATTCAATCTCATCTTTCAGTTGCCTACACTCATCGGTGTCATGACCAATATCCTTGTGAAATCTACAATACTTGCTCTTATCTAACTTGGCAGGGTCGGCCTTCAAGGGCTTAGGCCAGTGAATATCTCAATCTTTCTCGATTTCCATTAGAATTTGGTTCCTTGGAGCATTCAGCTTAGCATACTCGGTAAATTTTGTCCAGGTCCTCCTCTCTTGGGAGTTGAGTCAGGATTTTGCTCAGTTCTAGGATACTTGTCCTTAACGATGTATTCAAGATCGGTCTTCCGCTTCTTGCCTCCAGCGGGCTCATTGCTCACGTCTATTTTTCTCATACTCTCTTTGACCTTGATATACTTCCCTGCCCTATCTTGGAGCAACAACATTCTTTCAGGGGGGCTTTTGGCCAAGGACATCTTGAAAAACTCATCCTTAGTTCCCTGTTACAGTGCTATCATGGCTACCTTATCATCAAGGTCCGGGACTTTTAAAGCTTCTTTTGTGAAACGATTCAGGTAGTCTCTCAAGGATTCCTTCGCTCCCTGCACAATGCTCATGAGGGATGCTGAGCTTTTCTCATGCACTCTCCCACTGATGAACTGTTTAATAAAATCCTGACTTAATTCTCTGAATGACCCAATAGAGTTTGGGGGCAAACGACTATACCACCTTTGAGCCATACCCGACAGGGTTTGAGGAAAGGCCCGACATTTAATAGCATCATTCACGGGCTGCAACAGTAGTGCATTAGAGAATGTCCTAACATGATTAGCGGGATCTCCCATGCCATCATAAGCTTTGATAGTTGGCATCTTAAACTTCCTTGAGATATGGGCATTCATTATTTCTTCAGTGAAAGGCGGAGTAGGATCATCAGGATCTCCAAGGGGAAGAAGATTGCTTGGATCAGCCCTTGGGATAACAATCCTTCTCCGTATTGGACCATCCAGGTCTATGATAGGTGGAGGATTTCTCCCCCTAGGAGGTAGAGGGGGTCTGGTGGTCTGGTGCGCCTCCAAGTCACGCTTCAGCCTTTGAATCTCAGCCTCGTGAGCCCTGATCCTTTCCTGCACTTCTTGGGGATTCGTCCTTTGGGTGCTCCTAGGGCGTTGGCTACCATCAGCCATCGGCTCTTTGCCAGCATGTTTCCTTCTTGGGGCTACTTCATCATCCGAAGATTCGGAGTCTCTCTCAGTATAAGGGCCAGAAAATTCTGATCCTCAGGGATAGGAGCCAAACCTCGTATGTAGGGGGCGATCGCCCTTGTGCTTCACTCCGTCCAGCATGTCCACTTCCTCCAACCTCGGGGTAAAGGGGCATCCCATAAGGGGGGTTAGTAGTCACAACAGTTGAATATTCCTACCCAATGGGTCGAGAATTCATAGGTGCATTGTAACACCCCCAAATCCGGGGTCGGGGATCCGGGTTGTCACGAGTTCCGGTTCCCTTAACAACTCTTAATCTTAATAAACAACCAACCACTGCGTACTGTGACCCCACAATATACACACACACACCATAAGTTATAGACTCAGAGATGAATACCAAAAATAACACAAGTCATTTTATTCCACAATTATAGGCCATTACACCTCAAAAGGGTTTCTAAATAAATTTACATATTCTTTACCATTATTAAAATTCATAAGTATACATAAGTCTGGTACATCAAAAGTTGAAAGCCTAGCCTATTGATAGTTCCTACCTCAGCTACAACGGCATCAACGCCTACAGGAAACGGCGGAACATTTCCTATCCGCTCACGAATTGGGAGCTTGGTCCTGTTCATCTTGTCTATCTGTTGTTGTGTGATGAAAGAAGAAAGCAAGGGTGAGCAATAAGCCCACCAAAATAATATGTATAATGATTTACAATATGTGAGCATTCTCATAGTACTCAAGAAAGTCTTGGTCAAGAAGAAATGAACCAAGTTTGATATCTTAACATGACCAAGTCGCAAAATATTTAGTATATATGTACATATACTTTTCAAAATCTTGGAAGTCCTCTTCCATGCATAATATACACAGAGTTCCAGTTTATAACTGTATAAAAATATCATTGCAAGGTGATCTCATATATCTAACCTTGTCTCAACGTTTTTCTGAAAATCTTTGTCATGCATAAGATAATCATTTACTAGATATAAGTTGAAAAGATGAAGTTACAAGATACTCCAATATACTTAAATCTTTTCCGAATACTACTCGAACTACCACCGTTCAAGCTATAATCAATTTCAAAAGTTCATCACATAGATGAGACTACAAGATAAGATTTGAATAGATTCAATCTTTGAAATATCATTCAAAAGAAATGAAGTTACGAGATACTTCATTTAAGTCCTGATATATATATACACCTATATATATATATCTCATACATTCCCTGAAAACCTCTGTCATGAAAAGTATGAACAGAGTTTCCATATCCAATGAATTTGGAAGAAAAGAATTTTGGCATAAACCTGATATCTTGCTGATCAGGCAAAGATACCAATAAGTAACCTTTTCTACTAGGGTATACACAACTACTACTTATCTCTAGCATAGGTATTATGCAACTTTAAGCATTTGAATCAACAATTAGATATCAAGATTATGAAACAGGCATGCATATATACCATATCAACATGCTCCAATATATCGCAAGATTTGCTAATAACAATCATGCACTTATCACAAGATAATGCATATACATATATACATCACAACAACAGTATAACGGGTAGAAAACTTGCCTGAGCGACTGGGGGTGGTAAAAGGCTTGGGACGAGTCTGGTAACCTATAAACAACATATAAGTTAGAATTAAACCAAAGTCGCTTAAGAATCTATACTTTAACCAATTAGACCCTAACGTTCTCTTATGGTCGCTTATACCCTTAATGATTCACTTAAGTCGCTCGAGTACCCTCGGCTCCACCATTTTTAATAAATTAACCATTAAGAATTTTAAGGCAATTCCTTTCCGAGTACTTGTTATTCCTAGTGGACTAACAATGAGATTTACAGAAGGGGGGGTTGAATGTAAATCTCAAAACTTTTTCTAGTTTTGAGCAGTTTCAAAGGCTATGTGTTTAAGACAAACAAGTGTATGAATTGCTTTAAGCTAATACATACAGATATATATATTCAAACACTAATGTAAAGAACACAACAGACCTTAAAAACTTTTCTGGTGGATTGTTGTTCCACCAGAGATGGTATTTCAGAAAATCTGTGATTCAAGAAGTTGATCACAGCTGCGTCCTAGTACAAACTAGATAATTTTTCTCTCAAGATTTTTCTAAACAGCTCTGGAAAAATTCTTATCTAATTACTAGCTGCTACTTGGTTTATATATTACCAAGTTTACAAGTAAAGACAAAGATAAAAAAGTACAATAATAAAATAAGTTCTCCACTTGTTTCTTCTCCATTTTACTCCAGTGTATTGTTGACTATTGCCTCTTTATACTAGAGTAGAACGGCTGCTTTTTCTGATGTTCCTGAAATAGGCTACCACATCTCAGTTATCTCTGTCAACCGATGTGCCTCTGTTTGTAGGTACAACTACCACTTGTCAACTGCTATTTAACAGAACATCCGTTAAAGCCTTCATCCGTTGATGGCTTTATCCGTTGATGGCTTTATCCGTTGATGGCTTTATCCGTTGAAGCTGTATCCGTTGATGCACTCATCCGTTGAAGGATGTTATCCGTTGAAGCTTTAGAGACATCCGTTGAAGCTTTGTTTTTCATCCGTTGAAGGTCTTTAAGTTATCCGTTGACACCATTTCATTTATACAAAATTACAAGGCATGAAATATTTACAATTGGCCTTCCTATCTGCATATCCTCTAGTAGTCAACATGACTTATAATTTCCCTCAACATTTAAGAATTATATCTCAAATTCAGAGAATGAAATGTGCTACAACACTAGACTTATTTCTAAGTAAAGCTACACCATCAACGGATAGCCAAAATGGTCTTATCCGTTGAGGCTACAAACACTAGATTTCTACTTAATTGTTTTGTTAAACATATCATCAAACTAATGCACATATATTCCTAACAATCTCCCCCTATTTATGTCTATAAGAATTGTAGACATAAATTTAAGGTTAACTTGATGATAACAAAACACTTAACAAATATATGAACTGAAACTAAGTAGAAATTTAAAAGTGCTGCAAAAGTGTATGTACTAGAAGGTAATTGAAGATTTACAGTATTTCCAAGGGTGCTCCTCTAGCCTGAGCAAATCATCTTTTTCTTCTTTGTTCCCTGGTTTTCTTTCCTAGCCCTTTGTCATTTTCCTCAATTTGGAGTTGGAGTTGTCTGAAGAATTCAGCTTCATCTTCATCACTGATATCCAACTTAGATTGCATTTCTTTGAGAGTTTCATTGCTGGCAATCTTGAGTTGGTCTTCAAGTCTGAAAAATCTTCTGACTCCTTTATCATCTCTGAATTCCATCAACCAATGAGGTGATTTGTGAATTGTAGTTCCCCTTTCTTGAATGAGTAAGGTTCTGGGCAAAGCATTGGGCTCCCTCCAAGTTTTCCTTATGTTGGCAATCTTGTTGAGAATTTCAGTCTTGGCAGTCCTGGTAAAGCCAGAATCCTTTTGTATGGCTGAAAAGACTCTGATCAAGGTAGAGTAGCCTTCATTCAGAATCCTATAGAGAGGCCATGTTCTTTCCCCAGCTCCTTTGTATCTGAACACCAATCTCTCTGGTAGCTGTCTGTAGGCAGCAATTCCCCTTACATCCTCCAGCTCATCCAGATAGAGTTCAATGTCTGAAATTTCTTTTATGTCACAGATGTGAACATAATCATCTTTAGAAATGGGTGGCTTAGGGTTAGGTTTATGTTTTTGAGTGAATTTCTTAGAGTTTAGGGGAGGTGTAGATTTGGATTTTCTTTTCTGTTTTTTTGGTAGTGGAAGAGTAGTTAAAAAAGTAGGCAAATTGATGGTGTCCCAATCAATAGGTTCCTCTTTTGGGATGATTGGTTCACCATGGATGTTTATAGTGGGATCAGCAACAAAGGGTTCAGGTATGGAAGGTAGAGATTTAGTTTCTTCAGTGTTGTCTTCACTCCTTCTATGTACCTTGGCCTTTCTTCTGTTTCCCTTCTGCCATTCCTCTTTTTCCTCCATACTTTCACCAAATATACTCCCAAAAACCTCATCTAAGTTTGCAATCTTGTCTTCACCCCTGACTTCAATTCCTTTCTCATTTTCAACTAGACTTGACTTTAGCTTTTGTTCAAGCTTTGCTTGTGCTCTTTTGTCAGCCTTGAGTTTTTCAGCTTCTTTCTTTAACCTTTTGGTTTCTTCCCTCTTGGCTATTGAGAATTTGGGATGTCCTTGCATCACACATATGCTCTTTCCCTCTCTAAAGATAATAGCCATGTTTCTCCTTACTGCCTCATCCATGGTCTCCTTGTATTTTATGATGCTAGCACCCAAAACTTTGTCTTCATCAGGCTTTGGAAGAGGAAAGTCCACTTCTTTCATCTGAGCAAAGTCTAGAGGGTTCTTTGTGGAGTCCTTGCTGGATCTAGTGTTGGGCTTGAGAACCATAGGTTTTAGATTCTTGAAAGAAGTCTCTCCAACCTTATTTCTACTTTCTGGCTTGTGCTCCATATTGATTGGTTCAACCTTTGTGCTATGTTTCACAGATATTGATTTATCTTGTGTAGAGCCAAACAACTGTTGCATCCTTTCATCAATTCTCCTCCTTTGCTCTTTCACTTGAATTTCAGCTGCTGCTAGCTGGATTAAATCAATTCCATCAGGCTTTCCTTTGATTTGAATGATTGGAGAAGTAGTGATGGCAGGAACTAGCACTTTAGATATTTGGATTTTTATAGATGGCTCTCATTCCCCTTCCCTTTTACTCTCCCCCTTTTTGTTATCATCAAGGAGAGGGGTCAAGCCCTGTGCTTTTGCCAGCTGCATAAGTAGATTTGTTTGAGATTGTTGGTTGTGAAGAATGGTGGCCACAGAATCTTCAATAACTTGAACTCTGTCTTCCAATTTGGCCAGCCTCTTTTCAGTATGTGATTCCTTTTTCAATCTCAACAAAATGTCCTGCATTGTACCATAGGGCATGACTGAATCCAATTTTTCAGAATTGTACGATTCAAGT